>NC_086106.1:131298879-131627629 GCF_963921235.1 Mobula hypostoma | reverse complement strand
GTCCTGATTTTAGGGCATTACTTAACCTTGATAAGTTTGTAATATAATTAAGGCGGGACCCTGTGCAAGAAAGTTATCAAAATTAAACTCCTCAAAACATAAAAAATTCAGTGCAATTAAAAAATGTACATACCTTAAAATTAACTGTAAATACTAAAGCTGTAAAGACAATTGTACCAAAAGTCCAGTTTCCATAAATCTGTAATAGAAGACAAAATAATACATTAAACATCAACTGAATATAAGATCATATAGGAATGTAGCCAATACTTATAATTCTGTTTTCAAACCCTAAATGTGTTGAAAACGTAATAATTTAAAATCTTGTTTTATCTTCAGCTGTAGTCCACAGAATAATATTGCTGACAATACTCACTTAAAATATAATTTTCAATACAAGTTACAATGGGAGTTAAATAGCAAAACACACAAAATGCTGAAGGAACTCAGCAGGTCAGGTAGCACCTACAGAAAGGATTGAAGAATTGACGTTTTGGACCGAGACCCTTCATCAGAATATTACTTCCAGCATCTGCAGAATCTCATGTGCTTATGAGAATTAACTAAATTAAAATGCAAATTGAAATGCATCAGGCTGAATGGGTACATTCACCAAATTTCAACTGTACATAATGTTAAAATGAGTTATACTGGATTGCAAGTTCAGCCTTAAACTTACGATTTTACAAACAGCACCGAAAGTAAAATACAGGCTTTAACTAAATCCACATCCCATATGAGCTTAGGCCATGTCATTGTTCAGACTGAGAATCTGAAGATTCCCACTCCTACACAATTTGAGGGTAAGATCAAAATCAAGATAATTGCAGACACCAGAACAGTTCACTAGGCATGTTCACTACAGTCCATTTACAGTCAGAAGCAATGAGAACAAACAGCACAGGAACAGGCCCTTCCTTCGATCCACAATGTTGTGCTGAGTTAAATTAGTAATCAAATGGGCAACTAAACTAATCCCTTCTGCCTATACAATAACAATATCCTTCCATTTTCAACACTTTCATATGCCTATCTAAACGTCTCTTAAAAGTCTATAACATATCTGCCTCTACCACCACCCCAGGCAGTGCATTCCCGACACCCACCACTATGTTAAAAAAACGTGCCCCTCAATTTCCTTCAAACTTACCCCTTCTCACCTTAAATGCATGCCTTCTGGTATGAGAAATTTAAACCCTGGGTGAAATATATTGCCGTCTACTCTTTATCTCTCGCAATCTTATAAACCTCTAACAGCTCCCCCTCAGCCTCCACCACTCCAGAGAAACCAACCCAAGTTTGTCCAACCTCTCGCTATAGCACATACCCTCTAATCCAGACAGCATCCTGCTAAACCTCTCCTGCAGCCTCTACAAAGCCTCGACATCCTTCTTATAATAGAGCGACCGGAATTTTATGCAATACCCCAGATGTGGTCTAACTAGAGTTTGATAATGCTGCAACATTCTGACTTTTAAACTCAATGCTTCAACTAATAAAGGCAAGCATGTCATATGTTCTGGGAGCTATGACCTTGGACCCCGAGATCTCCCTGCTCATCAAGACTATTAAGAATTTAGCAGTTACATGCCTTACCAAAATGCAACACTGCATTTGTCCAGATTAAACTCATCTGTCATTTCGCCGCCATATTTGCAACTGATCTATATCCTGCTGCATTCTTTGTCAGCCTTCTTAATAAGATGCCAAGAAAGAAGACTCATGGAAATTCGTTAACAAGCAATTTCCAAGGAAAGGAAATCTTCAATGATAAATGACAAAAAGACAAGAATAAAAGGATATCACAACCATTTGATGAAGCAGTAAATGAAAATCTAATTTCTGTAATTCAAATGGAAGATACAAGATCAAGGTAAATCCATTATTTCAGCTTGTTCCTGCCCCACTAAACTAACACCTGCATACCTTGACTTAGTTTTATCCCCCCGGTTTGATCCCTTCCTATCTATATCTGTGACAGTTCACACGCTCTTGATCTTTTCAAAGATTTCAAGTTCCCTGGCCCCAAGCAAGACCCAACCAGTTCCCTCCACCACTACTCTCCTCTGTCTGGTGGAACATCCTCATTCTCAATAACTTATCCTTTGGCTCCCCCCACCCCCACCCCCACTTCCTCCAAAGAAAAGGTGTAGCCACGGGCACTTGCATGGGTCCCAGCTATAACTGTCTTTTTGTTGGCTGAGTGGGACAGTCTATTTTCCAAGCCTAGACTGGTGCCACTCACTGACTTTTCCTGTGCTATATCAACAACCGCATTGCTGCTGCTTCCTGCACCCAACTTCGCCTCTAACTCCCACCCTGCCCTCAAGTTTACCTGGTCTACTTCCGGCTCCTCCCTCCCCCTTTCTTGATCTCTGGAGACAGCTTATCTACTGATGTCCATTGTAAACCCACGGACTCTCACAGCTACCTGGACTATACATCTACCTACCCTGCTACTTGTAAAAATGCCAATCCCTTACTCTTAATTCCTCCGTCTGCTCTGAGGCTGATGCTTTCCACTCCAGAACGAAGATGTCCTCCTACTTCAAAGGGGCTTCCCTTCCTCCAACATCAACGCTGCTCTCAAACCACATCTCTTCTATTTTGTACGTCTGCCCTCACCCCATCCTCCCACCATACCACCAGGGATAGGGTTCCTCGACCTCACCTACCACCCCACCAGCCTCTGCGTCCAGCATATAATTCTCCAGAACTTCCACCAGCTCCAACAGGATCCCACTGCCAAGTACATGTCCCCCACACCCCAACTTTCTGCCAGGATCACTCCCTATGCGACTCTCTTGTCCGTTATTCCCTCCCCACTGATCTTCCTCCTGGCACTTATCCTTGCAAACGCCTACACCTACCCATGCACCTCCTCCCTCACTATCATTCATGGCCCAAAAGTTGACTTTGTCAACTTTGCCTGCATCTTCCACCCTGCCCTCAAATTTACCTTGTCCATTTCCGATACCTCCCCCTCCCACCCACCTTCTCGATCTCTCTGTTTCTATTTCTGGAGACAGCTTATCCACCTATGTCTATTACAAACTGACTCTCACAGTTTCCTGGACTATACCTCTTCCCACCCTGTTACTTATAAAAATGCCATCCCCCTTCTCTCAATTCCTTCGTCTGCTCTCAGCATGAGGCTTTTCATTCCAGAATGACAGAGATGTTGTCCTCCTTTAAAGAAAGGGGCTTCCATTGAGTTCAAGTGCTGTCAGGTAATGTTAAGGCTATATAAGAACTTGATCAAGCCCCACTTGGAGTACTGTGATCAGATCTGGTCACCTCACTACAGGAAGGAAGTGGATACTATAGAGAGAGTGTAGAGGAGATTTACAAGGACTTACAAGATTTACAAGCCGTTCATTCCAGGACGAAGGAGATGTCTTCCTTTTTTAAAGAAAGGGGCTTCCCTTCCTCCACCATCAACTCTGTTCTCAAACGCATCTCCCCCATTTCACGTACATCTTCTCTCACCCCATCCTCCCGCCACCCACTAACGATGGAGTTCTCCTTGTCCTCACCTATCACCCCACCAGCCTCCGGTTCCAACATATAATTCTCCGTAACTTCCGCCACCTCGAACGGGATCCCACAACCAAGCACATCTTTCCCTCCCCCCCTTTCTGCTTTCTGCAGGGATCGCTCCCTAAGCGACTCCCATGTCCATTTGTCCCCACCATCCCTTCCCACTGATCTCGCTCCCGGCGCTTATCCTTGTAAGCGGAACAAGTGCTACACATGCCCTTACACTTCCTCCCTCACCACCACTCAGGGCCCCAGAGAGTCCTTCCAGGTGAGGCGACACTTCACCTGTGAGTTGCTGGTGTGAGTGCGTCTGGTGCTCTTGGTGCAGCCTTCTATATATTGGTGAGACCCGATGCAGATTGGGAGACCATTTCACTGAACACCTACGCTCTGTCCGCCAGAGAAAGCAGGATCTCCCAGTGGCCACACATTTTAATTCCACGTCCCATTCTCATTCTGATATGTCTATACATGGCCTCTTCTACTGTCAAGATGAAGCCACACTTGGGTTGGAGGAACAACACCTTATATTCTGTCTGGGCAGCCTCCAACCTGATGGCATGAACATTGACTTCCGTTAATGCCCCTCCTCCCCTTCTTACCCCATCCCTTATTTATTACTTTTTCTTTTTTTCCCTCTCTCTGCCCCTCTCACAATAACTCCTTGCCTGCTCTCCATCTTCCTCGGGTACTCCCCTCCCCCTTTCTTTCTCCCTAGGCCTCCCGTTCCATGATCCTCTCCCTTCTCCAGCCTTATATCCCTTTTGCCAATCAACTTTCCAGCTGTTAGCTTCATCCCTCTCCCTCCTGTCTTCTCCTATCATTTCGGATCTCCCCCTCCCCCTTCCCCTTTCAAATCTCTTACTATCTCTTCTTTCAGTTAGTCCTGACGAAGGGTCTCGGCCCAAAACGTCGACTGTCACTCTTCCTAGAGATGCTGCCTGACCTGCTGCGTTCTGCCAGCATTTTGTATGTGTTGCTTGAATTTAAAGCATCTGCAGATTTCCTCATGTTTACAAGGATGTTGCCTGGATTGGAGGGCATAACTTATGAGAATAGGTTGAGTGAAGTTGGCCTTTTCTCCTTGGAACAGTGAAGGATGGAGGTGACCCAATAGAGGTGTATAAGATGATGAGGGACATTGATTGTGTTGATAGCCAGAGGCTTTTTCCCAGGATGAAATGGCTAACACAAGGAGGCATACTTTAAGGTGCTTGGAAATAGGTACTGAGGGGATGTCAGGGGTAGGTTTTTCACCCAGAGTGGTGGGTGCGTGGACTGCACTGCCAGCAACGGTGGTGGAAGCGGATACTACAGGGTCTTTTATGAGCCTCTTATATAGATACATGGAACTTAGAAAAGTAGAGGGCTATGTGCTAGGGAAATTCTAGGCAGTTTCTAGAATAGGTTACATGGTCGGCACAGCATTGTGGGCCGTTACATAATGTACTGGGTGGGCACAGGAGTACATTCAGCCAGAGACTCATTCCTCCAAGATGCAGCACAGAGCGTCATAGGAAGTCATTCCAGCCTGTGGCCATCAAACTTTACAACTCCTCCCTTGGAGGGTCAGACACCCCGAGTCAATAGGCTGGTCCTGGATTTATTTCATAATTTACTGGCATAATTTACATATTACTATTTAACTATCTATGGTTCTATTACTATTTATTATTTATGGTGCAACTGTAACGAAAACCAATTTCGCCCAGGATCAATAGACTATGACGGGCCTGTAATGTGCTGTAGATTTCCATGTTCTACCTCCACCATCAATGCTGCCCTCACCACATCTCTTCCATTTTGTGCATGTCTGCCCTCACTCAATCCGTCACCTCTACAGAGATAGAGTTCCTCTTGTCGTCACCTACCATCCCACCAGCCTCTTCATCCAGCACATAATTCTTCATAACTTCTGCCATCTTCAACGGGACCCCACCAGCAAGCATATCTTTCTCTCCCCCCCTATATTTCCTGCCTTCTGGAGGGATCGCTTTCTAAGCGACTTCCTGGTCCATTCGTCCTTCCCCACTGATCTCCCTCCTGCCATTCAACCTTAGAAGCAGGACAAGTGCTACACCTATCCCTACATCTCCTCTCTCTCTTCCATTCACTGCCCCAAACAGTCCTTCCAAGTGAGATGTCACTTCACCTGTGAGCCTGTTGGGGTCATCTATTGTATCCAGTGCTCCTGGTGTGGCCTCTTGTACATCAGTGAGACCCGACCGAGATTGGAAGACCACTTTGCCAAGCACCTATGTTCTGTCCACCAGAAAAAACATGATCTCCCGGTGGCCACCCATTTTAATTCCACTTCCAATTCCTATTCGACATGTCCATCGATGAGGCCACAGTCAGGTTGGAGGAGCAACATCTTATATTCTATCTGTGTGGCCTCCAATATGATGGCATGAACATCAATTTCTCGAATTTCCAGTAATGACGCATCCCCCACCTCTCTATTCCCCGGTCCCCTTTTCCCTCTCTCACCTTATCTCCTTGCCTGCCCATTGCCTCCCTCTGGTGCTCTTCCCTCTCTATTTCTTCCATGGCCTTCTGTCCTCTCTTATTAGATTACCTCCTCTCCAGATCTGTATCTTTTTCACCAATCAACTTCCCAGCTCTTTACTTCACCACTCCCCCCCCCACCTCCCAGTTTCATCTACCTTGTGTTTCTTCCTCCCCTCTCCCCACCTAATTCTGACTCCTCATCTTTTTTTCTCCAGTCCTGATGAAGGGTCTCATCCCATAATATCAACTGTTTACTATTTTCCATAGATGCTGCCTGGCCTGCTGAGTTCCTCCAACATTTTCTGGGTGGCTTGGATTTCTAGCATCTACCCATTTTCACTAATTTGTGATACTATTTAGGGCACTGGTTTCCAAGGTGGGCAATATTGCCCCCTCAGGGGTGGTGGGTGTTTCTAAGGGGACGATAAAGATAAAGCGGTGATGGGAAGAGCACTTGGTAGCAAGCAGGGCAGTTGAGGGACTAACAAGCCGGGGTTTAGAAAAAATCACATCAAGACTTTTGACTGCATAAAGAAATCACTGAACATAATCGTACACTGTGTGAAAAGATCTAAATGTTCTTTATTGCCTTTCCAACCTCATTTAGTGGAGTGCAGTTGCTCAACTTATTTCAAGGTAACGATACAGACTGCAACTACTGAATGTAATCCGAGACTCTTTCTGAGTGACATTCAGCTTGATGTTGAGAAGCTGATAACACTGCACCAAGCCCATCCATCTCATTGAAAGGTGAAAAGACGACAAGGAAGTGGATAGTTGGGCTACAAATGTAGGCTCTAAAATTGTGGATGAAAATTGTTTTTTTACTGTAATTAAAGAAATAATTTTATTTGTAGTTATAAAAAGATTTGACTAATTTTTCCAATTATTTCCCACTGCTTTGAATTTGCAGTTCCTATTTTCTTTCATCGTACATCACAAATAAAATTCTTTATAGTTTTTATGTAATGACCAGAAGGGGAAAGGGGGACACTGGGGATATTGTCTGGTAGCCAAGGAGCGCTAACCCAAGCAAGTTTGAGAACCACTGATTTAGAGTGGTTTGACTATTACTAATACTTTGAGTAACACTGAACCAACTGAAGAGATTATCACTTATATTTCCTGTTTATGGAACTGACAATGCTGTGTCTGCTTACAGCAGTAAATGCTTCATGTCATTACAGTATGACAGTACTTGAGAGAGGCCTTTTATTTCCAAGTAATGTTAATACATAAAAATACAAAATATTTATATAACAAAGCAAGATGGGCACTTCATGCTCATTTTAAAACAGATACATTTGTTCATGAGGTTTACACGATCAAAACTAATAAAATGACAGTCACTAATGAAAGTATTTCTCTACTGACCTGCCCCTTCCCTGAAGATAATGAATTATCATAAAGAAAATATGCTCCGAAGAAAAAGACTAGCCCATTGAAGAGTCCAAGGATGGTCCAATAAAGGAAAGGCTTCCACTGAAGCAATGCATTATCGGTAATGTTCCTGTAGAAGAGAAAAGAAAAAATCACGCACATGGCATATCTTCAAAAACGCTGCCAAGCCCAGCTACGAAATGAGGATTGTTGGTCATCCTGAAAAAATTCGAGAGCTACAGAAATGCCAACAGAAGCCCCAAACACTTCATCCCTGGGAGAGGGAGGTTGCATCAAGGGATAGGGTACACCTGGGGACAATTCAAAAAACTGGCTCTGGACAGAGGACAGTGGCAAGCTGCTGTCAGTGGTCTATGCCCCAGCAGGGATGAAGTAAGTCATCTTCAATAGAATTTCATATTCCTTCAAAACATACTAAACTTTACTAAACATACCGATAGAAAATCATCTGCTGAGAGAATTATCAGAGTGTCTCTCAACCCCCACCCCCCCAACACCCTCCAACCTATTCAGGACATATACCAGAGGCACTGTGCTTGCAGAGCCCTCAGCACTGTCAAGGTTCCCATCTGACCCAGAATGTCTTTGACCTCCCATCATCAGGCAGAAAGTACCTCAATATAAGAACAAGGGCTGTTAGGTTAGGTAACGGCTTCTTCCCCCAGGCTGTGAGACTTCTGAACGCCCTGCTACTACCCAGTACACATTATTTATAACAATGCCAGTAACACAGTAGCATTATACTGTGGTATATTTAACTATATTTCATAAATGCACTTTGTCAACTTGTAGAGTACATAAATTATTGTGTTAATAATATTTTATGTGCTGCATATGAAACTTGTACTATGCTTTGCTCTTTGGTCCCACAGGAACATTTAGCTGTATGCACGTGTACCATTCAATGACAATAAACTTGAACTCAAATCTGAAGTTTTCGGACGGACTCAGAGTCGGCTGGGGTCGGGTGCTTCCAGTGCATCGACAGTTGTCGGTGCCTGGAGGTTTATGGCAGAGAGAGTTTCTCCCTTTTGCCGCCTGCTATCGGGGACTGTCGGGAGTCGATTGGAACTTTGAGACTTTTTTATACCGTTCCAACGGTCTGTTCTTTATCAAATTATGGTATTGCTTTGCACTGCTGTAACTATATGTTATAATTATGTGGTCTTGTCAGTGTTAGTCTTTGGTTTGTCCTTTTTTTTGTGATATCACTCTGGAGGAACATTGTATCATTTCTTAATGCATGTATGCATTTCTAAATGACAATAAGCGAGGACTGAGTGTCCTCATAATCTAATCTAAATCTAAAAAAAAATGGAAGACATATTGAAGATACTTATTTGTACTTACAATGCACACAAAATGCTGGAGGAACTTTGGCAGGTCTAACAGCATCTACATAAATGAATAAAGAGTCGATGTTTCGAACCAATGCCTTCATCACGACTGGAAAGGAATAGGGAAGATGCCAAAATAATGTGGTGGGGGAGGGACAGGACGACAAACTAGAAGGAGAACACGAGGAAATCTGCAGATGCTGGAAATTCAAGCAACACACACAAAATGCTGGTGGGAACGCAGCAGGCCAGGCAGCATCTCTAGGAAGAGGTACAGTCGATGTTTCGGGCCGAGACCCTTTGTCAGGACTAACTGAAAGAAGAGATAGTAAGAGATTTGAAAGTGGGAGGGGGAGCGGGAGATCCGAAATGATAGGAGAAGACAGGAGGGGGAGGGATGGAGCCAAGAGCTGGACAGGTGATTGGCAAAAGGGTTAGGGTTAGGTGAAGCCAGGTGGGTGGAGAGGTGGGATGGAGTAGCAAGCTGGGAAGTGATAGGTGGAAAAGGTAGAAGGTTGCAGAAGGAGGAAGCTGATAGGCAAGGAGAGTGGACCATGGTACTCATAATAGTTTAAAAAAGTCAACACTTAACCATCAATATAAACCTGCAGGACTGTGATCTTTTCCTATTTCTGTTTCTAAAAACAACAGGAGAACTGCTGGTTAAGTTTATTGTCACCTGACTGTACATTGATTCAACCAAACGAAACAACGTTCTTCCTGAGCATGGTGTACCCACAGTATATACATCATGCACAGCACATAAAACAAAATCCTACCACAAATAAGTTAATAAAATATCATACAGAAATGCATGTACTACGCAGTACACGTAAACAGTAAACAGCTCGCTGTCCCAGTGATGAGACCTTGGTACCAGGGTACTCATCAGTCTCACAGCCTGAGGGAAGACGCTGTCACCAAGTCTGGCAGTCCTAGTCCTGATGCTCCTGTACCTCCTTCCAGATTGTCGTGCGCCAAAAAGATTGTAGGATAGATGCAAGGATGCTTTGGGTCCTTTCGACTAATAAACATACAACGGATAAACTGATAAACCATCTGAAGCACTCTGTGGAAACTTAATAGGAGTGCAATGCAAAATAAAACAAATGCTACACAACAGGGCCATTTAGCACAAGAAAAATTACTTTAGATAATCTGAAATACCAAACAGCCTCATCATACTTGCTATCCAAATTAGATCTCCAACAGTAATTGTTGAAATTTAGCACGAATTATTAGCAATACTCTGTCATTCACAGACTTGGGGTAGGCAAAACAGAAATGTTCATGTTGCAGCTGTACCACTGAACAATATTCCAAAAGCTTCTCAGAGATTCCTCTACTCCTTTAATGATCTGTCTGAAATTTTGTTTCACAGTTCACGTTCAAGCTGTATGGTTTGTTTTTACAAACAGAAATAGACCTCTTAGCCAACACAGTCCATTCTGCTTAGTCCGATCAACCTGCACCCCGACTACAGTGCCCCATTTGTATACTCCTCCCAACCACGTACTTATCTACATTTGTCTTAAATGTTGAAATCAGAATCAGATTTATTACCATTGACTTGTGAAATTTGTTGTTTTACAGCAGCAATACTGTGCAATACATAATAAAATACAACAAGAAATATAAATAAATTAAAAATATTAAATAACTGATAAAATATATATAAAGTAAATTTAATATTTAAATTCAATAATAATTGAACCACATTCCACCATTTCCACTGGCAGCTCATTCCACACTATAATTTTCAAATTAGGAATTGATAATTATCCACAGCAAATTAATCCTTCTGAACTGGAAGAAGGTCTGATAACAAATTGTGCTCTCTCAAAGACCAAGCACAGATAGGCTTGATGTGACAGGAGGCGCAGGAACAATATTTGGAATTGTAGAGGCATTGGGAAGTAGAATGGGATCGAAGCAGAGAACAAGAGAATCAGTGCAAGAGCAGGAGAGACAGGGAACCTGTTCTTTCTGCTCCTCATAAGTGACTGCAGAGAAAGAATGAATAACACGTCAGGAAAAAGACAGTACCTTGCCTTATACTAGTTTGAGTATATTGCATGCCGTCATGAAGAATTATTTTATTTAAAAGAACAGCCTGAAGAGGAGCTTAGGAGAATTAATGGCACCTAATGGGGCCTCCTTTGCTTGCATCTTTGGAAACAGCTCTATTTCCATCTTTAATATCTCTATTTTCCCCTTTCAGGGTTCTTTTGAAGACCGTGACCCAGAGTTACACGCTGACTACGGTTCTTTGCGGGAATGGGGCCCACTCTTAGGGTTTCACGACTGGCCACTATCCAGTATGCCAAGGGCATGGCCTAAGAGATTGGCTTGCCTTCAGAGGGCCGAGATCTCATGGCTCTGGAGACGGGCAGGTCGAAAGTTGGTGTCCGGGCAGATCAGTGTATCATGGGAGATGGAAGATCTAAGGCTGAGTGCCCAGACACCTGAGATCTTTGGGCACAGAGCTCGGAAAAGGTGATGCAATGCACCATAGTAGAATAGCAGTTAGAACAACACTATTACAACTCAGGACGTTGGAGTTCAGAGTTTAATTCAGGCATTCTCTGTTAAAAAAAACAAGTGTGTACATTCTTCCCATGACTGTGTGGGTTTCTTCTGGGTGCTCTGGCTTCCTCCACAGTCTGGTTAAAAGTTTAAAGTTCAAAGTAAATTTATTATCAGAGTACATACATGTCACTACATATAACCCTGAGGTTTATTTTCTTGTGGGCATACTCAATAAACCCATAATACAATCCATAGCTGCATTAATTTGAATGTTCAACCAGTGTGCACAAAACAACAAACTATGCAAATACGAAATAATAATGACAATTAAATAAGCAATGAATATTGAGAACATGAGATGAAGAGACCTTAAATGCATGTCTGTAGGGTGCGGGAACATTTCAATGACGGGGCAAGTGAAGCTATCCCCTTGGGTTAAAGAGTCTGATGGTTGAGGGGTAATAACTATTCCTGAACCTGGCGGTGTGGACCCTGCGGCTCCTGTACCTCTTTCCTGATGGCAGCAGCAAAAAGAGATCGTGACCTGGGCAGTGGGGCTCCCTGGCGATGGATGCTGTCTTCCTGTGACAACACTTTGTGCAGATGTGCTCGATGGTCAGTAGGTTAATTAGTCATTGTAAGTTGCCCTGTAATTAGCCTAGGATTGAATAGGTGGGCTGCTGGATGGTAAAGCTTGTTGGGCCGGAAGGGCCTGTTCCACGCTGTATAAATAAATAAAATACAGACAAGAGTCTCTTCACAGGTGCCAATTATGGTGCACTTGAGAAGCATGTGACTTTCTTTCCACATTAGCTCCAACAGCGATTCATTGTTCCAAAATTAACATAAACTGGATTTCTAACAGATGAATTCAGATATTGCAATACTTGTGTAAGGATACACACAGAATGCTGGAGGAACTCAGCACGGCCGAATCTATGGATGGGGAATTAACAGTCGGTTTTTGAGGCCAAGACCCTTCATTAGGACCCAAAACATCAGCTGTTTATTCCCCTCCATAGATGCTGCCTGATCTGCTGAGTTCCTCCAGCTTTTTGTGTGTGTTGCTCAGGACTTCCAGCACCTGCAGAACCTCTTGTGGTTTTTGTTATTTGAAGAGCAAAATCTTTTTAACAAGCTGTTAGGGTGTAAGCAAGCAACAACACCTTTTCTATAGAAATATTCTGAACCATGAGTATGCTTAAAAAAGTACAGTGAGATCACAAGCAGCTTAACAGGTTTATTAGCCCTTAAGCCTTGTTGCCCTGTGTGCTATGTCATGGTATTTGTTTGCTAGTTTCATAATCTACATCAGGAACTGCAACTGAATCTTCAATAAAGAGAAATGCTACTAACCTGTAGAGGGAGGGCTCTTTTCTCAGCCTTTCAATGTTTATATGTTGTTCCAGCAGGCTGTACAGCAGGATTGGCAGAGAAGTGAAGCTGATATTATAAAGAGTGAGATAAGTTGCATCATAGAGTGGCTTGTGAGAAAAAGAGAGAAAGAGAAAATTATAAATAGTTTAGTATAAAATTCTGCAAAAAGCAAAGCAGTAAATCAAAAATAAAATAAATTGAATTGCTCAGTTTTAGGTGTACAGTTCACAGGAGGATCTAGGAATAGGGATTAGTGGTAGTGGTGGTGGTGGTGGGGGGGAGAGGTAAAGAAATTATTAGACCATATTAAGACACAAGAGCAGAATTAGACAATTTGGCCCATCGAGTCTGTTCTGACGTTCCCCCAAGACTGATGTATTATCCCCTCTCAACTCCATTCTCCATTCAACTTCTCCCCATGACATTTGACGCTTTGGCAATTCAAGAACCCGCTAACCTCCGATTTAAATATACCCAATGACTTGGCATCCACAACCATCTGTGGCAATGAGTATTAAGTTGATGAAATATGAAAACAGATCACAATTTAGGTTCAATTTGAAAACCATGGCTCCCAGCAGTCAAAATTCACCTATAGAGTCAAGGGCAAGTTCACAAACCTTTCAGTCATTCTCCACACCAAAACTGTATTATAAACTGATAGAATAATACTCACCTGCTGTGAAAATCCACAGAAGAATTGGTATAAAAACTGAGGTAAAATGAAGCAAAGATTCTGCAAAATAAAATGAACATCACATAAATTTTGTAATTCACCACGATAACATTAATGAATTGTTACCTTATTGTTAAGCAAATTATTCAACTGATTTGGATATGACATCATGGGAAAATTTGTCCTTGTTATACCCTTCAAAGTTGAAGATATATAACCACAATGAAGAGTTACAAATTGTTACATTATCAGAGCATGTTAAAAGACAAAGGAGCAGAATTAGGATATTCAGCCATTGAGTCTGCTCCACTATTCCAACATGGCTGATTTATTATCAACCCCATTCTTATGCCTTCGCTCCGTAACCTGTGGTCCTGACTAATCAATAACCTTTCAATCTCTGCTTCAAATATATCCAATGACTTGTCCTCCACAGGCACATTATCAACAAATAGAAATTCAGTATTCAAATATTTTAACCCTAAGACTTCTGGGCAGTCTTGAGAATGTCCCAAATGCCTTAGATTGATACATTTAGAGTCAGTCATTGAAAAGCACAGCACAGGAACAGACCCTTCGACCCACTAAGTCCATGCCAAAACCATTTAAGCTGCTTACTCTCATCAATCTGCGCTGGGACCATGGCCCTCCATACCCCTACTGTCCATGTACCTATCCAAACTTCGCTTAAACATTGAAATCGAGCTTGCATGCATCACTTGGGCTGGCAGTTCATTCAACACTCTCATGGCCCCTCTGAGTGAAGAAATTTCACCTCATGTTCCCCGTAAACTTCTCACCTTTCACCCTTAACCCGTTACCTCTGGTTGCAGTCCCACCCAACCTCAGTGGAAAAAGCCTGCTTGCATTTACTGAAACTACACCACTCATAACTTTGTATACTTCTATCAAGTCTCCTTTTAATTTCCTACTCTGTAAGGAATAAAGTCCGAACCTATTCAATCTTTCCTTATAACTCATGTCCTCCAGATCCGACAACATCCTTGTAAATTTTCTCTGCACTCTTTCAATCTTGGTTACATCTTTCCTGTAGGTAGGTGACCAAAACTACACAGAATACCCCAAATTAGGCCTCACCATCATCTTATACAATTTCAACATAACATCCCATCTTCTGTACTCAATACTTGCGATTTATGAAGGTCAATGTGCCAAAGGCTTTCTTTACGACCCTATCTATGTGTGATACCACTTTCAATGAATTATGTACCTGTATTCCCTGATCCCTTTACTCTACCACACTCCTCAGTGCCCTTCATTCACTATGTAAGACCTACCCTCATTGGTCTGACTGAAGTGCAAAACACCTCACACTTGTTTGGATTGAATTCCATTGGCCATTTTTCAGCCCATTTTCCCAGCTGATGCAGATCCCTCTGTAAGCCTCTTCCTCACTATCCGCTACACCCCCATAATGTACAAATTTGCAGATCCAGTTAACCACATTATCATCCAGACTGTTGATATAGATGACAAACAACAACAGACATAGCACCAATCCCTGCAGCACTCTATTAGTCACAGGCCTCCAGTCAGAGAGGCAACCATTTATTACCACTCTCTGGCTTCTCTCACAAAGCCAACGTCTAATCCAATTTACTACCTCATTCTGAATGTTGAGCGACTGAAGCTTCTAGAACAATCTCCAAGCAGGACCTTGTCAGATGCTTTGTTAAAGTCCAGGTAGACAACATCATTGCTTTGCCTTCATTCACTTTCCTGGTAACTTCCTCAAAAAACCCTACAAGATTGGTTAGATATGACCAACCATGCACAAAGCCATGCTGACTAACCTTAATCAGTCCACATCAATCCAAATACTTACAGTATACATTCGGTCCCTTAGAATATCTTCCATTAACTTTCTCACTGCTGTTGTCAGACTCACCATCCTATAATTTCCTGGTTTAAGTTTAGAGCCTTTCTCAAACAGTGGAACAACACTGGCAACCCTCCAATCCCCCAGCACCACACCTGTTGCCAAGGACGATTTAAATATCTATGCTAGCATCTGGCAATTTCTGAAATTGCCACCTGTAAGGTCTGAGGGAACATCTTGTCATACCCTGGGGCTTTGCCTACCCTGATTACCCCTCCTCTGTAATCTGTATAGGGTCCAAGAAGTGGACGCAAATCACAAAATAATCTGCAGATGCTGGGGTCAAAGCAACACTCACAACACGCTGGAGGAACTCAGCAGGTCAGGCAGTATCCGTGGAAAAGATCGGTTGACGTTTCGGGCCGGAACCCTTCGTCAGGACTGAAGAAGGAAGGGGCAGAGGCCCTATAAAGAAGGTGGGGGGAGAGTGGGAAGGAGAAGGCTAGTAGGTTCCAGGTGAAAAACCAGTGAGGGGAAAGGGGGTGGGGGAGGGAAAGCAGGCAGGGGATAGGCAGGAAAGGTGAAAAAATAGGGGAAAACACAATGGGTAGTAGAAGGAGGCGGAACCATGAGGGAGGTGATAGGCAGCTGGGGGACGGGGGGGGCAGAGTGACAAGGGATAGGAGAAGGAGGGGGAGAGAATTATCAGAAGTTGGAGAATTCTATGTTCATACCAAGGGGCTGGAGACTACCTAGACGGTATATGAGGTGTTGCTCCTCCAACCTGAGTTTAGCCTCATCATGGCAGTAGAGGAGGCCATGTATGGACATATCTGAATGGGAGTGGGAAGCAGAGTTGGAGTGGGTGGCTACTGGGAGATCCTGGGAGAAGTGGATGCTGTTTTGCCTCACTTCTATAGACTCTGTATCTGTCTCCTGAGTAAATACAGATGCAAACACAATTAATTATAAATCTCCCTCATCTCTTTTGGCTCTACACATGGATTACCATTCTGACCTTCCAGAGGTCCAATTTCATCCCTTACAATTCCTTTTGCTCTTAATATAGCTGTAAAATCCCATAGGATTCTCCTTCACATTGTCTGCTAGGGTAACCTCATGCTTTCTTTCAGCCCTCCTGATTTCTTTAAGTGTTTCTTGCACTTCTTACACATCATAAGCACCCCTTTTGTTCCTCCCTGCTATGCACCTGTTTTTTAAACCAGGACTTCAATATCTCTTAAAAACCAAGACTCCCTACACTTGTCATCCTTGCCTTTTATTCTGACAGGCACATAGAAGCTTCGTACTTTCAAAATTTCAACTTTTGAAGGCCTCCCACTTACCATGTACTACTTTACCAAAGAGCTGCCTGTCCCAATCCATACTTGCCAGATCCTTTCTGATGCCATCAAAAATGGTCTTTCTTTAATTCAGAATCTCAACCCACAAACCAGACCCATCCTTTTGCATATTTACTTTGAAACTAATCGCATTATGATCACTGGATGAAAAGTGTTCCCCTACATAAATTTCTGTCACCTGCCCTGTCTCATTCCCTAACAGCAGATCAAGCATCGCACACTCTCTCATTGGACTTAACGTACTGACTAAGGAAACTTCCCTGAACACATTTGAGAAACTCCATCCCATCTAGTCCTTTTACAGTATGGGAGTCCCAGTCAATACATGGAAAGTTAAAATCACCTCTATATCAGCCTTATGTTTCTTGAAACAATATGCAATCTATCTACAACTTTGTTCCTCTAATTGCCGGGGACTGTTCGTTGGCCTGTAATATTGTCCCATTAACATGGTCATACCTTTCTTATTCCTCAGTTCCACCCATAACGCTTCACTAGATGAGTTTTCCAGTCAGTACTGAGCACTGCTGTGGTATTTTCCCTTCCTTTAATCACTCCTGCTGTGTCATGTATAAAACAACAGAACCCCGGAATAATGAATTGCCAGTCCTGCCCCTCCTGCAACCAAGTCTCACTAATGGCTACAATACCAAAATTCCAGATGTTAATCCATGCCCTGAACTCACCTGCCTTTCCTAGGATACTTCTTGCATTGAAATATACGCAGCTCATACAAAGTCAGGAATCGTAAGGTTGAGTCTCTCTCTCTCTCTCTGGCTATCCATTCCATAGGATGATGATGGTTCCTTTCAGTCAGTTAGTGGGGTTTATACCCCACTCCTCAGAAAGGAACAATGTGTGCGTGAATGGACTTTAGGCGAGTAGGGGTTTGCACAGGTCCAGACCCACCCTCTCGGCATCCCCTCCCGGATCCAGCGGCATGGTGGGGTCCAAGACGGCCGGGGAAAAGTTCTGTTGCAGTGAATGGCCAGACCAAGCTTCGATGCAAGGGATGCCCTTTCAGCACTTCACGGCACGTGTTTTCTAGATGGCCTTTGACCCTACAAGAGGGTTCATCCACCCTTTGACAGGTCTTGTTTTTCGTCCTGCAGGATGTCCAGCCACCCTCCTCACCAGGCAAGCCTGGTGGGGGAGCCGGTTTAGTCACCGACCACCCGACCATGCGACAGCTAGTATCAGGTTACATAGTACCCGTAGCACTCAGACCAGTGTCACTAGTTGCACCATACTCTACCTTTTGATTCCTGACTTTGTATGAGGTCTTACCAACATCTGTCTCCACAACCTTCCATTAACTGTTCTGGCGCTCTGGTTCCCAATCCCTGCAACTCTAGTTTAAACCCCACCATGCAGCATTGGCAGACCACCCCGCTAGGATATTAGTCCTCTTCCAGTTCAGGTGTTAACCATCTCTTCTGTACAGATCCCACCTTCCCTGGAGTAGAGCCCAATGATCCTCCTACACCAATTTTTTAGCCACATGTTAAATTGTATAACCTTCATATTTCTGGGTTCACTAGCATGTAGCACAGGTAGCAATCCTGAGATCACAACCTTGAAGGTCCTGCCTTTCAGCTTAGCACCTTTGTTTATTTCAACCCACTCACAGTAACACAAAGACATTTCACTATTGGTAACGATGAAAATTAAAGCACATACGTTGGTATTTTACTTAGGATGTAATGCGTGCTCCTGGGAATGAGCAATTTAACTGAATCAATTTCAGAAGGGATCATCCTGCACCAATAGTGTGTTCACTTTGGATTACCAAATTCATGAGTAAGCTGGTAAGGTGGTAACCTTTAATGATTTTATTTTTGTTTTCTTTCTTACATTACATTCCTTACCCTAACCTACCCTTTTTCTATTATCCTCTCACCCAATCTCCAGACCAACGACACCATAATGGATCTGTAATCTGCAGTAAGTAGTTACCATTCAATTTGATATCACAACATTTCATAGCATTGCGAGCACAGTCCCGTTTAACCCTGCTTCTCGATTCTCCTTATCCAAGACATTCACTTTACACACCACTGTGGATTCCAGTTAACTGGACCATTGGTTAAATAGGGTAGCATCTTATTGGGGATAATTAGACCATAAGTAATATGAGCCGAATTAGGCCATTTGGCCCATCGAGTGAGTCTGCTCTGCCACTCAATCATGGCTGATCCTTTTTCCCTCCTCAGCCCCACCCCCAGCCTTCTCCCCATAACCTTCTGATGCCGTGTCCAATGAAGAACCAAGCAAGCTCTGCCTTAAGTACACCCAATGACCTGGCCTCCACGGCTGCCTGTGGCAATAAATTCCACAAATTCACCACCTTCTGGATAATCAGAATCAGGTTTATTATCACTGGCATGTGACGTGAAATTTGTTAACTTAGCAGCAGCAGTTCAATACAATACATGATCTAGCAGAGAGAGAAAAAAATAATAAATAAAACATAATAATAAATAAACAAGTAAATCAATTAAGTATATTGAATAGATTTTTAAAAATGTGCAAAAACAGAAATACTGTATATTTAAAAAAGTGAGGTAATGTCCAAAGCTTCAATTTAGGAATCAGATGGCAGAGGGGAAGAAGATGTTCCTGAATTGCTGTGTGTGTGCCTTCAGGCTTCTGTATCTCCTACCTGATGGTAACAGTGAGAAAAGGACATGTCCTGGGTGCTGGAGGTCCTTAATAATGGACACTACCTTTCTCAGACACCGCTCCCTAAAGATGTCCTGGGTACTTTGTAGGCTAGTTCCCAAGATGGAGCTGACTAGATTTACAACATTCTGCAGCTTCTTTCAGTCCCGTGCAGTAGCCCCTCCATACCAGACAGTGATGCAGCCTGTCAGAATGCTCTCCACAGTACAACTATAGAAGTTTTTGAGCATATTTGTTGACATGCCAAATCTCTTCAAACTCCTAACTACATCGATATGTTGGGACCAGGTTAGATCCTTACAGATCTTGACACCCAGGACCTTGAAGCTGCTCACTCTTTCCACTTCTGATCCCTCTATGAGGATTGGTACGTGTTTCTTCGTCTTACCCTTCTGGAAGTCCATAATCAGCTTTTTCATCTTACTGACGTTGAGTGCCAGGTTGTTGCTGCAGCACCATTCCACTAGTTGGCATATCTCACCCCTGTACACCCTCTCATCACCACCTGAAATTCTACCAACAATGGTTGTATCATCAGCAAACTTATAGATGGTATTTGAGCTATGCCTAGCCACAAAGTCATGTGTATACAGAAAGTAGAGCAGTGGGCTAAGCACACACCTGAGGTGCGCCAGTGTTGATCGTCAGTGAGGAGGATATGTTATCACCAATCCACACAGACTGTGGTCTTCTGGTTAGGAAGTCGAAGTTCCAATTGCAGAGGGAGGTACAGAGGCCCAGGTTCTGCAACTTCTCAGTCAAGATTGTGGTAATGATGGTATTAAATGCTGAGCTGTAGTCGATGAACAGCATCCTGACGTAGGTGTTTGTGTTGTCCAGGTGGTCTAAAGCCCTGTGGAGAGCCATTGAGATTGCGTCTACCATTGACCTATTGTCTGCATCTCTGTTTTAAATGGACGCCCTCTATCATCCTGAGGGCCCTCTTGTCCTAGACTCCTCCACCATAGGAAACATCCTCTCCACATCTACTGTGTCAAAGGTTTTTTTTTAGTTATATAAAGAGTAAAAGGGAGGTGAGAGTTAAATGATGCTGGTGAGGTAGTAATGGTGGACAAAAAATGGCAGTTGAACTTAATGGGTATTTTACATCTGTCTTCACTGTGGAAGACACTAGCAGTGTGCCAGAGGTCCCGGAGTGTCAGGGAGTAGGAGTGTGTGTCATTGCTATTACAAAGGAAAAAGTGCTAGGCTTGAGAGAGGTTGCTGAAAAGATAACGGAAGGATTGGTCATGATCTTTCAAGAATCACTTGATTCTGGCAAGGTCCCGGGGGACTGGAAGATTGCAAATGTCACTCCACTCTAAGAAGGGAGGAAGGCAGACCAATGGCACTATTATAAGTTCAAAGTAAATTTATTATCAGATATGTGTTACCATATTCACTTTCTTCCAGGTATTCACAGAAAATACAAAAAAAACACAATAGAATCAATAAAAAATTGCACACAAAATGGGCAAACAGGCATAGTTTGCACTTTGGTGTTTGATTGTTGGGGTTTTTTGTATTGCTATATTTACGCTCTATTCTTGGTTGGTGCAGCTATAACAAAACCAAATTTCCCTCGGGATTAATATAGTATATCTATCTATCTATCTAATTTGCAAATACAAACAATAGAACAAAAATAACAAATAAATAATACATATTAAGTCCATTTGTTGTGAAACCAGTTCAGTGTCGAGGACAGCGAAACTATTCCCTCTGGTTGAGGGGTAATAGCTTTCCTGAATCTAGTAGTGTGGGACCTACAGCTGCTGTACTTCCTTCCGGAAGGCAGTAGCAAGAAGAGATCATGGCCTGGATAGTGGGGATCCTTGACGATGGATGCTGCTTTACTGTGTCAGCACTCCACGTAAATGTGATCAATGGTGGGGAGGGCTTTTCCTGTGATGGAGTTGGCTGGTATCCACCACTTTCTATAGCTCTTTCTATCCTGGGCACTGGGGTGAGTGAAGTTGAATGACGTTATCCCCTCTGGTTCAAGGGCCTGATGGTTGAGGGGTAATAACTGTTCCTGACACTAGTGGTGTGGATCCTACGGTTCCTGTACCTCCTTCCTGACGGCAACAGTAAGAAGAGAGCATGACACGGGTGATGGGGGCTGAATGTAACTTACAAATTATGAAGTTAACAGGATAAGAGAACAAGCTCAGCTACAATACTCTTAGAACTTAGATCTCACTATGAACTGAGCTGTAAGCTCATATCTATTTAAGAAGTGTCGTGTTGCTGCAATTAACTGGAACACAAACATTCACTTGTACATTTACAAAATGCTTTAGTGCAAAGATAAGGCAGTGAGAGCCAAACACTCAAATGGTGTCAAGATAAATCTATTTCAACATGCTTCAGTGTCTTAGATTAAAAATAAATTACTAAGTATTTGAGTGCCTTCTCATTATCCGGCTGATCCACTGGAATTAGTAATATAGAGATCAGGTTCAAACCTGCAGCCAAATTTGCGAGCTTCAAGTCAATCAATCTGTCCTTTCTATTGAACATCTAAGTCAAAGCTGATAAGTGCAGATAAATATCCCTGCCATAGGTGATAACCATTATAAATGACACCACTGCCATGACCTCTGCTTTTAATATAATGGTCAGAAAATTAATAGGAAAAACCACAAGAACAATTGGGAGAAAAAAGCAGGGTACAGATTGGATAACTATCCGGCTTAACCATCTTTTCAGAACCTTTCCATCAGCTGCTGGGCTTTGAGTGATACAGTGCGAGTACATCAGCAAGAGAATTCAAGATGTTAGATATTCTTGAAGACAGAACACTTTGATTGACCAGCTCCGCTGCTAAACTTACCACACAAATTACCAACACACAGGGTATTCTGCCCCTGAAGGCTGCTCAATTCTCTAATATCGGAGCAGATCTATAAGAGCAAAACTGGGCCATATAGCCCATCAAGTCTGCTATGCCATTTGGTCATTCCCCCTCAACTCCATTCTCCTGCCTTCTCTGAATGCTACAACCATTTCAAGGGGGGTAAGCATCCAAAAAAATTCCTCATTCTTTCAAATAATCTACTATGCTTAGACATAAACGCAAGAAATTCAGCAGATATTGCAAATCAGTGCAACACACACAAAATGGACAGTTGGATGATTGGGAAGCTTTTAAAATCTAACAAAAGGCAACTAAGAAGGTCTAAGAAGGAAAAAGATGAAATATGAGGGCAGACTAGCCAATAATATAAAGCAGGATACCAGAAGGTTTTTCAGTTACAAAAAGAGTAAAAGAGAGGTGAGAGTTGATATTGAACCACTGGAAAATGATGCTGGCGAGCTAGTAATGGGGAACAAAGATATGGCAGATGAACTTAATGGGTACTTTGCATCGGTCTTCACTGTGGAAGACACTAACAGTGTGCCAGAGGTCTGTGAGTGTCAGGGAGCAGGAGTGAGTGCCATTGCTATTACAAAGGAAAAACTGTGAGGCAAACTGAAAGGTCTTAAGGTGGGTAAGTCACCTGGACCAGATGAACCACATCCCAGGGAGAGACAGAGAGGTTGCTGAAGAGCTAACGGATGCATTGGTCATGATCTTTCAAAAATCACTTGAGTCTGACATGGTCCTGGAGGACTGGAAAAATTGCAAAGGGAGACAGGGAAAAGAAAGGAAATTAAAGGCTGGTTAGCCTAAAATCAGTGGCTGGGAAAGTGCTGGAGTCTATCATTAAGGATAGGATTTTGGGGTGCTTTGAGACTAATGATAAAATAAGTCAAAATCAGCATGGTTTCTGTAAAGGGAAATCTTGCCTAACAAATCCGCTGGAGTTTTTTGAGGAAGTAACAAGTGGGGTGGACAAATGAGAGGTACAGTGGCTTTTTCCCACAGTGTTGTAAATTTATTCAGCAGATCACCCTTGATCCAAAAATCTTTTTGAAACTGACTGAACTGACAACGTGCAGTTATATAACTCTGTAGATCAATCAAACTCTCTTGAATTTCTGCCTCAACTTGGGTGGGTTGTACTTCAAATGTATTCAAAATCCAATCCGGGATACCGAGATTTAACAGGTCATTAAACCTTTCTTGCATATCCTTGTGTATCTGCTTGAGATGTTTCACATAAACGGTAAGGTCATCGGCCTTCAGTGCCTCTGCGATCGTCTTCAGGTTTGGAAATTGTAAAAATTCCCGACGTCCCATATCGTGGCAATAGGCTTCAAGTTTCTTAAGGAAAGAAACAATGGCTTCCTTACAATCTATGAGGTTACTGTTTTTGCCCTGTAAGGTCTTGTTTAACAAATTAAGTTTCTGAAAGATATCTGCCAGATAAAATATGTCCACCTTAGCATCAACGAGTCTTTCTTCATGCTCTTTATCAGACATGAAGGAAACTGTGGTGTACGTTGAAGACAGTTTCCCTTGAAAAGCCACCTCACCTCGGCATGCAGCAGCATTGGCCGAAAGTCTTCATCATTTTCTTCACACAGCTGCCCGAGAAGATGATCCTGAAGGGCATGGGATTTGATGAAGTTTACGGCTTTTATGACCACTGAAAAGCGAAAGATTGAGTCATCCCCCTAAGTTTTTAGCTACTAGGTGCTCCCTGTGAATGACGCAATGAATAGTGAAGACAGAAGGTATAACTCTTTTTAGATGGGCGATGAATCCTCTGTATCGACCAACCATAGAACTGGCACCATCAGTTGCACAAGCAATTATATTCTCCATGGGAATATTGTTCTCGCTTAAATACCAGGACCCCCACGCTTGGGGCGCCCCTTCTCACAGTTTTCAGTCGGTGGCCCCCTTCAAATGTGCCAGGGCCCCCAAGGTGGCCATACGGCGCCCATTGAGAATGGCTGCACTAAACCACCCCTACACTCCCCCTACCACCACTTTATCATGTCCTGTCAGTCACCTTATGTACAGACACTCTTGTGGCGAATGACACTTTATGCACATACAACCAATCTATAAGCTATTTCATATATTTATATTTACTGTGTCTTTTTCTATTATTGCGTTCTCTATGTTATCGTGTATTTTTTGTGCTGCATCGGATCTGGAGTAACAATTATCTCTTTCTCCTTTACATTTTGTATACTGGAAATCACATTAAACCATCTTGAGTCTTGAGATCTGTCAATACTGATTATTTACTCAGTGTGGCCCTTTGTCCAAAGCAGGGTTTTAAACCCTTTTTATGCCATGGACTAATACTATTAAGTAATGGATCTTAGGTTGGGAACACCTGGTCTAATTGCAGTGTGTGATGATACTGTGACTCCAGGAGACAAAAAACAGAAATGAAATCTGTGAAGAGAAAACAGGCAAAACAGCACAATAAACCATGCATTCACATGTATATCCTGTCCTAAAAGGCACACCTTGTAGAAGAAATACTGCACAAGTTGTGCTATCCGGATGTAGTACAGATGTCCATGGACAAGCAGGAGCTTCTGTAGGTGTTTAAACTTTGGTATTGCATAATCACTATTTCTGGCTGCTTGACGTCCTTCCTTGCCCTTCAAACCTGAAATCAAAAATTTAAAGCATTTACAGGTGCATAATTGAAAAGATTTTCTATGCTATAATATATTTAAAAATACATTTTGTATATTTTCCTCTGCGACAGATATAAATCTGACTGGCTTGTAGTTTCCTGGTGTCTAGCATCCTTTATGAATAGTGTTACATTTTCTATTTCTCTTTGTCATAAGACAATGCACTAATCCAAGACATTTTGGAAATTTTTTCCTGTTGAATATCAAGGCCCCAAGGACAAAATCACTCCACAGAAATTTTTATGAAGTGCAAGTACAATTCCATCGTGCCTTGCTGCATCATTAAATATCTTGGTTAATTTTTTCCCTCACCTTTCTTTTTTAGTTTACATTCCAAGTACCTGGGAGTGCACCTGAATGACAGACTTGAGTGGAGCACCAACACAGAGGCTGTGTACAAGAAGAGCCAATATTACCCCTACTTAATGAGGAGTCAGAGGTCTTTTGGAGTGTGCAGGCCTCTCCTTCACATCTTCTACCAGTCTGTTGTCACCAGTACAATCATCTAAGGGGTGTTGTGCTGGGGCAATGGCATCAACGGTGTGATACCAACAGGTCAAAAAACTGACTTGAAAGGCTGGCTCTGTTATAGAAATCAAACTGGACTCACTGGAGGCTGTGGTAGAACAAATGACCCTATGAAAATCCTGGTAATTCTGGCCAGCTTTTCTTACCCTCTGTATGCCACCTTGGCTGAACAGAGGAGCACTTTCAGTAATAGACTAAGACAGCTGTGCTGCTACAAAGAGGGTCATTCTTGCCCTCAGCCAATACACTCTATAATGTGTCAACCTATAGTCAGGGAGGTGATGTTCCCCCTCCTGTTAGACTGTTAATAACCTCTGTTTATCAGAATATTTAAGCTCTGTTTTATTTTTAAGGTAACTTATTTTTTATTCTTTCTTACTTCTCTTCTAGTATTTGTATATCTGTGCACTTGTAATGCTACTGTGACACTGTAATTTCCTTTGGCATCAATTACGTATCTATCCACCTTCTTCATCTTAGTTCATTCATTCATTGTGTGCCATGTCGTAGGGACATCAGTGATACCGGTCTTATGACCATCATTATTCCTGGAAAATTCTACAGATGGATTGTCATGGGCTTCTTCTGGGCAGTGTCTTTACAGGACGGGTGATCCCAGCCATTATCAATATTCTTCAGAGATTGACAGCCTGGCATCAGTGGATCACATAACCAAGACCTGTGACATGCACCAGCTGCTCATCATCCACCACCTGTTCCCATGGCTTCACCTGACTCTGATCTGGGGGGGGGGGGGGCTAATCAGGTGCTACACCTTACCCAACAGTGACCTACAGGCCACCGGAGGGAAGGAGCACTTACGTCACCTTTGCTAGAAACGCATCTCCACGTGGCAACCCACCTTAATTAGTATCAAATAAAAATCCACCAATCATTGCCTTGATAATATGCAAATCATCCAAAGGCCTCAAGATATATATAATTTCCAAAATCAATCTGGTATAACTCCACTGTAAAAATATATCCATCCTCAGTGATATCCATCACAAAGTTATTTGAATAGCTGAAAATAAAGGCGACCTATATATAGTGTTCTCAATACAACTACTTCACTGCATCCCAATAATTGGCTTCAAAAGACTAGCTCATCGGACTACATTTGTTGATGGCATTATGTCAATGGATGACAGTGAAAGCTACAGATGAAATCACAAGGTATGTACATATAAGGTTGTTAACAGGTTAGTGATTACAAATTGTTCTGATCTGACCTTTGATTGTTTTCTTACCAATTCCAACATGTGCCTCCAGAACCATACTGACATCATTTGCACCATCACCAATGGCTAAAGATATGGGGCGTTCTTTTGTGTTTTTCACCATTTTTACAATCTGAAATAAAAAAAAATGAAAGTGCTTTTGTTTCTCTGTATTAAGACACCTGCACTGGAAAGATAAAAGATTTACAATTCACATAATCAGAGTGATATAAATTTTATCATTTAACCTTAACTGCAATAGCTCTTCTGACGAAATTAATCTTGTTACAGAGTAGGTGGGAATAAAGTCGTAGTTTATTCTACACTCTGCTCAAAGCAAACCAGAGAAGCAGGATTAATGTACGGAAAATCTTCATAAACTGACTCATGGGAGCAAGAAGTGGATACCACAAGAGGGATTGTGTCGAGTGACTGCTGAGATTGGCTGATCTTGTAACTGGAACTGGACGGTAAAGGTCATCATCAGCCAAATAAATTATCTTCATTTGTGATGAAGATCTACTAACAAGAATTATTTGGTATCAATCATCACTTTCATTAATTCTGATGAAGGGTCTTCACTGCCTGAAAAACAGGTGGAGGCAGATACTCTCAGGATATTGAAAAAACATCTAAATCAGGGATTTCCAACTTTTTTTTATGCCATGGATCAATACCATTAAGCAAGGGGTCTGTGGACTCCAGGTTGGAAACACCTGATCTAAACAAAAGCATGAGATTGTCAAATTATGGAGGCTACGGACCAAATACGAGTGAATGAGATTAGTGTAAATTAGTACAAAAGGTAGCATGGACTTGACATCTAAAGGGCCTCCTTCTGTGTTGTGGAAATTTATGACCCCATGGAGTTCTTCTAAATTATCAAGAAACAATTCTTACTTGATTGAAAAGTAACATTAATGGTATCTCACTAAATGATAATCCATTTATTTCAGGATATCAAAGCCACTCAAGAAAATGGAGGCCAAATTTGTTGGCAAAAATCAGATATGAAATGTCAAACGGGAATGTTGTAAACAAAGGGCCCACACATCCCCCAATCTCTTTGATCCACTACCATCATGGAGGAGGTACAGGAGCATCGGAACTAGGCAAGCCAGACTGGATAACAGCTTCTTCCCTTTGCTGTGAGACTAATGAATACTCTGCCAACAAAGAGGTCTCGTCACTAGGTCACCAAGCTGTTTACTGTTACCTGTGCTGCACACTACACGTACTTTGAATTATATTTTATTAACTTATTTATGGTAATAGTTTGTTTTCTGTGCTGTGTGTGATACAGGTTTCCCCCGCTATCCGAAGGTAGAGCGATCCGATGAAACGGTTAGTAAGCCGGAATGTCGTAAAGTGAATAAGCAATTACAATTTATTAATATGGGAAACATTTTTGAGCGTTCCCAGACCCAAAAAATAACCTACAAAATCATGCCAAATAACACATAAAACCTAAAATAACAGTAACATATAGTAAAAGCAGGAATGATATGATAAATACACAGCCTATATAAAGTGGAAGTACTTTTCTGTAGCACTGTCTAGTGCAGAGAAAATCTCACGCAAGCGCTCTCGGCAGAAATACGGCGCAAGCACTCTCAGCAGAAACACTCTCTCCAGTAACCTTTACGCTATGAGGCTGCCAAATCATACCAAATAACACATAAAAATACACAGCCTACATAAAGTAGAAGTAATGTATGTACAGTGTAGTTTCACTTACCGGAATCGAGAAGACTCCAATAAATTGCAGTTTCATCACAGTTAAAACACTTGCTTATACAAATAACCACCTTCTGTAATTATTTTCTTCAGGCCTGCTGGGAACTTTTCGGCAGCTTCAGTATCAGCCGAAGCACTCTCTGCAGTAAATGTTAAACTATGAAGCTGCCCTCGCCTCAGAAACCGATCAAGCCACCCATGACTACCTTTAAATTCCACTTTCGCAACAATTTCATCACCATTGTCCAGACTTTCTGTTTCAGCTTATTAAAATGACTGACTGATTTCTCCTTAAGTATAAGGAGGAAGAGAAGATGGCGGCGCGACGCAGCGTGCGTGGCCGCTCCGAAATGATATCTGTATTTGTTAAGTAGGGTACTGTGCACAATTCTGATTTGATGGAGACAGACGTGAGAGCGCGGAGGAACATCTGGAGAAATTTCTGAAATGCCCGCTTCGCTGCCGCTGGTACTGTGTGGTCTGGAATCTCCGGAGGAGTAGGCCTCTGAGTCCTCGGCTTTGTTTGTTTTGGCGGCCGGAATGAGGTCGGAGGCGCTCGGCAGAGGATGGCGCTCGGGAGGCTGCATCGGAGGGGCTGGACGGAGGCTTGAAGTTTTTAGACGGACTGAGTCGGCTGTGGTCGGGTGCTTCCAATGCATTGGCAGTTGTCAGTGCCTGGAGGTTTATGGCAGGGGAGTTTCTCCCTTTTTGCCGCCTGCTATCGAGGACTACAGGAGCCGATCGGGACTTGAGACTTTTTTTCCGTGCCCATGGTCTGTTCTTTATCAAATTATGGTATTGTTTTGCACTGCTGTAACTATATGTTATAATTATGTGGTTTTGTCAGTGTTAGTCTTTGGTTTGTCCTGTTTTTGTGTGATATCACTCTGGAGGAACATTGTATCATTTTTTAATGCATGCATGCATTTCTAAATGACAATAAACGAGGACTGAGTGTCCTCATAATCTAATCTATAATAAAACTTAACGGAACGCCATGCTTTGTACACCCATCAATCCACTCAAGCAATAGACTTTCCATTTTATCCATTATTGGATGCCAACTAAGAGAGACCACTTGCTACGAGCAGAACCAACAGCAACATCGGCAGCTTTCAAAATTCTTTCTCTCTGCATATAAATAGTGCGAATGATGGATGCAGGCAAGTTCAATGCGCGGATGATGTCCTTACTTCGTTCACCACGATCGAAACGCTTAATTAGGTCAAGTTTTACACTAGGTGTGACACCCTTACGAACTCTTTTAGCTTTTCCGATACCTTAGAACTCATCTTGCTAACGGATGCACAAAATAAATCGAGGTAAAGCACATGTTTAAGCAATGCAGGCTAGAATGCAGTTCTGGGGGAGGAGCTTGGCTGTACGGGCGCGCGCTGCCTTTTTTCCTAACAGTGAAGACACCTTCTGTTAGCGAAAACAGGTAACTAATGTAGGTCTTTCGTAACAGCAAGGTGTCGTAAAGCGAATGGGGGCCACCTGTATACGTTTTGTGGGTGCACCATGGTCTGGAGGAATGTTGTTTCATTTTGGCTGTATATGTAGTCAGATGACAATAACTTGAATTTGTAATTATAATAGGTAAAAAAACACTTAAAACACTTGTGACAAACAATCCACCATGTCATCAGATGAAGAGCTTTATTCTGTAAAATGTGACTCTAAATACACCTATTTTGAACAAAAGTATAAAGATCAAAGCACTTCTCTAGTGTTGGTACTTATAGCAGAAATAGTAAAAAGCAATGCAAACTTCTGCAAACATGATAGATCACTTAAACGTGCCTTAAAATAGAAGACAACTGTTGAAAGTAAGGGAGCACAGAGGTAAACTTAAGACTGTCAGAGGTCAAAAATAAAGATGTCTAACTGCTGACCAAAGACCCAATATCACACTCACTGCACCTCCCAGCAGGACTCTTCTAAATGCATCCTTCTTCGTGGTTTCAAGACGGAAATGTGCAGATACTTATGGGTCTTTTAAATATATACTGTTAATATACTTTAGACGAATCACAAGTGAATTATATGGGGCTCCCCATGGGCTATAATAGAGGGTTGGAAAGACGGATAGACAGACATTAAAGACTGGCAAAAAGTCAGCATACCTGTGCTTTCTGTAACGGTGCCATGCGACAACACAAGACAGCTGTACATCTCTGGCATATTTGTAACAATAGACTTTTGTAGTTACTCGAACCGCCATCTTGGGTTGGTTTCAATATTAGTGACAGAGCAGCACCGTCAATGATCAAGCCATATTTCTGCGTAACAGACCAACTTCTAGAACAAAAATCGTTACAGATCTTATTTTAAATTGTGATGAATGGCACAATTCCAATAGAAAAGGTTTCCTCCCACCCGAAGGCATGCCATAGCTGTGACCAAATTAGTGTGATCAACATCAGCTTTACTGCAGTTCATTGATTCTGCCACTAGATGTCAATGCACCTTACACATTGAGCCAGAATTTACTGAAGCTTTCAACTGGAACAATCATAAGACTGCACGACATAAAACAGTACAGCACAGTACAGGCCCTTCAGCCCACAATATTGTGATGACCTTTTAACCTACTCTGAGATCAATTTAACCCTTCCCTCCTACATAAATCTCCATTTTTCTATCATCTATGTGCCTATCTAAGGCTTTCTTAAATGCCCCTAACATATCTGCCTCTACCACCACCCGTGGCAATAGACAATAGACAATAGGTGCAGGAGTAGGCCATTCGGCCCTTCGAGCCAGCACCGCCATTCACTGTGATCATGACTGATCATCCACAATCAGTATCCAGTTCCTGCCTTATCCCCATTACCTTTGATTCCACTATCTTTAAGAGCTCTATCCATCTCTTTCTCGAAAGCATCCAGAGAATTGGCCTCCACAGCCTTCTGGGGCAGAGCATTCCATATATCCACCACTCTCTGGGTGAAAAAGTTTTTCCTCAACTCTGTTCTAAATGGCCTACCCCTAATTCTTAAACTGTGGCCTCTGGTTCTGGACTCAGCCATCAGTGGGAACATGCTTCCTGCCTGCAGTGTGTCCAATCCCTTAACAATCTTATATGTTTCAATAAGATCCCCTCTCAGCCTTCTAAATTCCAGAGTATACAAGCCAAGTCGCTCCAATCTTTCGACATATGACGGTCCTGCCATCCCAGGAATTAACCTTGTGAACCTACGCTGCACTTCCTCAATAGCAAGAATGTCCTTCCTCAAATTTGGAGACCAAAACTGCACACAGTACTCCAGGTGTGGTCTCACCAGGGCCCTGTACAGCTGCAGAAGGACCTACCACTCACCTATGCACCTTCCACTCTGTGTAAACAACTTAGCTCTGACATCCCCCCATACCATCAACCTGATCAACGCAGAAGCAAAATTAGGCAACTTGGCACACTGAGTTGCTCTGCTATCCCATCATGGCTGATTTGTCCTCCTTCTCAACCCTATTCTTCTGCCTTCTTCCCAAAACTAATCAAGAACCTATCAACCTCCGCTTTAAACATACCCAGTAATTTTGCTTCCACAGCCATCTGTGGCAACGAATTTCACTGATCCACCACACTCTAGCTAAAGAACTTCCTCATCTCTGTTCAAAAGGGCCATCAATGTATTTTGAGGCTGTGTCCTTTGGTCCTAGACTCCTCCACTATAGGAAACATCCTTTCCATTTATAGCCCTTACAATATTCGCTGAAGTAATCTACAATAATCACTACAGATGTTGACATTTATGCCAAGTCTTTGAATGTTAATTTCTTAATTCACAATGAAGAAATCATTTCATAATTAAACATAAACACAAGAGATTCTGCAGATGCTGGAAATCCAGAGCAACACTCACACAAAATGCTGGAGAAACTCAGCAGCTCAGACATCTATGGAAATGAATAAACAATCAGTATTTCAGACCTAGATCCTTCATCGGGACTGGAAAAGAAGGGGGAAGAAGCCAGAATAAAAAGATGGGTGGGGGGGGAGGGATAGCTAGAACGTGATGGGTGAATTCAGGAGGGTGGGGGAGGGGGACAAAGTAAGAAGCTGGAAAGTGATAAGTGGAAAAAGTGGAGAAGGAGGAATCTTAGAAGAGAATCATGATAAAACTTCACCTATTTGGTTTCTTTAAAGTAATAAAGATGCTTCACAGGTATATCATCTGATATAAAGATTCATAGATATGATAGGGCAAGTGACCAACAGCTTGGACAAAGAGGTTTTTGGGAATCACTGAAGGAAGCTCTGGAACTCAAAGGCCTGGCAGATGAAGCACGTCGGCCATTGATGGATCTCAGAAAGTAGAGTATGCATCTTAGAACAAAGAAAACTACCACCAGCAGCAGTTCCTACCTAATCAAGTATAATGTTGAACCTCAGTTAGGTTACATAGACTAGATCTCAACTTGAGCAACACAAAATGGTGGAGGAATTCAGCAGGTCAGGCAGAATCTATGGAAATGAATAAGCAGTTGACGTTTCAGGCCGTGACCCTTTACCAGGACCTGCTGATTTCCTCCAGCACTTTCTGTGTGTTGCTCAAGATTCTCAGCATTTGCAGAATCAATTGCTTTTGTTTACGTCTAACTTGCTAGACTGCAACAGGTGATTAAGGCTTTCAGGGCAGCACAGTCGTGTAATGGTCAGCATAATGCTATTACAGCAGCAGCATGGTGGGGTCAATTCAGACCTCTGTCTTTACTGCGACTGTGTGGGTTTCCTCTGGGTACTCCAATTTCCTCCCGCATTCCAAAGACCTACAGGCCAGTAGATTAATTGGTCACGTGGATGCAGTAGGGTGGTGCCGGCTTGTGGGCCGCAAGAGCATGTTACTGTGCTGTATCTAAATAAAAGGATGCACCAATAGGATAGGTAATCAAAATTCTGCCAGCCAAATACAAGGGGATATGATTTTGAAGGAGCACTGGTTGAAAGTCCAAGTTGGTGTGGTCCTTCATGGATTCTATTACGGTATTATTCTGCTATGGATTTACTGAGTTTGCCCACAAGAAAATGAATCTCAGGGTTGTTAATGGTGACCTATATGTACTTTGATAATAAATTTAATTTGAACTTTGAAATCAACTTCTCAGTTAAGTCTCACCTGACTGCAGCAACTTTGTGCAATACATCCTCCATTCAGTAGAATGTCAACTTCTATTTTTACGTTGAAAGTATTGAATCAACAGCTTTCTGACTTGGCAGAGATATCTCAAAAAGCCTTACCTTAAAAGGCTTGCGGAAGAACATCTTTTATCTTGGACAACCACTTTATGGAGCTCCAGTAACAGTTCGTGCACTTTCTCCGTGCCTCTTGCTCTATATTCCTCAATGTGTTTGGTTGTCAGCTCTAAAAGCTTCATATTGGTATGAAAAAGTCTGCAGGCAAAACATGTGGCCATTGCTGTTTCCATCTTGTCCCCAGTGAGCACCCAAACTTTCATACCTGCAGAATGCAAGGCTTCAATAGTTTCTGCAACTTGTTCTTGGAGTCTAGACAGAGAGAACAGAAGAACAAACATTCAACATTTTATAAGGAAAAATTGCACCCAGTACAAAAAATAGTTTTCCCTTTAATTAGACACATATTTATGCCAAAAATCTCTGCAGTTGCAGGTTATTATACTTGTCCAACTTTGGTTTTCAGACAGTGCTTGCCCATGCATTTTTCTCCAATAGTTACCTGTGACAGAACGCAGATTCTAATTATTTACAATATATATAAAGGCAAAAAAAACTGCACTCAGCAGATCTGCCAGCCTCTGCGCACAGATGGAGAAAAAGTTAGAGATTCAGAACGACGACACCTTCAGAATTTTAATTCTGGCGTCTTTTCCATATATGCTGCTGCTTCTCCCAACCGTGTGAGCACAGGTAGAAAGGATGCTATTTCATAAAATGTTAGTCATAGGAGAACAAGGGGCAAATTCAAAAAGAGACATAAAATTATGAGGGATATATATATAGGATGAATACAAGCAAGCCTTTTCAACTGAGGTTGAGTGAGACTAGAACTCTAAAACATGAGTTAAGGGTGAAACATGAAATATTTAAGGGGAACATGAGGGGGATCCTTTTTTACTCAAAGGGTAGTGAAGAGTTTGGAATGAGCTGCCAGCAGAATGGTGGGGGCACATTCGATTTCAATATTGAAGAGAAATTTGAATAAGTGCATAGATGAGAGTGGTCTGAAGGGCTATGATCCGGTGCAGGTTGATGAGAGTTGGCAGATTAATAACAAAATGCTGGAGGAACTCAGCAGGTTGGGCAGCATCTATGGTAAAAAGTACAGTTGATGTTTCAGGCCAAAACGTCGACTGTACTTTTTTCAATAGATGCTGCCTGGCCTGCTGATTTCCTCCAGCATTTTGTGTGTGTCGCTTGGATTTCCAGCATCTGCAGATTTTCTCTTGTTTGAGACAGATTAATAGTTCAGCACAGACTATAAAGGCTATAGTGTTCTATGACTCTGTGATAAAATACATTAGGAATGATAAGCCCCGGGGCCTGACAGAATTTTCCCCAGGCTGCTCCACAAGGCGAGGGAAGATTGCTGAGCCTCTAGCTAGGATCTTTACGTCCTTGTTGTCCACAGGAATTGTACTGGAGGATTGGAGGGAGGGAAATGTTGTCCACTTGTTCAAAAAAGATAGTAGGGATAGTCCGGGTAATTATAGACCAGTGAGCCTTACATCTGTGGTGGGAAAGCTGTTGGAAAAGATTCTTAGAGATAGGATCTCTGGGCAATAGAGAATCATGCTCTGATCAGAGACAGTCAGCATGGCTTTGTGAAGGGCAGATCGTGTCTAACAAGCCTGATAGAGTTCCCTGAGGAGGTGACCAGGCATATAGATGAGGGTAGTGCAGTGGATGTGATCTACATGGATTTTAGTAAGGCATCTGACAAGGTTCCACACGGTAGGCTTATTCAGAAAGTCAGAAGGCATGGAATCCAGGGAAGTTTGGCCAGGTGGATTCAGAATTGGCTTGCCTGCAGCAAGCAGAGGGTCATGGTGGAGGGAGTACATTTGGTTTGGAGGGTTGTGACTAGTGGTGTCCCACAAGGATAGGTTCTGGGACCTCTACTTTTTGTGATTTTTATTAACGACCTGGATGTGGGACAGAAGGGTGAGTTGGCAAGTTTGCAGACGACACAAAGTTTGGTGCTGTTGTGGATAGTGTAGAGGATTGTCGAAGGTTGCAGAGAGACATTGATAGGATGCAGAAGTGGGCTGAGAAGTGGCAGATGGAGTTCAACCGGAGAAGTGTGAGGTGGTACACTTTGGAAGGACAAACTCCAAGGTAGAGTACAAAGTAAATGGCAGGATACTTGGTAGTGTGGAGGAGCAGAGGGATCTGAGGCTACATGTCCACAGATCCCTGAAAGTTGCCTCACAGGTAGATAGGGTAGTTAAGAAAGCTTATGGGATGTTAGCTTTCATAAGTCGAGGGATAGAGTTTAAGAGTCGCGAGGTAATGATGCAGCTCTATAAAACTCTGGTTAGGCCACTTGGAGTACTGTGTCCAGTTCTGGCAGCCTCACTATAGGAAGGATGTGGAAGCACTGGAAAGGGTACAGAGGAGATTTATCAGGATGTTGCCTGGTTTAGAGAGTATGCATTAGGATCACAGATTAAGGGAGCTACGGCTTTACTATTTGGAGAGAAGGAGAATGAGAAGAGACATGATAGAGGCATACAAGATATTAAGAGGAATAGACAGAGTGGACAGCCAGCGCCGCTTCCCCAGGGCACCACTGCTCAGTATAAGAGGACACAGCTTTAAGATAAGGGATGGAAAGTTCAAAGGGGACATTAGAGGAAGGATTTTTACTCAGAGAGTGGTTGGTGTGTGGAATGCACTGCCTGAGTCAGTGGTGGAGGCAGATACACTAGTGAAATTAAGAGACTGCTAGACAGGTATATGGAGGAATTTAAGGTGGGGGCTTATATGGGAGGCAGGGTTTAAGGGTCGGCACAACATTGTGGGCCAAAGGGCCTGTACTGTGCTGTACTATTCTATAACCTGCTCCCTGATCTCTGTATATGTATGCCCCAGCTGACTATATCTGATTACCCTCCCCTCCTTTAAGATCATCACTGTCATGCAGTAAGATTATTACTGTTGCACAGTTAGATCATTATTGGCTTGATTGTCCCTCACATTACGTCAGTTCCTGATTAAGCAAAGGCACTAATAATCCAAGGAGGAATATTTACGAAGCATATCCTGAAATAAGTTTGAAAATAATTGTTCATTAAATAAATTGAATGGATGACATGATGCTTGCTGCACATCACCTTCCACCAAACAATGAAGCAGTGCAGCAACTAAAGATGGAAATTTTCAAACGAGCTGCTGCATTTTAGTACTGGAATACTAACCTTTAATCAGTATTTTTCTAATTAGCAGATATTCCGACAATTTAAATAAATAATATGATAACAACAGGAATTCTGCAGATGCTGGAAATTCAAGCAACACACACCAAAGTTGCTGGTGAACGCAGCAGGCCAAGCAGTATCTGTAGGAAGAGGTGCAGTCGACGTTTCAGGCCGAGACCCTTCGTCAGGACTAACTGAAGGAAGAGTGAGTAAGGGATTTGAAAGTTGGAGGGGGAGGGGGAGATGCAAAATGATAGGAGAAGACAGGAGGGGGAGGGATAGAGCCAAGAACTGGACAGGTGATAGGCAAAAGGGGATACGAGAGGATCATGGGACAGGAGGTCCGGGAAGAAAGACAAGGGGGGGGGTGACCCAGAGGATGGGCAAGAGGTATATTCAGAGGGACAGAGGGAGAAAAAGGAGAGTGAGAGAAAGAATGTGTGCATAAAAATGAGTAACAGATGGGGTACGAGGGGGAGGTGGGGCCTAGCGGAAGTTAGAGAAGTCGATGTTCATGCCATCAGGTTGGAGGCTACCCAGACGGAATATAAGGTGTTGTTCCTCCAACCTGAGTGTGGCTTCATCTTTATAGTAGAGGAGGCCGTGGATAGACATGTCAGAATGGGAATGGGATGTGGAATTAAAATGTGTGGCCACTGGGAGATCCTGCTTTCTCTGGCGGACAGAGCGTAGATGTTCAGCAAAGCGGTCTTCCAGTCTGCGTCGGGTCTCGCCAATATATAAAAGGCCACATCGGGAGCACCGGACGCAGTATATCACCCCAGTCCACTCACAGGTGAAGTGATGCCTCACCTGGAAGGACTGTTTGGGGCCTTGAATGGTGGTAAGGGAGGAAGTGTAAGGGCATGTGTAGCACTTGTTCCACTTGCACGGATAAGTGCCAGGAGGGAGATCAGTGGGGAGGGATGGGGGGGACGAATGGACAAGGGAGTTGCATAGGGAGCGATCCCTGTGGAATGCAGAGAGAGGGGGGGAGGGAAAGATGTGCTTAGTGATGGGATCCCGTTGGAGGTGGCAGAAGTTACGGAGAATAATATGTTGGACCCGGAGGCTGGTGGGATGGTAGGTGAGGACCAGGGGAACCCTATTCCTAGTGGGGTGGCGGGAGGATGGAGTGAGAGCAGATGTACGTGAAATGGGGGAGATGCGTTTAAGAGCAGAGTTGATAGTGGAGGAAGGGAAGCCCCTTTCTTTAAAAAAGGAAGACATCTCCCTCGTCCTAGAATGAAAAGCCTCATCCTGAGAGCAGATGCGGCGGAGACGGAGGAATTGCGAGAAGGGGATGGCGTTTTTGCAAGAGACAGGGTGAGAAGAGGAATAGTCCAGATAATATGATAATAATATGATATAAAATAATATGATAAGTCTGTCAACCAACAGACACAGGGTTATTTACTCATAGTTTACAGTGAAATAGTCCAGATTACTGATGTCTGTGTCAATGAGTTTATTTCTAATCACAGGATGATAGCTTCTGGCAAAGCCAGGATTCAGATTCATTTATCACATGAACATGGAAACATATAGTGAAATGCGTTGTTCACGTTAACAACCAACACAGGCTAAGGATGTGCTGGGGGTAGCTCACAAGTCTCACCACATCATGTTCAGCAGAACAACACAAACAACATAATGACAGCAAAACAAGCCCTGCTCTTCTCTAAACACACAGACACAAATAAGCCTCCAATTCCAGGACAGGCCACCTCCAGGCCTCCAATCTCTAGTCCCTTGCTAAGACTCACAGAGCATTTGCTGCTTTTATCCATTTACCTTTTGCTAGACATGCCAAGCCACTTTGGTAGATACTTACTCATCAACCATAATGGTACTGGTTGGCAGCCCCAAACACCAGAGCAGTCATCATCATCATAGCTTGTCACACCAGACAGCCAGCCACTCTAGTGTTGTTTGGTTGATGTTGAGCAGGTCAGCGTCAGCTAAATCAGGTGAGAGTGGGCAGTTGGGCAGAACGTGTTCAATGTTCTGCACCCTTTCGCCACATTCACAGGATTCGCTGGTCTTTAAATCCCACTTCACCATATTGTCTCCCGTCCTACAAACTCCCGCTCTCGCTCTGCTGAGAGTGCACAACTTCTGTCTGTCAAGCAGTGCCCCATCTGGCAACGTTTCTGTGGGGTCTTGCACTGTATTGTTTGGTGGGGTTCTGGCTTCTGTTTGTTGCCAGAGGTCAATCCTGTGTGTTTGGGGGGATGTTCTGTATGGTAGTTCCTCCACCATAGCAAAGCTTTTCCTCGATTTTAGGCAGTTGGAGACTGGCACATGATGATGTAGTGGGTGCCGTGGATCCGAGTTCTGTTTACCTTTTTCAATTTTTGTTGTAGTGTGTCTTCGGATCTTTGGGAGAGCAATGCCTGCAAGTCTGTAAATGATGTTAGTGGGTGTGGGGCGCAGTGTGCCCGTGATTATTTGGTACGCTTTGTTAAGCAACGGGTCTATTTTCTTCGCATGGGCTGATCTGCCCCACACAGGAGCACAGTATTCTGCAGGTGCATAGCAGAGTTCTAGGGCAGTTGACCTAAGTGTGTGAGCATTAGCAGTCATTGACACAAATGATGTATTACACTGTATGTTTAAATCTTTTGATGTACAACTGCCAAATAAAGCTAATCTAAAAATGGTGGAACAAATATGTAATCGAGGTAAAGATACTCTAGTACAAAGGCTGCTTGCACAGATTAAACAGTTGGACAATAAACATAATCTCTCAAAGACTTACTTGTCTTCCACCGCTGTTGCCCCAATTAAATGCAAATCATTTTCAATACTTTCGTAAGCTTCAGCTAGTTTTTCCTCTCTGTCCTTTAGGGCCATTTTGGCAGCATGGAGCTGTGCACTGATCTGGTCATATTCGTCCTGAGCAAGTTCTTTATAAGCGACACAGAGCGTTCTTAAACCATCCTGAAATTATGCAATTGCAGCACAAGTCATCCAACAGGTACTATTTTCATCTAATGTTATCATAGTTACATAAATCACAAATTTTATGGAGTTATCTTTTGATTAAATATCTCATTTAAATGCATCTTGGCAAGTTCAAGATATATAGATTGACACATAATAGAAATGTTTACATGCAAAAATGTATTGACTTACGAAAAGGCAATCAGCAATGGAATCCAAATGGAAAAATGACTCGTTTGTTTTCATCAGACTGGAAGGAGAGGTCAGGGGTTAAGGGTGAAAGGTAAAATGTTTAAGGGGAACATGAGGAGGAATTTCTTCACTCAGAGGATGGCGAGAGTGTGGAATGAGCTACTTGCAGAAGTGGTGAATAAGAGTTCAATTTCGACATTTAATAAGAAATATGGATAGGTACATGGATGGGAGAGGTATGGAGGGCTATAATTTGCATGTAGGTCAATGGAAATAAGCAGATTAATAGTTTGGCATGGGCTGGATGAGCTGAAGGGATTGCTTCCATGCTATTGTGTTTTGTGACTTTATCCTGAAAGATGTACACTTTGTCTTCACTCAGTCTACAGCAAAAGACCTTAGCGAGCCATGTAAGATTGTAGTCTCCAATCTATGGCACGAACATCAATTTCTCTAACATCCAGTCGCCAGTCTATCCTCTTTTTGCTGATGACACTAAACTGGGTGGAAAAGCAAATTGTACAGAGGATGTGGAGAGTCTGCAGAGGGATATAGATAGGTTAAGTGAGTGGGCCAAGGTCTGGCAGATGGAATACAACGTTGGTAAATGCGAGATCATCCACTTTGGAAGGAATAATAGAAGAGAAGGTTATTATTTAAATGGAGAAAGATAGCATGCTGTTGTGCAGAGGGACTTGGAAGTGCTTGTGCACGAGTCGCAAAAAGTTGGCTTGCAGGTACAATGGGTTATTAAGAAGGCAAACAGAATGTTGGCCTTCATTGCTAGAGGGATTGAATTCAAGAGCAGGGAGGTCATACTGCAACTATACAGGGTACTGGTGAGGCCGCACCTGGAGAACTATGTGCAGTTCTGTTCTCTATACTTGAGGAAGGATATACTGGCTTTGGAGGCAGTGCAGAGGAGGTTCACCAGGTTGATTCCAGAGATGAAGGGGTTAACCTATGAGGAGAGATTGAGTCGTCTGGGACTATACTCTCTGGAATTCAGAAGAATGAGAGGGTATCTTATGGAAACATACAAAATTTTGAAAGGGATAGATAAGATTGAAGTAGGAAAGTTGTTTCCATTGGTAGGTGAGACTAGAACTAGGAGACATTGCCTCAAGATTCAGGGGAGATTATTTAGGACGGAGATGAGGAGAAACTGTTTTTCCCAGAGGGTGGTGAATCTGTGGAATTCTCTGCCCAGAGAAGCAGTTCAGGCTTCCTCACTAAATATATTTAAGATACAGTTAGATAGGTTTTTCCATAGTAAAGGAATTAAGTGTTATGGGGAAAAGGCAGGTAGATGAAGCTGTGTTTACGGACAGATCAGCCATGATCTTATTGAATGGCGGGGCAGGCTCGATGGGCCGGATGGCCTACTCCTGCTCCTATTTCTTATGTTCCTATGTATGTTCTTTTTTCCTTCCTTATCCCAGTGTCTCCTATCACCTTGCCCTCCCCTCTCTATCTGCTTGTCACTCACAGATTCTTTCCATCTGTCCCCTCCTCACATTCCTCACCTCATTCCATGGTTCACTATCTTCTCCTATCAGTTTCCATCTATCAGCCCCAAGCTTCTTACATTATTCCCTCTTTCCTCCACTTCTCAGCTGCCTATCATGCTCTGCCCACCCCTCTACTTTTTATACAGGGTATCTCCCTTCTTTCCAGTCCTGATAAGTCCTACCACAAAATGTCGACTGTCCATTTCCTTCCATAGAGGCTGCTTGACCTGCTGAGTTCCTCCACCATTTTCTGTGCATTGCTCCAGCTACCATCATCTGGTGTCTCAAGACTCTCAAGAGTCCTGAGGTATGGTGGTTTTCACTTTGATCAAAGAGATATTCAGTCAGAGCCACCTGGAAAGCAATTCAGCATAGGCACCTGCTGGTGCACTTCCTTCTAGCTCTATAAACTATATCAATTCCAGAATTACACAGTCAAACTATGTACCTAAGCTATCTTATGTATTTATATTTATTGTGTTTCTTTTTTCAGTATTATGTTATTTATCTTATTGTGTTTTTGTGTTGCATTGGATCCAGAGTAACAATTACTTAATTTATATTTGTGTACTAGAAATGACATTAAATAATCTGGAATCTGGAATCTTGAATCTTATCAAATGCCTTGAAAATAAGTTTTAAACCAGTAATTTTCCAAGTCCTGGAAGGGGGAAATTGAATATTACAATAAAAATAAAAATAATATTTTTCACACATAACCAACATCATTGCTTCAATGACATTTAAAGGCCTAAGGAATTTTTTGTTTCTGCCTGTTCCCTCCACCCTCAAACACCCCTCTAACCTGGAACCTGTTGCTTTTAATCATGCATTTGTCAATCAAGACATATTTAAAGTTAACTTACTGTTTTAGAATGGTGTGGGGGTGGGGGAAGGAGAATTGCAAAACAAATCCTTAAAAGGCACTGTATCACTGAAATAATCTATACCTGGAGTAACAAACGCGAAATACTGGAGGAACTCAGCAGGTCAGGCAGCATCTAGGGGAAATCTGATATTTCTGGCTAAGACCCTACTTCAGGACTGGAAAGGAAAGGGGAAGAAGCCAGAATAAGAAAGGTGGGGGAGGGGAAAGAGTACAAGCTGGCAAGATAGGTGAAACCAGGTGAGGGGGAAGATAGGTGGGTGGGAGAGGGGAGGTGAACTGAGAAGCCTCCTAAAAAGTTCCTAACATTTCATCTTATAATCAAAAGTATATAGTAAAGAACTGAAGAAATCACAAAACTAAATGTTAACTAACCATCAAGAACATCACAGAAAGACCGAATTAGCACATTAGGTCTTACCATGGCACTGTGTTCCAGGTGCATCTTTATTTCCTCTTGTTTTCCAGCATTCACCTTTGGAAAAACTGAGGAGTCTGCTCCCTTACAGAAAAGGAAAATTTTCCCTATTGTGAAAGAAAATAAAGTAATGGATAGGGACCAGAAATGAAAATACAGAATATCTTAATGAAACTTTTCAAAATGCAGGAAAATTCCCCATTTTGTAGGAAGTTTTATACACAGAAATTTATTAGGATATATGTAGAAACTGCATTTACATTTAAAAAGCATACTACCTGTATGATCTTTCACAATCACACTCATGCGTCGACGAACAGCGTCGAAGCTAAGAACCTGCAGAAGTTCATACCTGTAACCAGAGGAAGCATTTATATTTTCCATCCCAGAAACATGATCACAACAGTTGACACACATACTTAAACGTCAAATGAATTATCAAAGTACATATATGTCACCGTATCCTACCTCAGATCATTTTCTTTCATTTTTTAAAAATTTATTTAAAGAACAGGCCCACCCAGCAATTGACCTATTTAACCTAACCTAAACACAGGACAATTTACAATGATCAATTAACCTACTAACCAGTATATTTTTGAAATGTGGGAGGAAACCAGAGCACCCAGAGGAACACGCGTGCTCACGGGAAGAACATACAAACTTTCTAACAGAGGACGCCAGAATTGAACTCTGAACTCCATTGCTCCGTGCTGTAATATGCTATCATGGCACCCTTCTTGCAGGCACTTACAGGAAAATTAAAGAGCTACAGTTAAACCCAGTCTACCAATTGAAAAAAAATGTATGGTTCCAAACTGAGGAAAATTCTTTTGGAGACAATGTCATCTGTCACAGCTTGCTCACCTCTTCCTAACCAGGGCAAGGATAAGGTTCTTTTTGGCCTTCATTTTTAATGACCTTTAGGAAGATTCCACTACCATGCATTTTCCTCTCTCCTTCCCTTGAAGCATTCGAAACAGGTTTGGTCCCTTTGCAAATTCCAGTGCAACCAACCAATTCTCTTTCCCATCCAAATTCCGGTTGAGATGGCGCTGCCTAAGGCATGCGGTAGCTTACTGGTAGTTGGAAGAAAAGAAACTCGACTAATAAAATTACTATAACACCTTTTCTGAAGAAAATTGTGGTAAACTGTCACCACAAACAATGAAGAAGCAAGTGGAGTCGAAGCTGATCTGAAGGATGGGCCGTGTGGGTTCACTGCAGAGCCAAAGCTCAACGTGTTCATGATGGAGTCATAGACGTAGTTGGTATCACTGTTGGAGTTGGAGTGGAGTCAATGTGGAAGAGTTTCGATGCCTGTCCACCTAACCTGGGCGAGAGGTTGGATTGCTCCAAATGCAGAGCAATTTGGTGAGATTGAGAATGGCTTTGGGTTAGGCAGCCCAAGCGTATCGCTATGCCAGGGTCCAGTCCTAGGTGAGGCAATACCCGGTGTTTGGACAATTTAAACGCCGGTCCAGGTAGACTGGAAAGCCTGAGTGTCGGGACTGGAGGCAAAGGTCGGGCAGATTTCATTTGCTTTCCCATGATGTTCACGATGGGGTGGGGAGAGAGTGACTGCACTGGATTGAAAGAAGCTGCAGAAAGTTGCAAAATTAGTCACCTCCATCTCGGGTACTAGCCCCCGTAGTATCCAAGACACCTTCAAGTAGCGGTGCCTCAGAAAGGTGTGTTCACTATTAATGACCCCATCACTCAGGACATGCCCTCTTCTCATTATTGTTGTCAGGAAGAAGGTACTGAAGCCTCAGGGCACACTCAGCAATTCAGAAACGGCTTCTTCCCTTTGCCATCTGATTTCTAAATGGGCATCGAATTCATGAACACCACCTCACTTTTATTATATGTTTTTGCACTATTTTTAATTAATATACATACATATTCTTACTGTAATTGATTTACTTATTTTTTCTGTATTATGATGTATTGCATTGTACTGCTGCTGCTAAGTTAAACAAATTTCACATGATATGTCGGTGATATTAAACCTAATTCTGATTCTCTTATTTGCATGATTGTGGTTTCTTTCTTTCTCTGTGCAGTGGTTCTGATTTTTCTTTTTTTTAAATTGGGTTCTTTGGGTTTCTTGCTTTGTGGCTGCTTGTAATTGAAAATAAATATAATAATAAATGTTATTTGATAGTAAATGTTCTTTCAGACTTTGCATCTTGAATTTAGGGAATTAAACATCCGTGATTTATACTTTGTCCCTTTTTATCATGCAGGGACCCAAGCAGTGCTTAAAAGTGAAGCTGAAGTTCACTTGCATTCCTTCTAATCTACTATTTTGAAGCTGGTATCTATGATGAAGTCAGCTCTGGAAGACTAGGCAGATAAGATCAACAGAGAAATCCAACTGCCAGAAAAGTGGTTCGGCAATGCAATCATGGAAAGCGAAGAGCATAACAAGGCACAAAAGAAGTCATGGTTATCCACTGGAACCAAAGAAGACACCAGTTGTGAGGGCTACTTGTAACACTGGACACAGACAATTGAGGTTGAGATAGTGGAACTGCCCCAATGCAATGGCTGTTCCATTTTAAAAGCTCTCCCACACAGCTCCCCTTTCACTGCTACATATGACGGACAACCAAGATTCATTTTGCGGTCTCCTCTAAATGAGAGAAATCAATGCCAATAAGGTGACAACACTGCAAAACCAAAACTGGTTAGTTCTGCTGATAAGTTATTTATCATAACACCAGTTCAGTGTTTTGCTTTCCAAGGACACTGACTGATCTGCTGGGGATTTCCAGTAGTTAGGTTGCAGTAAAAGCTCTGACCTGCTTTTCAACTTTCCACACCTTTTGTCTGTTTTCTCGAATTGCCCTACCCTGATGTTAGAAATATTTGACTTGTTCAACACTCCCTGCAACATTTCCCCCTCCCTTTCCCAGCTTTGACAAGCATCTTTGACCTGTGCTGGGAAAGTCTAAGACCAGAAGGCACAGCCTCAGAATAGAAGGACACCCATTAGGAACAGAGATGAGGAAGAATTTCTTTAGCCAGAGAGCTGTGAATGTGCGGAATTCATTGCCACAGATGGCTGTGGAGGCCACGTCATTGGGTATATTTAATGCAGAGGTTGAGATTCTCAACTAGTCAGGGAGAAGATAGGAGAATGGCAAGATGGAGGAGCGCTCAGATACAGTGGCTTTTATGGGGGCAACCAAAATGCATTAATATGTTTTTAAATGTATTTTTTATGATTACAAGACTCTGCTGGACAATAAGAACTTAAAAGTACTGCAGTGAGTTGCTTGTTGGCAGAGAAACTGAAGGAGCTGGACTTGGTGCAGACTGTGTTGCTGCCTGCTAAAGAGAGGCATCGGAGTTGGTGTATGAAGGTGGTGAGCAACCGAACAGCAAGTGATTGTCTTAATCATTTTTCTTGTGATCACAAGACCCAGTTGGATACTGGTAAAGTGGAATGTCGCATGTCCGGCTCACTGGTTTACTGGCAGAACCGATGGTGGGGGGAGCTGTGTGGCCTTGGTCATAGCAAGGGCAAGGCCTTAAGCTGCGGTGTTACCTGTTTGCAGCCAGCCAGTAGAGAGGCATTGGAGTCGGTGCTGGAGGCAGTGTGGTGTGGCATCCATATTGGTGATAATGCTGCTCTCCAGTGTTTGCTTGGTAGAAGACAAACTGTATTGTGTTCAACTGCTACAACGTTTGTGGACTCAGGGACTTGGACTATTTTTTGTGTGTATTTAGCTGCTATATTATATGTGCAATGTATGACTGCTGGTACTGTGTTTTGCACACTGGCCCCAGAGGAGTGCTGTTTCATTTGGCTGTATTCATGTATGCTTCCCCGTGGATTGTCACCTTGTCATCGTGGAGAAGCTTGTGTGGTCCTGAGATCCTGACAGCAATGCCGCCTGGAGCTATGCCCTTGGTAGGGTCACCCATGGCAGTAAGGTCGAGGGTGAGGTCCCTGACAAAGAACAATCCAACCAAGACCTCAATGATGGAACAGACAGACGAAGTTACTTCGAACTCAACGTCTGTGAAGGCGGATGAAGGCCGCAACAAATCCATCAGCTCCAACTGTCGTGGTTTCCATGCCATTGGAATCAGTTGGTTGATTTTTGAAGTATCGTGTGCTTCTTGGAGTGCAACATCAAGTACACGTTAAACAAATACACGGACAGGCGTCTTCACTCTGTGGGCCACTTCTTCAGAATGAAGACCATCATCCTCGACTTCGAGGGATAGCCACGACGACGATGATTCATGTATGACTGAGCGACAATTGAACTTAAACTAGAATGGGGTTGAGAGGGAAAATACAGTAGCCATGATTGGTTGGGGGAGCAGATTTGATTGACGAAATGGCCTAATTTGGCTCTTATGTCTTCTAGTCACATCAATCCAAAGATGCTAAGTGACCCGTGTTTTCTGTTTTTACTTTAGGCCGAACATCTTCAGCTGTTTCATCTTCCAACTATATAGCTGCAGATCTGGAGTTGTATATCAAAGATCAAAGTAAACTTATTATCAAAGTACATATATGTCACCCTAAACTACCTTGAGTTTATATTCTGGTAAAAAAATCTAGTAGAATCTATGAAAGATTACACACAAAATCTGACAAACCAATGTGCAAAAGAAACCAGTACAAATACAAAAAACCCCCAAATAATAATAAATAAATAATAAATAATGAGAACATGAGTTGCAGAATCCTTGAAAGTAAGTCTATAGGTTTTGTGTTGAGGTGAGTGAAATTATCTACGTTCAAAAGCCTGATGGTTGTAGGGGAATAGCTGTTCCTGAACCTGGTGGGACGGGACCCGAAGCTCCTGCACATCTGAGTCGATGGCAGCAGTGAGAAGAGAGCATGGCCTGAATGGTGGTGGGCAAATGAACGAGTGTGTCATAGTTCCTCCTCAAAGACTACTAGTGAATCGGATTTTAGAAATGGTATCATGGAAACAAGGCTGCTTTTGCATTCCCAAACCTACTTACTCAACTGAATTTAAAGGTGTTATTCACCAACGTCAGAGCCTATGGACTGATGTAAACTGCACAAAGTTGAGTTTTTATTTAATACTTGGTTTTTCAGCAATTCATTACAACCTACCTACATTGTGGGAGTTGAAGTCATGCTACCTTCCCCAATTACTGGGCAAAGTCATTATCACAATGACACCTATCAAATATTGAAAGCCCTAGACAGAGTAGAAATGGAGATGATACATCCAGTAATGGGGGAGTCTAGCACCAGAGGACACAGTCTCAGAATAGAAGAACATCCCTGTAGAATAGTGCTGACAAGGAATTTCTTTAGCAGAGGATGGCCAATCTGTGGAATTCATTGTCATAATGGCCATGGAAGCCAAGTCATTGGATATAATCACCTCAAAAATAAGCAAATGCTTTGAGAGGTTGGTCAAGGACTATATCCGAAGCATGTTACCACCCACACGGGACCCTCTACAATTCGCCTACTGACACAACTGATCGACAGATGATGCAATAGTCACACTCTACACACTGTCCTTACACTCCTGGAGAAGAGGAATGCTTATTCTTGGACTACAGCTCAGCATTCAACACCATAATTCCCTCCAGGCTTGACAAGACGCTCAGAGACCTCGGCCTTCACCCTGCCTTGTGCAGCTGGATCTTGGACTTCCTGTCAGATCGCTAGCAGGTAGTAAGAGTGGGATTCTTCACCTCTGTCCCTCTGACCCTCAACACAGGAGCCCCCCCAGGGCTGTGTCCTAAGTCCCCTCCTTTACTCTCTGCACACTCATGACTGTGTGTACAATCTAATTAGATTTGCAGATAATACTACATTGATTGGCCTTATCTTAAGTAATAATGAGGCAGCCTGGAGAGAAGAAGTCATCACCCTGACACAGTGGTGTCAAGAAAACAACCTCTCCCTCAATGTTGCAAAAACAAAGGAGCTGGTTGTGGACTATAGGAGGAACGAAGACAGCCTCACCCCTATTGACATCAATGGATCAGCAGATTTATTAACCCGTCCCTCCACTTTTTCATAGAGGTCATTTATAAAAATCACGAAGAGTAGGGGTCCCAGAACAGATCCCTGAGGCACACCACTGGTGACCAACCTCATGCAGAATATGATCCGTCTGCAACTACTTTTTGCCTTCTGTGGGCAAGCCAGTTCTAGATCCATAAAGCAATGTCCACTTGGATCCCATGCCTCCTTACTTTCTCAGTAAGCCTTACATGGATACTTTATCAAATACCTTGCTGAAATCCAAATACACAACATCTACTGCCTCTCAGGATCTTCTCCATCAATTTACCAACCACTGAAGTAAGACTCACTGGTCAATAATTTCCTGGGTCATCTCTACTCCCTTTCTTGAATAATGGAACAACATCCATAACCCTCCAATCCTCTGGAACCTCTCCCGTTCCCATTGATGATACAAAGATCATCGCCAGCGGCTCAGCAATCTCCTCCCTTGCCTCCCACAGTAGCCTGGGGCACATCTCATCCGGTCCCGGTGACTTATCCAACTTGATGCTTTCCAAAAGCTCCAGCACATCCTCTTTCTTACTATCTACATGCTCAAGCTTTTCATTCTGCTGTAAGTCATCCCTACAATCACCAAGATGCTTTTCTGTAGTGAGTACTGAAGCAAAATACCCATTAAGTACTTCTCCTATCTCCTCTGGTTCCATACACACTTTTCCACTGTCACACTTGATTGGTCCTACTCTCACACCTCTTATCCCCTTGCTCTTCACATACTTGTAGATTGCCTTGGGTTTTCCTTAATCCTGTCTGCCAAGGCCTTCTCATGGTCCTTTCTGGCTCTAATTTCTTTCTTAAGCTCCTTCCTACTAGCCTTATAATCTTCCATATCTCTATCATTACCTAGTTTTTTGAACCTTTCGTAAGCTCTTCTTTTCTTCTTGACTAGATTTTGCAACAGCCTTTGTACACCACAGTTCCTGCACTCTACCATCCTTTCTCTCTCATTGGAGTGTACCTACACAGAACTCCACACAAATATCCCCTGATCATTTGCCACATTTCTTCCATACATTTCCCTGAGAAAATCTGTTCCCAATTTATGCTTCTAAGTTTCTGCCTGATATCCTCATATTTCCCCTTACTCCAATTAAACGCTTTCCTAACTTGTCTGTTCGCATCCCTCTCCAATGTTATGGTAAAGGAGATAGAATTAGGATCACTATCTCCAAAATGCTCTCCCACTGAGAGATCTGACACCTGACGAGGTTAATTTCCCAATACCAGATCAAGTACAGCCTCTCCTCATGTAGGCTTATCTACATATTGTATCAAGAAACCTTCTCGAACACACCTAACAAACTCCACCCCATCTAAACCCCTCGCTCTAGGGTCATGACAATCGAAATTTGGGAAATTAAAATCTCCCACCACGACCATCTTGTTATTATTGCACCTTTCCAGAATCTGCCTCGCTATCTACCCCTTGATGTCCCTATTACTATTGGGTGGTCTATAAAAAACACCCAATAGAGTTATTGACCCCTTCCTGTTCCTAACTTCCACCCACAGAGATTCCGTAGACAATCCCTGCATGTCTTCCTCCTTTTCGCAGCCGTGACAGTATCTCTGATCAACAGTGCCACGCCCCCACCTCTTTTGCCTCCCTCCTTGTCCTTTCTGAAACATCTAAAGCCTGGAACTTGAAGTAATCATTCCTGCCCCTGATCCATCCAAGTCTCTGTAATGGCCACAACATCAATGCTCCAAGTAATGATCCACGCTCTAAGCTCATCCACTTTGCTCATAATACTCATTGTATTAAAATAGACACATCTCACACCATCGGTCTGAGTCCGTCCCTTCTCTATCACCTGCCTATCCTCCCTCTCGCAGTCTCCAAGCTTACTCTATTTGTGAGCCAACCGCCTCTTCCTCCATCTCTTCAGTTTGGTTCCCACCCCCCCAGCAATTCTAGTTTAAACTCTCCCCAAAAGCCTTCGTAAACCTCCCCGCCAAGATAATGGTCCCTCTGGGATCAAGTGCAACCTGTCCTTTTTGTACAGGTCACTCCTGCAACAAAAGAGGTCCCAATGATCCAGAAATCTGAATCCCTACCCCTGCTCCAATCCCTCAGCCATGCATTTATCCTCCACCTCACTCTATTCCTATACTCACTGTCACGTGGCACAGGCAGTAATTCCAGGATGACTACCTTCGTGGTCCTGCTTCTCAACTTCCTTCCTAACTCCCTGTAGTCTACTTTCAGGACCCCCTCCCTTTTCCTGACTATGTCATTGGTACTAATATGTACCACGACATCTGGCTGTTCTCCTTCCCACTTCAGGATATTGTGGATGCGATCAGAAACATCTTGGACCCTGGCAATTTGGGAGGCAAACTACCATCCGTGTTTCTTTCCTGCATCCACAAAATTGCCTATCTAACCCCCTAACTATAGATTCCCCTATCACTGCTGCCATCCTCTCTGTTTCCCTACCCTTCTGAGCCATAGGGTCAAACTACAAAAACAGTTTCAGTTCATCAATATTTCTGGGCGATCTTGCATGAACAGCCCTTTTCAAGTCATGCCACAGCATCTCAATTGGTTTAAAATCCTGACTCTGACTTGGCCATTCCAAACACAAACAAATTTTCTTCTTTTTAAAACCATTCTGTTGTTGATTTACTCGTGTTTCAGATCATTGCCTTGTTGCATCATCCAACTTCTATTAACTTCAGGTGATGGACCGCTATCCTGACATTCTCCTGTAAAATGTCTTGATATAGTTTCGAATTCATAGTTCTCTGAATGATTGCAAACTGTCCAGGTCCTGGGGCAGCAAAGCAACTTGAAATCAGGATGCTCCTTCAACCATGTTTCACAGTTGGGATGAGGTTTTGGTGTTGGTGCGCAGTGCCCTTTTTCCTCCCAACATAGCAATGTGCATTTCTGCCAAAAAGTTCAGCTTTTGTCTCATCTGTCCAAGAAGCACTGTGGAAAATCCAGAATGTCTTTTGCAAACATGAGACATGCAGCAATGCTTTTTTGGAGAGCAGGGCTTTGGCTGTGTTGTCCTTCCATGGACACCATTCTTGTTCAATGTTTTTCTTATAGTGCACACATGAACCTGAGCAAGTTCTAGAGATTTCGGCAGGTCTTTTGCTGTTACACTTGGGTTCTTTTTCGCCCCCTTCAGCACAGCAGGTTGTGCTCTTGGTGTGATCCTTGCAGGACACCCACTTCTAGGAAGAGTAGCAACTATACTGAATTTCCTCCATTTGTAGACAATTTCTCTTACTGTGAACTGATCAACACTCAGGTCTTCAGAAATGCTTTTGTAGCCTTTTCCAGCTTCATGCATCCCTACAATTCTTCTCAGGTCCTCTGAAAGTTGTTTTGATCAAGGCATGGTGCACATAAACAGATCTTTCTTGAGAAGAGCAGGCTGTATCAGAAACCTGACTTTGTGTGCCTTTTTTATAGGGCAAGGCACCTCCCCAAACCACACGCCCAGCAGGAACACCTGACTCCAAATAGCTTTTGCTAGAGGTTTACCTACTATTTTGAACCTAGACTGTGATTGTTTAAATAGTGTACTTGATATTGACAAGAAGTAGTACAATTGTTTGTGTGTTATTAGTTTAGGCAGATTGTGTTTGTCACAAACCAGCTAATTGCAAAGGGTTCTCAAACTTCTTCTTGCAATCGTACATATCCTCTAAAGGAGGTGCAAGGCACTCCTTCCCTTCGCTAGCCTGCAGGTCACCCTTGGACACCTGTCTTGTCCCCCTCCCTGATCAAGGTCACACAGAGCCATGGGAGCAGATGTGGATTGTCTTATGAGCAGCTGGTGGATATCACACCTCTTGGTAATGTGACCACTGAAGCAGGCAGACAATCTCTGAAGACTACTGATAATGGCTGGGGTCATCTGTCTTGTAAAGGCACTGCCCAGAAGGCAATGGCAAACCACTTCTGCAAAAATATTTGTTAAGAACAATTATGGTCATGAGACCATGATCGCCCACATCATACTACATGGCACATGATGATGATTATCAATTATTAAAATCAATTCACATTGAATGAAAGGAATACAAACTGGTTAAATAATACGGTTTACAAAAAATGTAAAAATTTCACAAAGGGAAGGAAATACATACATTTCAATTTCTTTGGCTCTGTTCTGTATTTTCATCCAGTTTTTCTCCAGTCCTTTGAACGTGAAGCCCAACCTATTATGGAAAATAAACAAGCGTTTTCTTGGTAAACAAGGAGGATTAAGCCTCTGAACTGCTTACGAAGTCAGAACACTGTACATTCTGTATGATCTTTATGACCATTCTGACTTCTGTCTTTGTCCTCCTATACTCTTCCAATAGTACAAAGTAAGATTGAGGAATAGTTCGACAGCTTTTACTTAGATACCGTGCAGGCATCAATATTCATGTCGTCTTCAACTAGTTCAGATGACTACCTATTCTTGAAGCTGTCAGAAATGGACAAGGTTATACATCTATAACATTAACTGTTTAACACTCTCTCTTCAGATACAATCCAATTTTCTGAGTATTTTCAGCATCTTTCTCGTTCAGATTTCCACAACAGCCACATTCTGCATCTCAATTCTCGCATGCTGTTTCATCTCTCTCCACTCCTCTCATCATTTTCTCCTATGTACACTCCTCTTGGCCAGATCCAGTCATTTCCCTCTCCATTTGGTACTGGATCAATTGCAGCATTTAGAAAACTTTGCCATATTTTCTCAATATTAAGATGTGGCCACTTGGCTGGTTTTGGCCTGAGATGCCACAGTACGGCACCATGGTAGTGTAGCGGTTAGCACAACGCTTTTACAGCTCAGGGCATTCTGGATTTCAGAGTTTAATTCGGGCGCTGTCTGTCAGGAGGTTCGCACAGCCTCCCTGTGACTACGTGGCTCTTACTTGGGTGCTCCGCTTTCCTCCCAAATTCCAAAGATGTACTTATTAGTAGGTAAACTGAAGTGTGTAAACTGTCCTATGATTAGACTAGGGTTAAAAAGGTGGGTCGCTGGGCAGTGTGCTTCAGCGACCCACTGGAAGGGCCTGTCGTGTGAGATATCTGCAAACAAGTAAGTATACATTGACTGTTTTACTTTTCTCCATAAATGCTGCCAGACCTGCTGAGTTCCTCCAGCATTTTGTGTGTGCAGCTCATCGAGTTTATGCTAGCTCTCAGAATATATTGCTGTTAATCCCATTCCCTGCTATCTTTGTTCCCAAGTAACTTGCATTCTTTCACACCCATCAACATACCCACTTTTCCTGCCACCTATTTATGTGGGTAATTTACAGAAGTCAAGCAAGCAAACAACCAAGTAGTAAGTCTGGGATGTGAGACAACCCACCAGTTATCCACAAGGTCACAGAGTGGATGTGCAAACTGCACACATACAGTGGCAAGCAAAAGTTTGGGCACCCCGGTCAAAATTTCTGTTACTGTGAATAGCTAAGCGAGTAAAAGATGACCTGATTTCCAAAAGGCATAAAGTTACAGATGACACATTTCTTTAATATTTTAAGCAAGATTACTTCTTTATTTCCATCTTTTACAGTTTCAAAATAACAAAAAAGGAAAAGGGCTCGAAGTAAAAGTTTAGGCAGTAACCTCTCCCCGCACCCCCCCCCCCCCCCGGCCCAGCCCTTTGGCAAGTAACACAGCTTGTAAACACTTTCTGTAACCAGCTAAGAGATTTTCAATTATTTGGGGGATTTTCGCCAATTCTTCCTTGCAAAAGGTTTCTAGTTCTGTGAAATTCTTGGGCCGTCTTGAAATTCTGCACCCTTTTTTCTACAAACATACCTTTGCTCATTGCAGCCAAAAAGATCTATTTTAACTTCATCAGTCCACAGGACTCGTTTCCAAAATGCATCAGGCTTGTTCCTTTGCAAGCTTCTGACGCTGAATTTTGTGGTGAGGACGTAGTAAAGGTTTTCTTCTGATGACTCTTCCATGAAGGTCATATTTGTGCAGGTGTTGCTGCACAGTAGAACAGTGTACCACCACTCCAGAGCCTGCTAAATCTTGCTGAAGGTCTTTTGCAGTCAAACGGGGGTTTTGATTTGCCTTTCTAGCAATCCTATGAGCAGTTCTCTCGGAAAGTTTTCTTGGCCTTCCAGACCTCAACTTGACCTCCACTGTTCCTGTTAACTGCCATTTCTGAATTACATTACGAACTGAGGAAACGGCTACCTGAAAACGCTTTGCTATCTTCTTATAGCCTTCTCCTGCAAAGGCATCATTTATTTTAATTTTCAGAATGCTAGGCAGCTGCTTAGAGGAGCCCATGGCTGCTGATTGTTGGGACAAGGTTTGAGGAGTCAGGGTATTTATAAAGCTTTGAAATTTGCATCATCTGGCCTTTCCTAACGATGACAGTGAACAAGCCATAGCCCTAACAAGCTAATTAAGGTCTGAGACCTTGGGAAAAGTTATCTGAGAGCTCAAATCTCTTGGGGTGTCCAAACTTTTGCATGCTGCTCCTTTCCTTTTTTTCCACTCTAAAATTGTACAAAACAAAAATAATACACCAATCTTGCTTAAAATGTTGAAAAGAATGTTTCATCTTTAACTTTATGACTTTTGGAGATCTTCTACTCACTTAACTATTCACAGTAACAGAAATTTTGACCAGGGGTGCCCAAACTTTTGCATGCCACTGTAGAGCACCCAAGCTCAGGATCAAACCTGGATCGAGGTTACGGTAGCGTATTGGTTAGCACAAGCAATTTAGAGCGCCAGGAATCACCATTCAGGACTCATTCACTGCTGTTGTCCATAAGGAGTCTGTACGTTCTCTCCATGATCACGTGACTTTCCTCCGGGTTCCTGGTTTCCACCCACATTCCAAAGATGTACAGGTTAGCGTTAGTAAGTTATGGGGAGAAAATTCAAAGGAGGTACAGAGGGACTTAGGAGTCCTTATGCAAGACTCCAAGAAGGTTAATTTACAGGTTGAGTGTGTGGTAAAGGAAGCAAATGCAATGTTGGCATTCAGTTCAAGGGGAATAGAATATAAAAACAACAAGCTGCACCACAAATGGTCTGCACAATGTCAGATATTCTCTCCACCATGCCTTCTCTGCAACTTACAGCACGTTTTTTTCCTCCTAGTCCAAATGAAGGGTCAGCAACCTTAAATGATACTTCCATTTCTTACTGCAGATGCTCCCTGATCTGCCGAACATTCCCAGCATTTTTTTTCAGTTTTATACTCAAAATGCATATTGACCGTAAACTCTAAGCCTCTAAACCTTCTGCCTTCAGTATATTTTTCTACCATGATAATTACCATCAATCATGCGCATCTGGATCTCTACCAGTCTTGATTAAAGAAAATTCCTGTGGGAATTGACTAGGCACAAAGATGTGCCATAATCAGTGAATCGTCCCTTGATTGGCTACAAATACAGCAGATGCAGTCATTTGGTGCCTTGGATGACAAAGAACCTCAAGTATAATAGATACAGTTCATTCAATCACAAACACGAGAAAATATAAGAGAAATATAAGTATAAGAGCAAAGAGGTCCTTCTGCAGCTGTACAGGGCCCTGGTGAGACCACACCTGGAGTATTGTGTGCAGTTTTGGTCTCCAAATTTGAGGAAGGACATTCTTGCTATTGAGGGAGTGCAGCGTAGGTTCACAAGGTTAATTCCCGGGATGGCGGGTCTGTCATATCTCGAAAGATTGGAGCGACTGGGCTTGTATACTCTGGAATTTAGAAGGCTGAGAGGGGATCTTATTGAAACATATAAGATTATTAAGGGATTGGACACGCTGCAGGCAGGAAGCATGTTCCCGATGTTGGGTGAGTCCAGAACCAGAGGCCACAGTTTAAGAATTAGGGATAGGCCACTTAGAATGGAGTTGAGGAAAAACTTTTTCGCCCAGAGAGTGGTGGATATATGGAATGCTCTGCCCCAGAAGGCTGTGGAGGCCAAGTCTCTAGATTCTTTCAAAAAAGAGATGGATAGAGCTCTTAGAGATAGTGGAATCAAAGGTTATGGGGATAAGGCAGGAACTGGATATTGATAGTGGATGATCAGCCATGATCACAATGAATGGCGGTGCTGGCTCGAAGGGCCAAATGGCCTACTCCTGCACCTATTGTCTATTGTCTAAAATCTGCGGACGCTGGAAATCCAAGCAACACATGTTGACTGTACTCTTTTCTACAGATGCTGTCTGGCCAGCTAAGTTCCTTCACATTTTGTGTGTGTTGTTTAGATACAGTTCATAATGTTTATGGTGTCAAAATTCAAGAAAAAGTTACAATTCTTTATCAAAGCTAAAATCCCCAAAACTAAATTAACTTACAGGAATTAATGGTTTAACATCAAGGCCAGTTAGTTTTCATTATATTGAGTCACAGAGTTGTACTGTACAGAAAAGACCATACCCATGCTAACCATTCAGCCCATCTGCATTTGTGCCATTTGACTGCATTAGGACTGAATTTTTCTATGCCTTTGTTATTTGTGCGCACACTTTGGTTCCTGATCCTGTTGGGTGTTGTGTTATTCTGTTAAGCATTATACGCATCCTATGCTCGCAATGGAATGTGTGGTGCCATAAGCAGGCTACCCCCATACACGCTCCGGTATGTTGGTTGTTAATGCAAATAATGTAGTTCAGTGTTACGTTTTGATGCAACACTGAATCTTGATTTTATAAAACCTATTTTGTCAAGTACAAAAACAGACTACCTTGAGAAAGGAAACACTGCAAAACACTTATAAACATCATTCCGTGGAAATGGTCATCAGGAAGCACCTTCCAGAAGGGAACTGTCGGAAAAGGCAGTTTGCTTTCGGCAAATGCTGATGTTTCCTAATCAAAGCTGGAATTAGTTACAAGTTAAAAACATTACAATCCAACAGACAAGAAAGCAAGGATGTAATGCTGAGGCTTTGAGGCACTGGCAGACCACACTTGGAGTACTGTGAACAGTTCTGAGCCCCTTATATAAGAAAAGATGTGCTGGCATTGGAAAAGGTCTAGAGGAGGTTCACAAAAATAATTCAAGGAATGAAGTGGTTAATGCATGAGCAGCATTTGATGTCTCTAGGTGTGCATTCACTAGAGTTCAGAAGAATGAGTGGGAATTGCACTGAAACCAATTGAATAATGAAAGGCCTAGATAAAATGGATGTGGAGAGGATGTTTCCTATAGTGGGGGAGTCTTGGACCAGAAGGCACAGGCTCACAATAGAGTGACGTCCATTCAGAACAGAGATGAGGCGGATTATTTTTTAAAACCAGAGGGTAGTGAATCTGTGGAGTTTTTGCCACGGCTAGCTGTGAAAGCCAAGTCATTGGGTATATTTAAAGAAGCAGTTGATAGGCTCTTGACTAGCCACGGCATCACAGGTTATAGGGAGAAGGCAGAAGGATGGATAATGAATCCCCAATGATGGAATGGTGAATGGTGAAGCAGGCAAAGAGCCTAAGTATGCTATGTCATATAGTCTTATTTTTTTGACCCCATGTCTGGATGCTTACTTTTTAGCACCTTGCACTAATGCGACTTCATCGGGAGAAGATGCAGTATACGTGCACTCGCTCTCTTGCTGTTTTACCAAGCCATCTACTTTGTCCTCCTCTTTCACTTGAACCGTGTGGCATAAACACAACGCACGAAGGAACAGCTCTTCTTTTTCCTGAAAGCACATTAATTTCACCAAAGTGAGATCTCAACTTACACACATAAATTTGGATTCAAGACTCAAGATAGTTTAATGTCATTTCCAGTACACATGCGTAAACAAGAACAAAATAATTGTTACTCTGCATCTGAGGTAGTGCACAAAACTCAACAGGACAAAGAACACAATAATTAAATAAAACACATTAAACATAAATAAGATAGCTTATATATATATATATATATATACATATATATAGTTGGTATGTCCTTAAAGTGACACCACGTACATTTAAATAGATGCCCCTCTATCCTGAGGATGTGCCCTCTTGTCATAGACTCCCCACCTTGGGAAACATCCTTTCCACATCTACTCCATCCAGACCTTCCAACATTCAAAAGGTTTCAATGAGATCCCACTCCCATCCTTCTAAATTCCAGCGAGCACAGACCCAGAGCCGAGCTTTCCTCATGATAACCCTTTTATTCCCGGAATAATGCTTGTAATCCTCCTCTGAATCGTCTCCAATGCCAGCACATCTTTTTTTAGATGAGGAGGCCAAAACTGTTCACAATACTCAAGGTGAGGCCTCACCAGTGCCTTATAAAGCCTCAGCATCACCTCCCTGCTCTTCTATTCTAGACTTCTTGAAATGAATGCTAACATTGTATTTGCCTTCCTCACCACTGACCCTACCTGCAAGTTAACCTTTACGGTTGTTCTGTACAAGTACTCCCAAATCCCTTTACATCTCATATTTTTGGATTTTTTTCCCCATTTAGAAAATAGTCTGCACATTTATTTCTTCTATCAAAGTACATTACCATGCATCCTACCTGTTTCCTCAACACTACCTGCCCCTCCACCAATCTGCATATCATCTACAAACTTGGCAACAAAGCCATCTATTCCATCATCTAAACCACTGATATACAGCATAAAAAGAAGTGGACCCAACACCAACCCCTGTGTTACACCACTAGTCACTGGCAACCAACCAGCAAAGGGTGGTCCTTTTATTTCCACTTGCTGCCTACCAATCAGCCAATGGTCTAACCATGCTAGTAACTTTCATGTAATACAATGGGCTCTTAACTTAGTAAGTAACTTCATGTGTGGCACCTTGTCAAAGGCCTTCCGAAAGCCCAAGTATACAACATCCATTGCATCCCCTTTATCTATCCTATTTGTAATCTTCTCACAGAATTCCAACAGGTTTGTCAGGCAAGATTTTCCCTGAAGGAAAACATGCTGACTTTGTCTGATCTTGTCCTGTGTCACCAAGTACTTTATAACCTCACCCTTAACAATTGACTCTAACATCTTCTCAACCACTGAGGTCAGGCTAACTGGTCTATAATTTTCTTTCTGCTGCTTCCTCCTTTTGTAAGAGTGGAGTGACAATTTGCAATTTTCCAGTCCTCTGGCACCATGCCTGAGTCCAATGATTTTTGAAAGATCATTACAAGTACCTCCACAATTTCTACCTCAACCTCTTTCAGCTTTTTGAGCACCTTCTCCCTTACTGCATTCCCTTCTCTTCCCCCCACACCCTTTTACATCTGGCACACTGCTAGTGTTTTTCACAGAGACAATTGATGCAAAACACTCATTTATTTCACCTATCATCTCCCTGTCCCCTGTTATTATTTCTCTGGCCTCATTTTCTAGCAGTCCGAGATCCACTTTTATTTTTTACATACTTGAAAAAGCTTTTACTATCCGCTTTGATATTGGTTGCTAGGTTGCTTTCATATTTCATCCTCTCCCTCCGAATGATTCTTTTAGTTGCTTTCTGTAGGTTTTTAAAAGCTTCCCAATCCTCTATCTTCCCACTAATTTTTGCTTTGTTGTATGCCCTCTCTTTTGTTTTTACATTAGCTTTGACTTGCCTTGTCAGCCACATTTGTATTATTTGCTATTTGAGTATTTCTTTGTTTTTGGAATTCATCTATCCCGCACCTTCCTAATCTTTCCCAGAAACTCACACCATTGCTGCTTTGCTGTCATCCCTGCCAGCATTTCCTTCCAATTTGCTTCGGTCAACTCCTCTCTCATATCACTGCAATTTCTTTTAATCCACTGAAATACTGCTAGGCCAGACCTTACTTTCTGCCTATCAAATTTCAAGTTGAAATCAATCATATTGTGATTACTGCCTCGTCAGGGTTCTTTTATCTTAAATTCCTAATTGCCTCCGGTTCATTACATAATACCCAATCCGGTATAGCTGATTCCCCTAGTAGGCTCAACAATAAACTGCTCTTAAAAGCCATCTCATAGGTATTCAACAAACTCACTCTTGAGATCCATCACCAACCTGATTTTCCCAATCGACCTGCATGTTAAAATCTCCCATGACTATCGTGACATTGCCCTTTTCTATTTCCCATTGTAATCCATGGTCCACATCCCAGCTACTGTTGGGAGGCCTGTATATAACTGCCATCAGGGTCCTTTGACCCTTGCACTTTCTTAACTCAACTCACAAGGATTCAACATCTTCCGATCCTAAGTCACATCCCTCTATTGGTTTGATGCCAGCAGAGTGACGCTGCCTCCTTTGCCTACTTTCCTATCCCTCAATACAATGAGTAACCTTGGACATTCAGCTCACAACCACAACCATCCTTCAGTCACGATTCAGTGCTAGCTACAACATTATACCTGACAATTTGTAAAAGTGCAACAAGTTCATCCACCTTATTTCTTATACTCTGTGCATTGAGATTTAACACTGAGTACTATATTTGTTACCCTTTTTGATTCTGCATCCTTAATGCACTGATACTTACCCTACTGGCTGCAATTTTGTTCTTTCATCTGCCTGCCCTTCCTGACAGCTTGGCTGCACACTATCTTTGCTTTTTACCATCTGTCCTATCCTAAGTCCCTTCATTCCTGTTCCCGCCCCTCCTGCCAAATTCGCTTAAACCCTCCCCAACATCTTTAACAAACGCGCCTGTGAGAATATTGGTTCCCCTTGGGTTCAGGTGCAACCTGCCCTTTTGTACAGGTCATACCTCACCATGAAGAGATCCGAATGATCCAAGAATTTGAAGCCCTGCCCCCTGCACCAGCTTCTCAGCTACACCTTTATCTGCCAAATCATCCTGTTTCTACCCTCACTCGCACGTGGCACAAGTAATAATCCAGAAATCACAACCCTGGAGGTCCTACTTCTCAGATTTCTGCCTAGCTCTCTTAAATTCTCTATTCAGGACCTCTTTTGCTTTTCCTTCCTAAGTCATTGGTACCAACATGTACCAAGACATCTGGCTGCTCTCCCTCCCCCTCCAAAATTCTGCAGATGTGATTCAAGACACCTCTGACCCTGGCACCTGGAAGACAGCACACCATCTGAGTTTACTGCTCACACCCACAGAATCTCTTGTCTGGTCCTCTCCTGCTTCCCTCTCCGCCCTCTTTCCCTTCTGCTCCACGGACCCATGCTCAGTGCCAGTAACCTGGTCTCCGTGGCATTCCCCAGGAGGTCAGTATCCAAAATGGTATATTGAGGGGAATGGCTACAGAGGTGCTCTTCGCTAAGAGCCTGTTCAAATTTCTCCCGACAGTCACCCAGCTACTTGCCTCCTGCACTGCAGGGATAACAACTTCCCTGTAATTCTGACTGATTATCTCCTCACTCTCCTGCACAGGCTGAATTCTGCTCCAATGTCAGCATCTAAAATGGACTTGGAAAGACGAACAGCATAGCTTCCAAAGTTCAAAGCTTAAAATTCAAATTATTATCAAAGCACATGTGTTCCAACATATTTTCTTCTGGGCATTCACAGCAAATATAAACAAAAATATAAATAAGCAGTAAATCTTGAGAGCATGAGATAAAGAGTCTTTGAAGGTGAGTTCATAGGGTGGGGAAACAATTCAGTGATGGGTAAGTGGAGTGAAGTTATTCCCTCTGGCGCAGGAGCCTGATGGTTGAGGGGAAATAACTGTTCCTGAACCTTAGAGTTTCCATCCCTAAAGCTGGTTGTTGTTATCCTACTGGAAGGATATATGAACAAAAGAAACAATTTGTTACAGAAGAAACACACAAAAGGCTGGAGGAGCTCAGCAAATCTGGCAGAATCTATGGAGGGGAATGAACATTACAATCCAATAAACTAAACCGTTGTTATAAAATTGGGGAATTATATTAAATGAATAGCAGCTATCATTGGCACAAATGTAGTGAGCCAAACGGTAATCCTGAATACGCTGCCAAGCTCACTGCAAAAACATGGTACTTATACATTATAAACAGAAGAGATTCTTCAGATGCTAGAAATCCAAAGTAACACAATGAGTCCTGATTAAGGGTCTCGGCACGAAACATCAATTCTATTTCTCTCCATGGATGTTGCCTGACCTGCTGAGCTCCTCCAGTATATTGTGTGTGTCATACTTACACACTATCCACTACAACAATATTTAAAACTACAAACATTGTTACCTTTCCAGCCATCCCACAGATGTCACTATGAAGGCCGTCAGTTGAAGAAAGACCATCCACAACAGACACTGCATTTCCTATGTGTCTATACTTGAATCCATCTATACAACATTCAATAAATTCCATGTTGTTTTCTGTCAGGGTTCCCGTTTTATCAGTGAACACATACTGAACCTGTAAGCAGCAAGATGGGAGGTCAACACACTTTCAACTTAGGTGAAGGTAGGCAATACGAACTGTTTTGAAGTTGTCTATTGTAAAAAAAAAAGCATTTAATCTACATAAAATTATTTTTTATGGAAAGGGTTAGCAGTTCAAAAACAATGAAACTTGAGATTAGAAATTAGTAGAAACTAAATAATTTTAAATGTTAAGTCCAAACTTGGAACAGAACAGTACAAGCCAGTAATGTAGTGATTAGCACAATGCTATTACAGTCAGAGTTTAAAATTCAATTCTGAAGGCATCTGCAAGGAGTCTGTACATCAGAGGTTCCCAGCCTGGGGTCCACAAACCAGTTGGTTAATGGTATGGGTCCATGGCATAAAAAAAATGGGAATCCCTGCTGTACATCATCCCTGTGGAATGCGTAGGTTTTCTCCGGATGATCTGGTTTCCTCCCACAGTCCAAAGATGCGCCAGTTAGTAGGTTAATTGGTCATTGTAAATTATCCTGTGATTAGGCTAGGATTAAACTGGGGGTTACTGATGCTGCGGCTTGAAGGGCCAGAAGGGCCCGTTCCATACTGTACCTTTAAATGAAAAAAATAAAAGCCCTTAAGTCCACGATGTGGTGCTGACATTTTAACCTACTCCAAGATCAATCTAACACTTTCCTCCCACATAGCCCTCCATTTCTCTACTGTCCATGTGCCTATCTAAGAGTTTATTAAAAGCTCGTCAACAATGCAGAAAAGCATATTTGGCACAAAATAACCCTGTACAAGAATGTATTTTACAAGATAATTGTTATTGGAGTCATTCGGCATAGAACACAGAAACATGCCTTTCTGCCCAGCAAGTCTGTTAACCATCAGACTCCCATTTATTTCACCCTCATCAGAGCAAATGAAATCAAAGGCAAAGGTAAGACCCTTAAGTGTTGATAAATAGAGGGATCTTGGGGTCCAAGTTTATAGTTTCCTGAAAGTGGCTACACATCACGAACATTACGATCATACCACAAAGAAACAAACATGAATGCATTCTGATACAGACCTGACCCAGCTCTTCATTAAGATCCGATGTGTTCACCAGTGCACCTTCACCCAAATGATCATCATACATGTCTTTATCCCAGGTAATGAAGTAAGACCCCAAAAATTTCTGCATCTCCACAGTAACATACATAGAGACAGGAATGATGAAGTTGAAGAGTACCATGTAGGAGAGGAAGTCAGTGAACATCTTGACAAACTGTTAACAGATCAAACACAGAAGCACATGCAGTTTTTACTCCACACACACAAGGGTGCAGTTTCCACATACTGATACCTTTAAATACAAAAGCTTTTTATATTGTGTGGTGTGTTAAATAGTTTAGCACAGTGGTTAACGTGACCCTACCACACTTTAGGGCGTCGGAGTTCAGATTTAATCCCAGTGTCCCCTGTAAGAAATCTCTACATGTCTGCCACATGGAAAGTGTGGGTTTTCTCTGGTTTTCTCCCACGGTCCAAAAACATACCCGGTAGCTTACTTAGTCATTGTAAGTGGTCCCATGGGTTAAATCGGGGTTGTCAGGGGTTGCTGGATGGTGCGGCTCGAAGAGCCAGACGGGACTATTCTGCACTGTATTTCTAAATAAATAAATCATGACCACTGGCTGCTTAATCGCACTTGTTGTCCACGGGAATGGTACCGGAGGATTGGAGGGAGGCGAATGTTGTTCCCTTGTTCAAAAAAGGTAATAGGGATAGTCCGGGTAATTATAGACCAGTGAACTTTACGTCTGTGGTAGGAAAGCTGTTGGAAAAGATTCTTAGAGATAGGATATCTGGGCAATAGAGAATCATGGTCTGATCAGGGACAGTCAGCATGGCTTTGTGAAGGGCAGATCGTGTCTAACAAGCCTGATAGAGTTCGTCGAGGAGGTGACCAGGCATATAGATGAGGGCAGTGCAGTGGATGTGATCTATGTGGATTTTAGTAAGGCATTTGACAAGGTTCCACATGGTAGGCTTATTCAGAAAGTCAGAAGGCATGGGATCCAGGGAAGTTTGGTAGGTGGATTCAGAATTGGCTTGCCTGCAGAAGGCAGAGGGTGGTGGTGGAGGGAGTACATTCAGATTGGAGGATTGTGACTAGTGGTGTCCCACAAGAATCAGTTCTGGGACTTCTACTTTTCGTGATTTTTATTAACGACCTGGATGTGGGGGTAGAAGGGTGGGTTGGCAAGTTTGCAGACGACACAAAGGTTGGTGGTGTTGTAGATAGTATACAGGATTGTCAAAGACTGCAGAGGGACATTGATAGAATGCAGAAGTGTTCTATGTTCTATGTTAATTCCCGAAGACATAACACAACTTTGAAATAATTAACTATTCCAGGAAAAATTCCTGGTTAGGAAATCCAATTTATTTGTAACTTTAAGATAAAGTTAAAGGAGACAGCACAGTAGCGCAGTGGTTTGCGTAATGCTATTATACTGCCAAAAACCAGGGCTCAATTGTACCGCTGTCAGTAAGGAGTTTGTAGTTCTCTCATGTGGGTTTTCTCCAGGTGCTCCAGTTTCCTCCCACATTCCAAAGACGTATGGTTAGAACATTAATGGGTCACATGGCAGTCTAGGACAGTGCAGCCTCTTTGGGTTGGAAGGGCCTGTTACCATGCTGTATCTTTAACTAAAGGTGTTTTGTGGTTTAGAGTTATTAGTGTCCTGAGTATTTGATATAATTTTAAATTCATGAAAAGGCAATTCCACCTCATGAACTGTAAAATACAGAATCAGTAAGATGGTTAATCACCCTCAAATGCCAAGGTGTAAAAAATTACCTCACAAAAATCATCGTGAGTAGATTTAGTACAAATCTTCTACACTTAACTATAAACCAATGCTTTAATTTTACTATTCCATTACCTTATTTGTATCCCTTTCTTTATCTGTTTTTAAGCTATACCATGGTTCATCATTTGCAGGGTCAAGTTGCCAGATGTACTTCATTGCAGTGCCTATCAAAGATTTACTGATCAATATGCCCAGATATACAATTAAAAACACGTTAATAGACCTGTAATGAAACAACAAAAAAAGGTTAAAATAACTTGCATTATTGTGCCAGGTATATGTGAAAATACAAAATCTGTGTCTATTGCTATCAGTTATCATTTCTTCTTCATTTACCTACTCTGGCCTCCCTCTTCTCCTCTGCTGCCCACCACCTCCTCTTGACCCTTTCTTTCATGGTCCATTTTCCTCCCCATCAGATTCCTTCTCCAGCCCTTTACTTTTCCACCTGTCACCTCCCAGCTTCACACTTCATCTCTCCTCCCTTACCCTCCTGGCTTCAACCTTCTAGCTTGTCCTCCTTTTCCTCCCCCATCCTTCTCATTCTGGCATCTTCCCTTTCATTGCCAGTCCTGATGAAGGGTCTTGGGCTGAAACATCAACTGTTTAATGGATTAAACTCTTCCATGGATGCTGCCTGCTGCACACTAACACATCATTCAGGGTCTTTCCTCCAGAAGCATTTCTCTCGTGCATTTCCAAATTTCTCTCATATTTCCTCTTCAATTTTCATTAAAGTGCCAGTCTAAGACATATACATAGACAATAACTTGTAGATAATTCTCAGCAACATTCTGTAAACCTTTTAGTAGAAGCACAAACACAAAAGATTCTGCAGATGGTGGAAATCCACAGCAACACACACAAAATAGAAACATAGAAAATAGGTGCAGGAGCAGGCCATTCGGCCCTTTGAGCCTGCACCGCCGTTCAGCATGATCATGGCTGATCATCTGGACAAACTGAGGAGGTTCAGCAACATCTACGGAAAGGAATAAACAGTCAATGTTTCAGCGGAGATACTTATTCAGGACTGGAAAGGCACGGGGGAAATGGTGGGGGGAAGGGGAAGAAGGACTAGTTGGATGATAAGTAAAGATGCGTGGGAAAGGTAAAGGGCTGAAGAAGGAAATCTAATAGGAGAGGAGAGTGGAGCATGGTAGAAAGGGAAAGAGGGGCAACAGAGCAAAAGGGGAGGCCAGTGACTGACATGTCAGATGCAGTGGAGGTGCTCGACAAAGTAGTTCCCCAATTTACGTCAGGTCTACTAATGTACTGAAAGCTGCATCCCAACAGATGACCTCAAGAAATTCACAAATGAAACGTTGCCCCACCAGGATGGACCTTTTGCAGCCCTGACTGGAGGTGAGCAACATTGGATAAGTGCCAGGTGGCAGATCAGTGGGGAGGGTCAAATGGACAGGGGAACTCCGGAGAGACTGATCCCGATGAAAAGTGGAATGTGGAGCGGGGTAAAGGCGTGTTTGGTGGGAGGATCCCATTGAAGATGGTAGAAGGTGTGGAGAATGATATGCTGGATATGGAGACTCATAGGGGTGAGGACGAGAGGAACTGTTGCCCTTACCAGTGTTGTCCTCACTGTTAGTGCAGCAGGAAGATGGGGTGGATCGTGAATGAACAGGAAATGGAGGAGATGTGGGTGAGGGCAGCATCAATGGTGGAGCAAGGGAAATCCCGTTCTTCGAAGGAAGAGGACATCTCTGATGTTCTCATTAAAATTACTGCACAATAATTTTCAAAATGTGATATAAGTTGATGCTGCACCTTTGTATTTCTTTTAATTTCCAATGACAGGTAAGTTTACTGTGTTTCCAAAATAACTACCAAATTCGTCTCCACAGATTCAAGGGGTGATTGATAAGTTCGTGGCCTAAAGTAAAAGGAGTCAATTTTAGAAAACCTGGCACATTTATTTTTGAACATGGTCCCCTCCTACATGTACACATTTAGTCCAGCGGTCGTGCAGCATATGGATCTTGGAGGTCCGGGAAGTGTCCACAACAGGGCTGATTAATAAGTTTGTGGACTAAGGAAGAAGAAGATGAGTTATACAGCTCTCGTTACATGCACATGATTACGCAATAAGTTTGAAGTTAATAACTCATCTCCTTCTACCTTAGGCGACAAACTTATCAATCACCCCAGATGAGTTATTAACTTCAAACTTTCTGCATAATCACTCAAAGAGTTGACCTGCATGTGCATGCAACGAGAGCTGTATAACTCATCTTCTTCTACATTAGGCCACAGACTTATCAATCACCCTTGCTGTGGACACTTTCTGGAGGTCCAAGATCCATTTGCTTCACGACCGCTGGACTAAGTGTGTAAATGTATATAGTATTAATGGTAAGACTCTTGGCAGTGTGGAGGATCAGAGGGATCTTGGGGTCTTAGTCCATAGGACACTCAAAGCAGCTGCGCAGGTTGACTCTGTGGTTAAGAAGACGTACGGTGTATTGGCCTTCATCAATCATGGAATTGAAACTAGGAGCCGAGAGGTAACATTGCAGCTATACAGGACCCTGGTCAGACCCCACTTGGAGTACTGTGCTCAGTTCTGTTCGCCTCACTACAGAAAGGATGTGGAAGCCATAGAAAGGGTGCAGAGGAGATTTACAAGGATGTTGCCTGGATTAGGGAGCATGACTTATGAGAATAGGTTAAGTGAACTTGGCCTTTTCTCCTTGGAGCGACGGAGGATGAGAGGTGACCTGATAGAGGTGTATAAGATGATGAGAGGCATTGATCGTGTGGATAGTCAGAGGCTTTTTCCCAGGGCTGAAATGGTTGCCACAAGAGGACACAGGTTTAAGGTGCTGGGGAGTAGGTACAGAGATGTCAGGAGTAAGTTTTTTTACTCAGAGAGTGGTGAGTACGTGGAATGGGCTGCCGGCAAAAGTGGTGGTGGTGGATACGATAGGGTCTTTTAAGAGACTTTTGAATAGGTACATGGAGCTTAGAAAAATAGGAGGCTGTAGGTAAGCCTAGTAATTTCTAAGGTAGGGAAATGTTCGGCACAACTTTGTGGGCCGAAGGGCTTGTATCGTAGTGCAGGTTTTCTATGTTCTATGTTTCTATGTAGGAGGGGACTATGTGGAAAAATAAATGTGCTAGGTTTTCTAAAATTGACTCCTTCACAAACTTATCAATCACCCCTCGTATGTACAACTAGTTATAAACGCTCGGTTAGAATATAGGTAACCTCCATGTTACAGAGGAGGGGAGGGAGACAGCATTGCTTGAAAACTGTCTGTATTGTGATTTGCTGCACAGTGAGGCCATATCGTCCCTATATGCCAAAAAAGGAAAGCTTAACATAAAAATTGACACACAAATTCTGTTGAAAATTTTTGGTAGCAATTTGTGAGTTCTCCAAAGTGGAGTTTCCATGATTGTAAAGGCAGCAGTTAGGAGATCACTTGCATGTTCTAAATGTAAATCTCCAATTTCACTCAGGTTTAGCACAAATATGTTAACCTTTTCACCCAAAATTGTTGAGAATCAGAATTACAAAATTCCACAAAAAATATTTATAAATTGGAATGACAGAACAATTACTTCTCCACCACTGATCGTTTCTGCGATTTTCCTTGGTAGTTCAATGCCATTTTGGTTTCCATCCCAGTATATATAGACACACCTGCAAGCCACATTAACAGTGTTAACTATTCAGTACACACAAGCACAAACATTTACAATTTGTAAAGTGGCTTTATTTCATCTTGGTGTATGCAATCTTTACACAATGAGCATAAAATACCCTCAATATGAAGTGCCTCTTTTTTAAGAATTGTATACAATTTGCATATACAGTGCCTATAAAAAGTATTCACCGCCGCCCGCTGCCCCCCCAAAGTTTTCATGTTTTATTGTTTTACATCATTGAATCACAATGGATTTAACTTGGCTTTTTGACACTGATCAACAGAAAAAGACTCTTTCATGTCAAAGTGAAAACAGATCTCTATGAAGTAATTTAAATTAATTAATAATACAAAAGACAAAATAATTGATTGCATGTACTCACCCCCTGAAAGTCAGTATTTAGTAGATGCACCCTTGGCAGCAATTACAGCCTTGACTATGTGGATAGGTGTCTATCAGCTTTGCACATCTGGACATGCAATTTTCCCCCATTCTTCTTTACAAAACTGTTCAAACTCTGTCAGCCTGCATGGAGATAGTGAGTAAACAGCCCTTTTCAAGTCCAGCCACAAATTCTCAGTTGGATTGAGGTCTGGACTTTGACTTGGCCACTCCAGGATATTAACTTCGTTGTTTTTAAGCCATTTCTGTGTAGTTTTGATTTTATGCTTGGGGTCATTGTCTTGTTGAAAAACACATCTTCTCCCAAGTCACAGTTTTCTTGCAGGCTGCAGCAGGTTTTCCACCAGGATTTCCCTGTATTTTTGCTGCATTCATTTTACCCTCTACCTTCACAAGCTTTCCAGGGCCTGCTGCAGTGAAGCATCCCCACAGCATGATGCAACCACCACCATGCTTCACCATAGGGATTGTGTGTTTTTAATAATGTGCAGTGTTTGGCTTATGTCAAACATAGTGTTTAGTCTGATGGCCAAAAAGCTCAATTTTGGTTTCATCAGACCATAGAACCTTCTTCCAGCTGAGTTTCCCACATGCCTTCTGGCAAACTCTAGCTAAGATTCCATGAGAGTCTTTTTTTCAACAGTGGTTTTCTTTTTGCCACTCTCCCATAAATCTGCGACTGGTGAAGCATCCGGGCAATAGTTGCTGTATGCAGTCTGTCCTATCTCAGCCACTGAAGCCTGTAACTCCTCCAGAGTTGCCATTAGTCTCTTGGTGGCCTCCCTCACAAGTCCCCTTCTTGCACAGCCACTCAGATTTTGAGGATGGCCTGCTCTAGGCAGATTTACACCTGTGCCAGATTAATTTCATCTCTTGATTGATTTAACTGTACTCTAAGCAAGTGCTACTGAGCCGCAAGGAAACGATATGATTTGGCGATATGAAACGATATGAGTCAGCTGCACCTTTCCTCATTCCCTGCCACGGCCACTGTTGAACTTGAACCCACGCGAGGTCATCAGTTGGTCATTAACCTACAACTACTCGATGAGTAAAAAATGTCGCTTGAGAGTTTCTTTGGAAGAGGTGGTAGGGGACATAAAAGGCCTAACGATGATGATAACGCAGAGACAGCTGAGGCCAAGACTGCAAAAAAAAAGAAAGCTTCCTTCAACAGAAAATACGAGTCGTACATAAAATATGGCTTTATTGTGACCGATGACTTGCATGCTCCAAGCCCCCTGTGTGTGGTATGTGGAGACAAGCTGTCTTATGAGACAACAAAGCCCTCAAAGCTGCTTCGGCACGTTGCGTCCAAGCACTCTGTACTTAAGGACAAACCCGTTGAATGTTTTGAGCGGAGAAAACGTGAGCAAGCGGGACAGAAGCAAGTGTTGAGAGCCACCACCTCCACAAATGCTGCTGCTGTGAAAGCGTTGTACTTAGTGGCTAGCCTTATTGCTAAGGCTAAGAAGCCTTTCACTGTTGGTGAAGGATTGATTCTGCCTGCTGCCAAGGACATGTGCCGTGAACTGTTGGGAGAAGCTGCAGCTAACAAGATGGCACAGGTTTCCCTTTCAGCTACCAGTTTCAAGGAGAATTGATGACATAGCGGAGGACATCGAAGACGAGTCTACCCATGTCAACAAGGCAATACTGATGGTTTATGTGCGATATATATTTCAAGACTATGTGCACAAGGAGACGTTGTGTGCATTGCCACTGCCAACTAACTCAACTGCGGCAGAACTAATCAAGTCTTTCAATGACTACATGTCAGGCAAACTGGACTGGTCATTCTGTGTTGGAATATGCACAGACGGGGCTGCAGCTATGACTGGACGGCTGTCTGGTTTCACTACCCGAGTCAGAGGTTGCTCCTGAATGCCAGTCTACACACTGTGTCATACACAGGGAAGTGCTGGCTAGCCAAAAAATGTCACCTGATCTTAACAGCGTATTGAGTGACTTTGTTGAAGTTATCAATCACATCAAAGCAAAAGCCCTTAACTCATATCTGTTTGAGCAGTTTTGTGAGGAAATGGATGCAGAGCAGAAATGCCTTCTCTTACACACTGAAGTCAGGTGGCTATCAAGAGAGAGAGCCCTGGCCAGGGTTTTTGAGGTAAGAGAGCAGCTACAGAGATTTCTTTCAAGAAGAAAGTCACCACTGGCAGCACACTTCAGTGACGAGGAGTGGATAGCAAAACTCGCTCATCTGTGTGACAACTTCAACCTGCTCAATGAACTCAATTTGTCACTTCAGGGGAGAATGACAGCTGTCTTCAAAGTTGGCAGATAAATTGTCTGCTTTCAAAGCCAAACTGGAACTGTGGGGACAGCGAGTGGACAGGGGCATATTTGACATGTTCCCAACATTAGCTGAAATTTTGGGAGAGACTGAAACTGCACTATCCTTCTCACGGCTGGTGTGCGATCACCTATCTTCGCTGTCGACAGAATTCGAGTGTTACTTCTCAACCACAAATAACCCAAGATGTGCAAAGGAATGGGTCCATGACCCATTTGTGAATGTCCCTGGTGAATTATCCATGTCAGCGTGAGAAGAAGATCAACTTCTCGAGCTTGCAAATGACGGTGGGCTGAAAAGTACATTTGACATAGCATCTCTGGCGGCGTTCTGGATCAAAGTCAAGGTTGAATATCCTGAGATAGCCATGAAAGCACTGAAAATGTTGCTTCCATTTCCAACATATCTGTGCGAAGTGGTGTTTTCTGCAATGAATGCAACGAAAACTAAATTGCGGAATAGACTGGACATAAGGAACCCCCTTCGAGTATCGCTGTCTCCCATCACCCCTCCATGGGACTACCTTGTTACAGGGAAACAAGCCCAGGGCTCCCACTTATTCAGCGATATTGGTGTGTTGCAATGATTTTATGTGTTCATACGAGGAAAATATGCGCTGAGTGTTTATTATCTAAACGTTACTTAAAATGTTATGATGCTATTGACTTACAAGTGACATAACTGACTTATCACTATATTCATGCGAGGAAAATATGCGCTGTGTGTTTAATACTAAATTCCTTTTAGAAACGAAATTGAGTGTATTAGCCACTTATAAGTGACTTATAGTTGACTTATCACCTATATTCCGGTCGTGATTAACACCTACCACTATCCCCACCCCAACCCGTCGGCTGGTCCACAAGAATACTGTCAATATTAAACCGGTCCACGGTGCTAAAGAGGTCGGAGACCCCTGCTCTCAGGGATATTCAGTGACTTAGAAATTTTCTTGTATTCATCTTCTGACTTTTGCTTTGTAAATAACAGTTTTGCGGAGTTGCTTGGAGTGTTTTTTTGTCTTCATGGTGTAGTTTTTGCCAGGATATTGACTCACCAGAAGTTGGACCTTCCAGATACAGGTGTATTTTTACTACAATCAATTGAAACACCTTGACTGTACACTAGTGATCTCCATTTAACTAATTTTTTGACCTCTAAAAACAACTGGCTGCACCAATGATGATTATTAAAGGGGGTGAATACCTATGCAATCAATTACTTTGTGTTTTATATTTGTAATTAATTTAGAACACTTTGTAAAGATCTGTTTTCACTTTGACACTTCCGGGGTGGGGGGTTGAATATTTTTTAAAGGCACTGTAATTCTCTCCAGTGCTTCACACAAATACATTCTTTCCTTAATAAGACATGCATATTTACCATATATTTTGTCAGTGTTCTTCAAGGTGGCTCCCCTGAGCAATAGGTTCTCTGGACCCAATGATCTAAGATAAATAGACAAGCCTCAGTTTCAGATTTAAGGAAGATGACAAAATGAATGAACAGCTAGAACATTATTTGATCCGAATAAGAAATAAACTTGGGCAAAGAGCCTCTGTATGTTATTCTGAAAACAATATCTTCAACCAACCAATTTACTCAGTCTCAGTAGACATTTTAAACCAGTAACTGTTGTAAAAGAACACAAACAAAGCAAAACCAATGGATCCCACAGGGCAAAGGATGTGTTTTTGTCGATGGATTTAACTAGATGAATTTTTGTAAGCAGACAAAATTTATCTGCACAAAAACTTCCAAATTAATATCAAAACCAAAGGATCCCACTAGGCAAAGTATCTATGACTTTGATGGCAAATTTAATTAGATGGACTGTGGTCAGCAAACAAAATCTACCCGCATGAGAAATTTTGAAATTAATGTTGAACTGCATTAACATTAGTCAAGGAAAGTTCTATAGATTGCACTATGAAAATTTCAAAGCTAACATCTGAAAAATAAGAATTGCCAAATTACTTGTTTAGATCAAGATTATGTTCAACTTTTTATTTCTAAACGTAAGGTAATGCATTTCATCCTGGCAATCTGGGAGATTTTATCTGATAGAGTTTTAAGTGCACAAGTATATAGTAACCATTCACATATTCACATAGAATATTTACCTTGCCACTGGCTCTTGTTCGTCACTGAAAACATGAATTCGTCCAACAAACCTGTAATCAAATTTTATATTAGATCTTAACCCAAGAATTTGACTAATCAAACAAAAGCAAATTACCTCTTCCTGTGAGTAAAGGCAGATGATTTCCTGTATCAGTGACTAGCACAGTCACTGAATTGACCTCATCTCTAGTTCGCAGAATTTGCAATGTACAATTAGCAAGAGTAAAAATAGTTGGTGGTTAGCAACCAATTTTCAGTGTAACATTGTAATTAATACACCTCTGAAATTACATTCACATGCAGCATCATGTAACAACAGCCACAGTTCAAGTTTAATTGTCATTTGGTTGTACATATGAATACAGCCAAACGAAACAGCATTCCCCATGGCCAAGGTGCAGCACACTGTACCAACTAGGTGTTTAAGATGATGTGAGGCATTGATTATGTAGATAGTCAGAGGCTTTTCCCAGGGCTGAAATGGCTAACACAAGAGGACGCAGTTTTAAGATACTTGGAAGTAGGTACAGAGGGGATGTCAGGGGTAAGTTTTTTACGCAGAGAGTGGTGAGTGCTTGGAATGGACTGCCCGCAATGGTGGTGGAGGCAGATACTACAGGGTCTTTTAAGAGGCTCCTGGATAGGTACATGGAGCTTAGAAAAATAGAGGGCAATGGGTAACGCAAGGTAATTTCTAAGGTAAGGACATGTTTGGCACAGCATGTGGGCCCAAGGGCCTGTATTGTGCTGAAGGTTTTCTACGTTTCTATATTCTAACAGTCACACACAGCACATTTAACTACACGGCAGAAAAACATGGTCTTAAAAAAAATACAATCCAAGTTACTGAGTGTGATGGCCTGCAGAATGATAGCACATGTAATGTTGTCCTAGTTGCTGCTAGAACAACTCATCATGTGCTGGTGTGGCCGCAGACGAATGCAGATGTGACCATTCAATAACAATTTGCTCTGGCATAGTATCTAGGCACAGATAAGCAGCAACCCAAATGCATCTGCTGTGGCTCACTGGAAATGTCATAATGAATTCCTCTTAGATTTCACTTGTATCTGACTTTCCCGCACTTTCACTTATCCTAATTTGACGCTCTCAACCCTAGTCTTAACATGATAGTGGACTGGACCATTGGTTGATCCGGCAGTCACTTATTTGGGACAATTCTTAAAGAACAAAACCTAATGGAGAAAATAACTGGGATTCCCCTTGTTTACCAGGAACACTATGCTACTTAATTGAGACAGGAGACTGTGGCTGAATAGTTTCTACCTAGCATAATTTGCGTGGGCTGAAACATAGAAAATCTACAGCAAAATACAGGCCCTTCGGCCCACGATGCTGTGCTGAACATGTACTTACTTTAGAAATTACCTAGGGTTACCCAGAGCTCTCTATTTTTCTAAGCTCCCTGTACCTATTCAGGAGTCTCTTAAAAGACCCTATCGTATCCACCTCCACCACCATCACTGGCAGCCCATTACACGCACTCACCACTCTCTGCGTAAAAAACTTACCCCTGACATCTCTTCTGTACCTACTTCCAAGCACCTTAAAACTGCGCCCTCTCATGTTAGCCATTTCAGCCCTGGGGAAAATCCTCTGATTATCCACACAATCAATGCCTTAAATGTTATCCATTTGAACCAATGGACACCGAAACATGTCAAGACCCTTATTAGGATGCCACAAAAAGATATGATACTAGCCGAAGAAAATTACCCCAGGTGCTTCAGCTGATTTTCCCTCATTTACAGTCAATCAAAAAAAAAATTGGCTGTATACACTGGATGAATTCCTCCATCTGAAACTATTAGGAACTAGTAGTTACTGTAGAATTATTTGTAGTAGTCTCCTTTGTTTTGTGTTTCATTTAAATGCATAATTTGTTACTCAGTCAAATAGAAATTTTTCATAAGTTTTTAACTATTTTCATGAAAATTTGGCTCACTGAAGCAACCACTTCGGTGGACCAAAATCTACAGGTCCCGATGTGCCCCAATTAATCAGAACCCACTGCATTTACTTTACCCAACTACAAAGTAATTTTTTATCCCCCCTATCTATTGGCACAAGTGCTAATTTTGTTTAAAAGTGGAAAGATTGTAGGTTCAAAGATTTTCCAGGAACTTAATGTTTAAATAACACTTTGAGCTATATCGAGGGAAAGCTGATTGCGAAGATCTAGCCATTGACTGAACTGCATGTGTAAGATCTCGTGACATGAAGCTCTAGCATCTTAGCCAGTATTTGTCCAAAGATTAATACTATCAAAAATATTTATTCATTCATTTAACATATACAAAGAGCTTGTCATGGTCAAATTCACTGCTGCATTTAACTAAAAAGCAACAAAGCATAAATTATAAAAATAGTGCAAAACTTGAGAGCAGTTTTGGCAGTCAAGAATGTAATGGAAATTATGTAATTGCATAAACAGACACTAGTTTATGATTTCTGTTCACTTTCACAGTAGTGAAAGCATGGCTTTATAAACTCGCTTCTTTTCTTCCAATCATGTAACCAAGAATAATGAATAGTCCATTACTACATTCCCCTACCCAGTGAGAGATTCACTACTCAAAATGACCAGTCTTCAGTTGGCACCCGGAGAAATAACCAATCACAGGAGCCTAACAGATCAATGGCATTCCAGCTGGCATTGCTTAAACATGTGCCTGTGAGCAGCCGTTAGCAAGATGAGTTCTAAGGTATCGGAAAAGCCTAAAAGAGTTCGTAAGGGTGTTACACTTAGCGTAAAACTGGACATAATTAAGTGTTTCGATCGTGGTGAACTTAAGTAAGGACAAAGTGAGTCTGGCTTGTGGAACTTGACGAAGATGATGTTGAAGAGGTTTTGGCATCCCATGACCAAGAACTGATAGATGAAGAGCTGATGCAATTGGAAGAGGAGAAGATAACAATTGAAACCGAATGCAGTAGCGAACGGACCGAAAGTGAAGTCGTGCAACTGCATGAGATTTTTGCCGCACTGATAAAGTACGATTTTAACTTTGAAAGGGTATGTCGGTTTAGGGCATATTTGCAAGATGGTTTGAATGCTTACAAAGAACTGTATGATAGAAAAATGCACGAGGCTCAGCAGTCAAGCATACTGTCGTTTTTCAAGCCTGCCACATCAGCCACAGCAGACGATGAACCTCAACCTTCGACACCAAGGCGGGCAGACATAGAAGAAGATGACCTGCCTGTCCTAATGGAAACAGATGACGATGAGATGACACCCCAGTGTCCCACCACCCCAACCCAGGCCCTGGATACCGATTCGCGGAGAATGCAGCAGTAGCTGGGAGGCACACAGCACATCTTTAAGAAAAAAGCCAAAATAAACAAGCTAATTAATCAGGTGCCACCCAGCACATAAATGTAGGCCCAAATCGCCTCTGATCTGGGCCGACATTTACATGCCAGGCGGCACCTAATTAATTAGCATGTTTATTTCAGCTTTTTTCTTAAAGATGTGCTCGGTGTGTCCCGGCTACCGCTGTACCCCTGCATGCTTCGCGGATTGGTATCGGTTTGCTCCCTGGAGGGTGGGGACCACTACACCATCCCAACCTCCGACGACTCAGCCTAACACACCATCATCAGTGTGCTCAGTGCTGTCTTCCCGATTCTCGTAAGTGATACTACACTGTACGTATATTGTTTCTACTTTTGTCATGTGTGACGCCAGAGCTACAGGACGGATGATGCTAATGAGAGAGATAACGGCAGACAAATGGAGAAACATTCAAAATGCTAATAAGAGAGAAGAGAGAGATTAACACGAAAGAAACACAATTCAGATGTTGGCATCTGTGACAGACCGTTTGCTTTGAACCTGAACTGATTGAAGTTTGATGGACAGGTGATACCCCAGCAGGGGGATAAAAAGAGCAGGTTTGCTAAGGCACGACACACGCCACGAGACCCCGGAAAGAGCAGTGTGCCCCATAAGGTGGTGGGAGTTTGGAGGACCGTTTCGCGGGAATCGGTCAGAGGCTAACAGGGTGTAAAGGTAGAATCGGTGGGTGTGTCCGCCCTTGCCTGGGTGCCAGGTTCACCACGGAAGAACGATCGCATCCGGAACGGAGGGGTCACAATCGGTGACCACAGCGGGATCAGAAGGCATCAAAAGGTTTGCCCGAAACCAACCGCATCTTTCACTCTCTCTCTCTCTCTCCCCAACAGTACAACAACAGCGATTACTTCGAACTGCACTAAACTGAACTGAACTCTGCTTCACTTAAGACTGATCATTTTACCCCTAGACTGTGATAGAGCTTGGTTGATTCCTATTACCCTATTTCTGTGTATATGTGTGTATTATCATTGCTAACCGGTTACACTTATATCCTTGCGATTAGTGTACTGTATTACTTATTTCCTTAATAAAACTTTATTAGTTTCTAGTAATCAGACTCCAACGAGCGTTCCATTTCTGCTGGTTTGGCAACCCAGTTACGGGGTACGTAACACTTTATATAGGCTGTGTATTTTTACGTGTTATTTGGTATGATTTGGCAGCTTCATAGCTTAAAGGTTACTGGAGAGAGATTCTTGTCAAAAGTGCTTGCGTGAGATTTTCCGCCGAGTGCGCTTGCGTGAGATTTTCGCTACAGAGAACAGTGCAAGCAATCGTTGTAGAGAAGAATTTCTAATTTATATAGGCTGTGTATTTATCATATCATTCCTGCTTTTACTATGTTACTGTTATTTTAGGTTTTATGTGTTTTTGGCATGATTTGATAGGTTATTTTTGGGTCTGTGAATGCTCACAAATTTTTCCCATATAAATAAATGGTAATTGCTTCTTTGCTTTACGACATTCCGGCTTACGAACCGTTTCACAGGAATGCTCTACCTTCGGATGGCGGGGGAAACTTGTACATAATTTGTTACTCATTTAAACAGTAGTTTAACTCTTTTATAATTTTTAAACTATTTCCATGAAACTTCGGGTAATTGAAACAGTCACTTAATTGGGCCAAAATGTACTGGTCTCAATTAGTAGGAATCCTCTGTACACAACTTCTCCAGATGCTCTGAAGGGAAATGTATCAAGGTATCAGCCCACATAACAAATCCTAGATTTAACAAACAACCAGAGAAAGTATTTGACTCTAACCACTCTGCTCATATGCAGTTAAACGGGTGGCACATTTAATCAAGAGCTGCTTCATGGCTCTGATGACCTTGGTTCAATTCTCACCTCCGATGCTGGATGCTGTCTGTATGTTCCAGAAGGCTTGAAAATTGCAAATATCAATCCACTCTTCAAGAAGGGAGAGAGGCAGAAGAAAGGAAACTATAGGCCAGTTAGTCTGACTTCAGAAGATGTTGGAGTTAATTATTAAGGATGAAGTCTCAGGGTACTTGGAGGCACAAGATAAAATAGGCCATAGTCAGCATAGTTTCCTCAAGGGAAAATCTTGCCTGAAATATCTGTTGGAATTCTTTGAAGAAATAACAAGCAGGATAGACAAAGGAGAATTGGTTGATGTTTTGTACTTTGATTTTCAGAGGCCTTTGACAAGGTGCCACACATGAGGCTGCTTAACAAACTACGAGCTCATGGTATTACAAGAAAGATTCTAGCATGGATAAAACAGTGGTTGATTGGCAGGAGGCAAAGAGTGGGAATAAAGGGTGCCTTTTCTAATTGGCTGCCGGTGACTAGTAGTGTCCCACAAGGATCAGTGCTGGGACTTATTCCTTTTATGTTATATGTCAATGATTTGACGATGGAGTCGCTGGCTTTATTGCAAAGTTTGCAGACAATAAGAAGACAGGTGGAAGGGCAGGTAGTTCAGAAAATGAGGAGGACGAGGACAAGGAGGAGGAGGCCCCTAACTCCAAGTAGAGTCATCGGGACACCATCGGGACGCCGTCATGACGGCGCTTTTTTTTTTAGCAGGCTTTCTTATTTTTACGAGGCCGAGTTGCTAGCTCAACACTCAACCTAGCACGGATGGAAAGCATGCAAGGGAGCCGGCTGGATTCGAACTTGGGAGCATTCGCTCGAAAGTCCGGCGCTGATGCCACTACGCCACCAGCCGGCTTTCTAAATGAAGAGAAAATACAAAAAATACACTGAGACACAAAGGGACTTGGGAGTTCTTGTGCAGGATTCCCTAAAAGTTAATTTGCAGCTTGAGTCTGCAGTGAAGAAGACAAATACGATGTTAGTCCTGACGAAGGGTCTCGGCCTGAAACGTCGACTGCGCCTCTTCCTATAGATGCTGCTTGGCCTGCTGCGTTCACCAGCAACTTTGATGTGTGTTGCTTGAATTTCCAGCATCTGCAGAATTCCTGTTGTTTGCGATGTTAGTATTAATTTCAAGAGGACTAGAATATAAAAGCAAGGATGTAATGTTGAGATTTTATAAAGCACTGGTGAGGCTTCACTTGGAGTATTGTGAGCAACTGGGTCCCTTATCTTAGAAAGGATGTGCTGAAACTGGAGAGGGTTCAAAGAACATGATTCCAGGATTGAATGGCTTGTCATATGAAGATCATTTAATGGCTCTGGGCCTTTTAGAATGGAGATGAGGAGGAATTTCTTTAGCCAGAAAGTGAGGTATCTATGGAATTCTTTGCCCCATGCAGCTGTGAAGGTCAAGCCTTTATGTCTATTTAAGAGAGAGGTTGCTAAGATTCTTGATTGGTCAAGGCATGTAAGGGTACGGGAGGAAGGCAGGAGATTGGGGCTGACAGGAAATTTGGATCAGCCATGACGAAATGGCAGGGCAGTTGATGGGCCCAATGGCCTACCTCTGTTCCTGTATCTTATGGTCTTTCTGAGAGTGTATGCAGTTCCCTTGGGCGCTCCACTTTCCTCCCACATCCTGAAGACATGCAAGTTGTTAGGTTAATTGGTCACTAAATTACACCATTGAGAAGGGAAAAGGGTGGGCGCGTCTGTATTTCTTGGCTCAAATGATGAAAATTCAGATGTTCAAAGTAAATATATTTCAAAGTACACACATGTCACCTTATCTTGTGGGCATTTACAGTAGAACAGAAATACAATAGAATCAAAAAAAATTACATACAAATCATTGTGCAAAAGAAAATTATTTTAAATAACATCATTTTGTTGAAATGGTGGATTTTGATAAATGCCTGTGTCATTTAGACTGAAAAGTAGAGGGAGATAACTAATTATCAGACTCTAGCCTGGTGCATCTGCAACTGCAAGTCAAATTAAGCTGGCCTTGTGTGCTCAGTCAATACAATAGGCAGAAGCCGGTGTTTGTCTGGGGCTAAGAACAAATATTAATTTGCTATTCATGGCAAGAAAAACACATTGTACAATATAAAAAGCACTTTAACACAGTTCTTGATTATGCACCATAAAAAACGTATTAGAATTAAGTGAATAACATTAATTTAATTGACATTCCCAGAGAAAATAAAAACTAATGGGGTCAGAAGTGCATTAAAAATGCAGGGAGCTGTCTTCAGAATTAGGTTAGTAAGGTTGTTAAAGGAGGTGACGGCTGTTCTACAATCAGAATCAGAATCAGGTTTTATTATCACTGGCATGTGACGTGAAATTTGTTAACTTAGCAGCAGCAGTTCAATGCAATACATAATCTAGCCGAGAGAAAAAAAATAATCAATAAAATAAAACATAATAATACACAAGTAAATCAATTACTTATATTGAATAGATTTTTAAAAATGTGCAAAACCAGAAATACTGTATATCTAAAAAAGTGAGGTAGTGTCCAAAGCTTCAATGTCCATTTAGGAATCAGATGGCAGAGGGAAAGAAGATGTTCCTGAATTGCTGAGTGTGTGTCTTCAGGCTTCTGTATCTCCTACCTGATAGTAACAGTGAGTAAAGGGCATGCCCTGGGTGCTGGAGATCCTTAATAATGGACGCTGCCTTTCTGAGATACTGCTCCCTAAAGATGTCCTGGGTACTTTGCAGGCTAGTGCCCAAGATGGAGCTGACATACACTAAGAGCAATGCCGTTAGTCTAATTTTTCAGTTTTCCCCTGCAATATGTAATTTTCTCAGCTTTCCACACACTTCTCCTTTGAAAGTGATGATTTATTCTGTTTCCACCACCTTTTTGGGAAGTGATTTCCAGATCATGACTGCTCACCTAGTGATAACTAATTTCACTCAAACTGTGGTGATAGTGTGGAACAAGCTGCTGCAAAAGTGGTTGATTTTAATATTTAAAAAGAAGCTTGGATAGGTTCACAGATGGGAGGGGTTATGGAGGACTATGGTCTGGGTGCAGTTTGAAGGAATTAGGCAGAATAACAACTTGGCACAGGTTTGTCATCAGTGGTCCTATAACCAGGATTGTGATATGCACCAGCTGCTCATACAACAATCTACCACCTGCTCCCACAGCTTCACATGACCCTGATTAGGAGAGGGAGGGCAAATCAGGTGTTACCCTTGTCCAAGTGTGATCTACAGGCCAACAGAAGAAAGGAGTGTCTTACACCTCCTTTGTTAGAGAGGTATCTCTAACCCGCCACCTGGAGATTGATCTCACAATAGGGAAAAAGTTTGGTAGACACCATGGGCCTAGGGCCTGTATTGTGCAGTAGTGTTCTATGTTCCATCTTGAAGGATTCTCCATAAAAGCAAAATTAAAAATTAAATACAAATCACAGTCAAGAACTTCTGATAATTAAACTCTGGCAGAGTAAAATTATTAAAAAGGTGGGTAACCACCAACCAACACAGTAATGCAAAGCTTAAAAGAAATTCAAATTCAAAACAGGCTCTCAAAAAGAAAAGTAAAAGATAATTGTAGAGAAGGGAGAGGTGCATCGCACAAGTAGATGCTTTTCCCTTGCTGAGAATTGGTGTAGTCTCTATTCATGAACTTAAGCTGAAGTTGAAGTTTAAGGTTAATTGTTATTCAACCATAAAATAATACAGCCAAACAAAAGAGTGTTCCTCTGGGGCTTTTTTGTTGTATTGGATAATAAATGTGTAAATAATTTAGCAGGTCGCTAACACATATCTTATCAGCAATCACAGAGTTAAAGTTGCATTAGGCTAAATAAAAAGCTTTTATTGCTGTTGACAGCAGCTCCCTTTGAGGAGCACTTTAATCTTTTAATTACATTGTACTGATGGATACATTCCTGAGGAACTTCTCTGGAAAGATATCTTGAGACAGTGAATAGGCACAATATAAGTAAAATTGTGCTTGATGTTCAACTACTCATTTCATACAATTTTCTGTTAAAGAGGTCAGCATAAAGGTGTGTAGGAGGGAGCAGAGGTGTGGCAGGCACACTGGAGTTCATGGTGGGTTGGGGGCTGGCCACTTCTCTTGGTGTTGCTCGGTGGAAGACAAGTTGGATTGTGTCTGTTGGCACAAGTGCAAGATGATCAGACTGCTTCAAGCCTGCTCTCACCAACACCATCCTGCACCATCAATATACATAACACGACATTCAGAGACTTGAGCTTTTTCTTGTGTTTAACGCTAACTTATATGTGCTCTAAGTGTCTTGTGGCATGTGTGACTATTGGTAATGTCTTTTCTACCTTGACCCCAGAGGAATGCTATCTTGTCTGGCTGTATTCATGGGTAATCATGTATGATTGAACGATAATTAAACTTGAAATTATATCAGAATTTGAGGTACGAGTTATTATCAAGATTTATGGTTCAATAATTGTTATGATGGGTGCTAAGTAAATAAAATTCAGCAAGTATAGTAACAAAACTAAAGTACCATCGGTGGCCACTTTATTAGATACACCATACTTGCTAATGAAATATCTAATCAACTGATCGCGTGGCAGCAACTTGATGGATAGAAGAATGCAGTTATGATCATGGGGGTTGAGTTATCGTTTAGACCAAAGATTAGAATGGGAGAGAAATGTGATCTTAGTGACCGACTGAGGAATCATTATTGGTGCCAGATGGGGTGGTTTGAGTATTTCAGAAACTGCTGATCTCCTGGGATTTTCACACACAAGAATCTCTAGAGTTTACAGAGAAAGTTGCGAAAGAAAACATAAAAAACATCCAGTGAGCAACAGTTCTGTTAATCAGAGAGGTCAGAGGAGAACGGTCAGACTGGTTCAAACTGACGGGAAGACGACAGTTACTCAAACAACCACGCGGTACCAACAGTGGTGTGCAAAAAAGAACCCTTGAATGCACATGTTGAACCTTGAAGTGGATGGGCTAGAGCAGCAGAAGACCATGAACAGACATTCAGTGGCCACTTTATTTGGTACAGGAAGTAATAATAAAGTGGCCACTGAGGATACTTTAGTCACATAATTTGGCATTTTACTATTAATTTACTTGATGCCTTATACTATCAATATCTGACACAATTTTAAGCAGATTGTGTCTAATTTTCTTACAGGAAAATGCAGCCATATTCATATTAACAGAAATTATAAAACTTCACTGGAGCTAAGGCTGGCCATTAAAATTCCTTCTGAAAAAGGTTATGATTTTTCATTAAGTGACTGTAATCTGCAATGACTTATAAACAATTACTGACATTTTCAGCTTCTGAAGCTTAATACCTTTTACCACTGACTTCACTTATAGGAGAATCTACCTGTTAGGAGCTTTAACATGTTTATAGCCAGATTCTGACTCCAAATAACTTCCAATGTTGCGATGCTTTATTTCCACTTTAGCAACAACTATTTTTGCCCTGTCTCACCCCACCTGCTGCTGAAGCACTCCCATCTACAAAGTTAACTACTTTCATGCTTTCTTAGTCAGTCTAGAAACTAGAACCATCCAGTACTTTGCTAGCCGTATCCCAGGCTACACTATCACCTTTCTCAGCCATCACCAGTGTTTGTAACAATGGCTCAGGTACACCAATTCCTTAATTCTTAGTTATTACATTCATCCATAGTCTTTCATGTGTGTCAAGGCTTTCAAGGTTATAATCTTCAGATAAAGTTTTCTTTCTTTCAACTATGGCCTCCTGTATAATAGGCACCATATTGAGGTGTCTACTTTTGGAGTTCAATCCAGCAACCTCTGTAAGGAGTTGCACATCTTCCCCGTGGAATGCTTAGGCTTCTTCCAGGTGCCTGTTTCCTCACAAAGTCCAAAGATGTACTAGATAGTAGGTCATTGTAAATTGTCCCATGATTAGGCTAGGGTTAAATTGGTGGACTGCTGGCAGTGCAGCTGAAAGGCCAGAAGGGTTTATTCTTCACTGTGTCTCTAAACAAAAAGGATATAAACAATCCTTCAATATCTTCCCCTCCCCATTCCTATCAGAGCCGTTGAACCATTTTAGCTCCAAGTTGTGAACTCTTTTCCAAGAGCTACTTTGATTTTATAATCCCATTTATACAGATGTCTAAATGCCATCCTTAGTTCAGAGTTGATTTGTGCCTTGTTATCTCCCATCAGGTTTTGACCCTCCACCCACACTGAAACGGCGTTTTCCTCCCCCAAAAATGGAGCTTTTCAGAAACGCTTTCCAGAGTGAATAAATCTGAAAACGCCTAATATCCAGCGTAGTGTGTACGGGGTAACCACCTATTTTTAAAACCGCTGTCATGACGTGCCGGAACAAATGGTGGTGGCAACGCGGCATTTCATTGTTTTCTTGAACACAACCTCCAACACCACAACAATATCTGACAATAGATGTGTAACAGCCTAATGTAACATCGTATGGAAATACAAGATAACACTGATGCAGACATGTTTTATACATTTAACAAGGTGCTTTATTAATGTATTGCTTGAGCAAACATTCAATAGATGCAATTGTCACTTTTGCCCAGTAACTCGTTTTATTGCACATCTTAAATACAGCAAAATAATACACAAAGATATGGCAAAAGTAAAAGCAAACAAATGAGGTAACAGCAAATTTCACTTTTGCCCAGTAACAAGCCTTATTGCATTTAGTTGTAGCCTTCGTCCTTTTCATCATGAAGAGACTATGGCTGTAGGAAATGTTTCTGGACAAACGCGCACCAAGTCTTTCGTTTGGCAATTTCCTTTTAAGTTTTTCTTGTCTGTAACTGGACAAACGCGCACCAAGTATACAGTTTCCTCTTCACTTGTTTTCTGTGTGTCCTGCACATGCCCAGTAGGAGGAGATTCGCCCAAATATCCGTTTTAATGTGGACAGAGGTATTTTTAAAAACACCTAGTGTGGACGTCTGTCGTTTTTATGTGAAACCGGCATTTTCAAAATTATCCGGTCTAGTGTGGACATAGCCTTAGAGACAAAAAAGAAACTGCAGATACTGGAATCTGGAGCAACACACAAGGTGCTGGAGGAACTCAGCAGATTAGGCATCACTTATGGAAGGAAACAGACAGGCTATGTTTCAGGCTGAGACCTTTCATCGGGGTAGGAAGTGCTTTGAGCTGTTTCTTACCCAAGACCAAAAGCAAGTTGGTGCAAATGAGAAGTACCTTGTCCCAAGACCAGGTCATTTTCTAAATCTAACTCCACAGTTCATGGGAGGACAAAATATACAACAATTTACTATACGTAGCCAAAGAGTTACCTATTGCATTATAAATGACTTTTATTGGCACTACCTCATGAGATTAACTGAGCTGCATTGTACAGTAGTTCTATAGTTTGCAAAACTGTGTTTGCTAATCTAACAATAATTTTTTAGGACAGTTCTTTGATTTCCCACTGCTATTTCTTCGTCACATTTGGATCAACTTTATTCACCATTTTCATTTATTAGGAATTCGCTGTGGTGCGTTGGTGCGACATTCAACAAAGAACAATATTCAACAATGATAAAGAATTACAGAATATAAAAATAATAAGAGGTTAAAGGACAGATATAGAATAAAATGTGCATAAATACATAAATAACAGCATGTATTTACAATGTAAACAGCATTATTAGAATTGGTTCAAAGTGTTTACAGTGCGGTGCAGAGACAGGGATAATAGAGGGGATAGGGGAGACAACCACAGTGGTTGATCAGATTAACTGCTTTGGGGAAGAAACATTTAAGAGGGTGTGAACTTTTCGTTTTAACAGCCCTACAGCACTTTCCAAAAGGAGCGTGCCGACAATGCAGTTTGCAGGATGGGCAGTGACTACAATGAATTTTTCGGTCCACTTCTTTGTCACAGTCAAATACAAGTCCTGCAGTGATGGTAGACTACAGCCAATGGTCTACCATTCTTTAGGTTGGTGGAAACAGTACATCAGATTTCTACTACTTCGCATGGAGAAGTGTCTTCTGATTCTGCTGCTGTGTAGCTGCCTTCTTGACTTTCCTCTCAAGAAGGATCAAGCACACATATATACCCTACCTGAATGGCCCTGCCATCTTCTCCCAGCATCCTATAGTTCCCAACTCATGAATACACTCTCATCTCGCACTGGTTATTTTTCATCTTTTATTGTTGCTCTTTCACATATTTATATTAGGGTGGCAGGGTTGAAATACAGCTCTAGCAAAGGAGGTGTAAGGCGCTCCTTCCTTCTGCAGGTCACTCATGGGCAAGGTGTAGCATGAGTTTAGTAGTTCGGTGCCATCGAAGTTAATCCTACGGCCATTGCCACTGTTCTGCTACTGCCAATTTGTCCGGATAACCCTAATGGACACTGTGGGTTTCTACCACACGTCCCGTCTGACCGATATACACTGCTCTGCTTTTACAGGGAATCCTGTAAGCGCCAGCCAACCTGACCCGCTTATGCTGTGACTTGAGCTTCCATATGGGTGCGCCGTGCCAATGGCTTTTGGAACCGCCTAGTAAAGGAAGCTCTTGAAATAAAACTAGATAAAAAGAATTATAACAAAGACGAAGGTCTCACTCTAAATAAGAACTGGAATTTGATTGTAAACAAAGTGGGAGAGCAGAAACCTGACTGGATGACGACTAACCAATCAGGAGGGATGGATTACAGGGATATAATACCACCAGACTAGACTTAGCTGGGCATCATCCCTGAAGAAGATGGCTGTATTCCGAACAGACTCGGAGACTACTCCTTCCCAAACACATTAGTCTTGATATGGACTTTAAGACAAAGGAGCTGAAGTAGGCCATTCGGCCCATCAAGTCTGCTCTGCCATTCCATCATGGCTGATTTATTGGCCCTCTCAACACCATTCTCCTGCCTTCTTCCCGTAACCTTTGATGCTTTAACGAATCAAGAACCTATCAACCTCTGCTTTAAACATACCCAATGACTTGGCCTCCACAGCTGACTGGCAACGAATTCTGCACATTCACCACCCTCTGGCTAAAGAAATTCCTCCTCATCTCTGCTCTAAATCTAAGTCCCTGTATTCTGAGGCTGTGCCCTCTGGTTCTAAAGTACCGCACAACAAGAAACATTGTCTATTCCACTCTATTTAGGCCTTCCAACATTCGACAGGTTTCAATGAGAATTTCCCCTTCCTTCCCTCCCCGTCATTTTTCTAGCAAGTACAGGCCCAGAGCCATGAAACGTTTTTCAAATGTTTACCCTTTCATTTCCAGAATCATCCTTATGAACCTCCTCTGGACTGTCTCCAGTGCCAGCATATCTTTTCTCAGATAAGGAGCCTAAAAGTGCTCACAATATTCCAAGTGTAGTCTATTTTTCACCTGTGCTCTGCACCCACTCAGGCCACATGTTCCTGAGGTGATGAATAAAATTGAAAACTGAGTTCAGAATAGACTACGCAAGAGTAAAATAACTTACTTGTAAAGGTCAGGCTGAGGCTGTTCACAGTCTATTGTGGCAATCAAAGAATCTATTTCCATGTCTGTACGGAATGCACTGGTGTCCGGCACAGTAAAATATGTCTGGTGAAGAAATTTTTATGGTAGTTAATATGTAAAAGTAATATTTAAAAAAAACTAAACAGAGCAAGTTGAAAGCCAAAGTAACACACACAAAATGCTGGAGGAACTCATCAGTACTGAGGAAGGGTCTTGGCCTGAAACGCCGACTGTTTATTCTTTTCCATAGATGCTGCTGGCCTGCTGAGTTCCTCCAACATTTTTTATGTGTTGCTTTGGATTTCCAGCATCTACATCATGTCTTTGAAGTTGAAAGACAATTTAACACCAGGTGTTCAAAACATGGAAGCTATATACCTGGTTTAAAAAAAACTCAAGAAGACTCTAGTTACCAAGCATATCTCTAGTTTTGGGAACAACTACTTAACAATTAGCCTGTTCCAGAGTGCGTGTGTCAAATAAATCTAATAGCAAACATACTGAGCAAATGGCTCAATGTTAAAGATGATAATTCCACAAATTTATTTATTTTAGAGATACAGTGCGAAACAGGTCCTTCCAGCCCACCAAGCCACACTATCCAGCTACCTACACATTTAACCCTAGCCTAATCACAGGACAATTTACAATGACCAGTTAACCTTCTAACCTATACGTCTTTGGACTGTGGGAGGAAACTGAAGTACTCAGAAGAAACCCACATGCACATGGGAAGAACCTACAAACTTTCTTAGAGGATGCCGAATTGAACTCCGACTCTCCTAGCTGTAATAGTGTCAAGCTGACCACATGGCGCGCCCCAAATATCAATTTGCATGGAGCCCTTATTTTAGCAAAATGATTCAGAAACTTCACAGATGCATTTCAGCACAACAAGAAGACATTATTGGGGTACTAAAGTATTATGTGGGAGAACACCAAGATAATTATACATAGTAACACGCATAAAATGCTGGAGGAACTCAGCAAGTCAGACAGCATCTATAGAAATTAATAAACAGGTGATATTTCAAGTAGAGACCCTCCATCAATGCCTGCCTTAATTATACATAGTAGGTTGCCAAGTGTCGAGTGTCTGCATAACAGTACTTTGCTACAAAGTGACATTTCTGGCAGGAGTGCTTATTTCATTACCTTCATAAAATGAGAGGCAATGAAAGACTCAATAACAAAAATCTGCAGCCTACAATTCACTGCGTTGAAATTACATGTGGGACTCAATTTATGAAGTTTCAGACAACTACTGGCTTTGAAACTAACAATCATGTACACAAGCGATATGCTCGCATATCAAGAAATTATTGTGTTGCATCTTTTCAAGATATGCCAACAAAAGCAAGACTTGGGGGTCAAACTGTCTTCTGACGTATCCTTAACTTTTTGTTTTAAATGGTTAATTTTCCATTGGAGTATTATTTGCAAGCAAAATATGCACTGCACACTCACATCCAGAAATGAAAGGGTTAAAATATAAGGAGTGCCTGATGGCTCTGGGCCAGATTTGTTGGGTTTAGAAGAATGAGGGAAGATTTCATTGAAACCTATTGAATATTGAAAGGCCTAGATAAAATGGATGTGGAGAGGATGTTCATTATAGTGGGGAAATCTAGGAGCAGAGGGCACAACCACTGAGTAGAAGGACATTCAATTAGAAAAGGAATGAGCAGGAATTTCTTTAGCCAGAGGGGAGTGAATCTGTGGAATTCATTGCCACAGACAGCTGTGGAGGCCAAGTCATTGGGTGTATGTAAAGAGGAGGCTGGAAAGCACCTAATTAGTAAGGGTATCAAAGTTTATGGGGCAGAACGGCATTGAGAGGAATGATAAATCAGCAATGATGGAATGGCGGAACAAACTCGATGGGCCGAATGCTGCTCCTATGCTTAGACTCTTACGGATCCAGAGCATTAAAATTATTGCAGAACCTCAAGTGTCCTCATGTATCTTAAACAGAATAAAGAGAGACTCCAGAATACCTATATCAATTGATGTGCTTTACCTTTTGGCTTGACTCTCCATCAAGACTAGCAGTGGTAACATAGCAGGTACCATCATCCCTGCTTGAAGATAGAAGGATAAGATCACATGGAAACGTCTCATCCTCCTTCACACATACAATATCTCCCACCTAAAGAGAAATGAAAAGATAGTTTTGTTTTACGCCCACAGACATTAATTTAATTAGTTCCAACATAACTGGAATGTCAGCTGAACTTCCATGCAACCACCACGACTTGATCATTTCCTGACAGTCACCTTATGTACAGATACTCCTGTGCCTGGTACACTTTATGGACATACAATGTATATAAACTATCTTATGTATTTAAACATGTTGTGTTTTTTAAATTATTGTGTTTTTATCTTATTATGATTTTTCTGTGTTCCATTGGATCCAGAATAACAGTTGTTTTATTCTTCTTTACACTTGTGTACTGGAAATGATATTTTGAATGTACTATATATGCTAGACTTCCAGAAACAACTTGTGATTGAAATAGGATCACAATGCCTCTTGATGACAATTATGAGGTTACACAATGTACAAGTTGAGATCATCAATGTTCATTTTCTTGCCTCAGGTTCAATTACCCAGAAAACACTGCTCAAATAGGTGACCAACACAAGTTGATTATAAACACAAGAGATCATGCAGATGCTGAAAATCCAGAGGAACATACACAAAATGCTGGAACTCAGCAGGGGTCAGGCAGCATCTATGAAAATGAATAAACAGTTGACTTCTCAGGCAGAGACTCTTCATCAGGAGTGGAAAGGAAGGAGGAAGACATCAGAATAAGAAGGTGGGGGCAGCAGGAGGATAAACTAGAAGGTGACAGGTGAAGCCAGGAGGGTGGTGGAGGGGAGATAAAGTTAGAAGCTGGGAGGTGATAGGTGGAAAGGGAAAGGGCTGGAGAGGGAGGAATCTGAGAGGAGAGGAGTGGACCATGGAAGAAAGGGAAAGGGGTCTGCTAGGGGTGGGTATAGGCAGGTGAGGAAAAGAGGTAAGGGAGGAGCCAGAGTGGGGAATAGAAAAGGGAAGGGTGGAGAGGGAAAAATGACCAGAAGTCGAAGAAATTGATGTTCCTGCCATCATGTTCGAGGCTCCTAGACAGAATATGAGGTGTTGCTTCTCCAACCTGAGGGTGGCCTCATCACGGCAGTACAGGAGGCCATAGACCAACATGTTGGAACAGGAATGGGGATTGGACTTGAAATAGTTGGCCACCGGGAATTTCCACTTTTTGCGGAAGGAGCTGAGGTGCTCATAAATTGTCTGTAACCGAATTTAGCTCTCAAGATATCAACCAAGATTCTTTACCCTGCAGCATACTAACTAAATGTATTTTCATCTGTAAGCAACCTACTGCATTAGTTGCACATTCCAAAGGGGAATGTTGAGAGAATTCATTTCAGCACTGCTGCAACTCACAGAGCAATTTGTTTAGCGCCAAAAAAGCAGGTAGCAGCCACTACTACCAGCAACCCGATTCACCGTTGTTGCCTTTGACATTAGTGGCTCTGATCTTTCCAAGTACTCTGGATCGGCTCATTCATGGCACATATTAACTCCAGCCTTCCAGGGAAGCTTGACCCACTGCAATTCGCCTACTGCTGAAGAAAGCCCACAGCAGACACCATCCCTCTGTTTCTGCAGTCATCTCTGAAACATCCAGACACTAAAGACATCAATGTTTATTGGCAACACTCACAAAATGCTGGAGGAACTCAGCAGGTCAAGCAGCATCTACGGAAAAGAATAAACAGTTGATGTTTCAAGCCGAAACCCTTCATCAGGACAGTCCTGATGTGTGTGTGCTGCTTTGGATTTACAGCATCTGCAGATTTTCTAATGTTTACTGGCTACAGCTCTGCCTTCAATACTACAAGACGAAGCAAACACATTTCCAAACTCCTCGACCTGGGTCTCCTCACACCTTCCTTAGCAACCAGACATTTGACTTCCTAACCAACAGTAATAATGACTTTATTTACAGATCATTTTTCATGCAGATGATGTAGTTCAAAGTGCTTTACAATGGGATAAAAGTGCAAACAAGAAAATAAAAACATAAACATGAAAATAAAAGACAAAAAGATGTTAGTTAAAAGCAAGGTTAAATACAGCAAGTTTTGAGCTGGCATTTAAAATTTGTTTTAAATTTAGATTGTTGTAATTTAACAGACCAGCAGAAGAAGACCTGAGAGCTTGAGCAGGATTATAAAATGAAAATGAGTCAGGAAAGGTAAGACAAATGAACACGTACCAATCCTCATAGAGGCATCAGAAGTGGAGAGAATGAGCAGTTTCAAGTTCCTGGGTGTCAAGATCTCTGAGGATCTAACCTGGTCCCAACATATTGATGTAGTCATAAAGAAGGCAAGACAGCAGCTATACTTTATTAGGAGTTTGAAGGGATTTGGCATGTCAACAAATATGCTCAAAAACTTCTATAGTTGTACCGTGGAGAGCATACTGATAGGCTGTGTCACTGTCTGATATGGAGGGGTTACTGCACAGGACTGAAAGAAGTTGAAGCAGGTTGTAAATCTAGTCAGCTCCATATTGGGCACTAGCCTACAAAGTACCCAGGACATCTATAGGAAGCGGTGTCTCAGAAAGGCAGCGTCCATTATTGAAGACCTCCAGCACCCAGGGCATGCCCTTTTCTCACTGTTACCATCAGGGAGGAGGTACAGGAGCCTGAAGACACACACTCAGCGATTCAGGATCAGCTTCTTCCCCTCTGCCATCCAATTCCTAAATGAACTTTGAAGCTTTGGACATTGCCTCACTTTTTTAATATACAGTATTTCTGTTTTTGCATATTTTTAATAATCTATTCGATATATGTACTTGATTTACTTGTTTATTTATTATTATTTTTTATTTTATTTATTATTATTTTCTCTCTCTCTGCTAGATTATGTATTGCACTGAACGCTGCTGCTAAGTTAACAAATTTCAAGTCATTTGAGGAAGGATATTTCTGCTTGTAGGGAGTATAGTAAATTCCTACGATGGCAAGGCTCATATGGTGAGAGATTTGGATGACTGCCAAAATCAAGTCAAATCACTTTTTATTGTCATTTCGACCATAACTGCTGGTACAGTATACAGTAAAAACGAGACAACGTTTTTCAGGACCATGGTGCTACATGAAACAATACAAAAACTACACTGAACTACGTAAAGCAACACAAAACTACACTAGACTACAGACCTACCCAGGACTGCATAAAGTGCACAAAACAGTGCAGGCATTACAATAAATAATAAACAAGACAATAGGCACAGTAGAGGTCAGTAGGTTGGTGTCAGTCCAGGCTCTGGGTATTGAGGAGTCTGATGGTTTGGGGGAAGAAACTGTTACATAGTCTGGTCGTGACAGCCTGAATGCTTCAGTGCCTTTTGCCAAATGGCAGGAGAGAAAAGAGTTTATATGAAGGGTGCATGGGGTCCTTCATAATGCTGTTTGCTTTGCGGATGCAGCGTGTGGGGTAAATGTCTCTAATGGTGGGAAGAGAGACCCTGATGATCTTCTCAGCTGACCTCTCTATCTGCTGCAGGGACTTGCGATCCGAGATGGTGCAATTTCCGAACCAGGCAGTGATGCAGCTGCTCAGGATGCTCTCGATACAACCTCTGTAGAATGTAGAGAGGATGGTGGGTGGGAGGTGGACTTTTCTCAGCCTTCGCAGAAGGTAGAGACGCTGCTGGGCTTTCTTTGCTATAGAGCTGGTGTTGAGGGACCAGGTGAGATTCTCCGCCAGGTGAACACCAAGAAATTTGGTGCTCTTAACCATCTCTACAGAGGAGTTGTCAATGTTCAGTGGACAGTGGTCGCTCTGTGTCCTCCTGAAGTCAACAACTATCTCTTTTGTTTTGGTCACATTGTTTTGTTCATATTTGCTAGAGTTCAGGATAAGAGGCACATCCTAAATAAATTTATATAATGTAAGCTGGATGGATAGATGCAGGAATGATGTTCTTAATGGTGTGTAGATCTCAAACTAAGGGTTAAAGCATAAGATTTAAGAAAGTTGTGTGTGACATGTACTGTCAGGATGTTGAAACTTCTTGCAGTTTCCACTGCTGTGCTGTCAATGTAAAAAGGGGTGTGAGTGGTCAGAGTTCTCAAGTTGATAACCATCTTTTTTTTCAATCTCCTCAAGGAAAATGGGGTAAGCCATTTAGAGCTGAGGTAAAAAGAAATAATTTCACCCCAAGGGTGGTGATTTTGAGGAATTCTCTACCAGTTGAGGCCAAATCATTAAATTCAAAGAATTAAATGTAATTCATCTGCTTAAATGGATCATGGGTTAGAGGAAAGGGTACTGAATTCTACTGATCAACCAAGATTATATTGAACGGTCAAAAAGCCTTCTAAAGGCAGTATAGTGCACTTATACACTATAGTTCTAAATAAATCCCTTTAAATCGCACACCCAGAGGCTTTTCCTGTTGTTTAAACCAATTTTCTTGTGACTGACCTACATTTTTTTAGCTAGCTGTACAAAACTTCAAAGATAAGTGTCATTGTTCAAGGATTAATATAATCCCTGCAGCCTGTGTACACTATTTGGGCCACTTTGTTACTAAGTGCTTAAAACTACACAAGCAAAATGTGCCCTTACAGATATGTATAGAATAAAAGGTATCAAGCATATGTTACTTTCAGTTTGATACTGTAACTCAGTTTCATAGAACAGAAGACGCATGCTATGTTACACTTGTAAACTTATAGGCTTATGTCTCAGAAAGAAGAATAAGTACATTTCAAATAATTATAAATAACATTTCAGATCAAAAGGTGATGGCTGGTTTATAAAAGATATAAAATAAAAAGGACAGAATTTACTTAAAGCCCAATGAAGAATGGGAGCAGAATTCGGCCATTCAGCACATCAAGGCTGAATTATGATCTCTCTCAACCCTATTCTCCTGCCTTCTCCTCTTAAACTTTGATGCTCTCAGACTAATGTGAGGTTATCCACTTTGGTGGTAAGAACAGGAAGGCAGATTATTATCTAAATGGAGTCAAGTTAGGAAAAGGGGAAGTACAACGAGATCTAGGTGCTCTTGTACATCAGTCACTGAAAGCCAGCATGCAAGTACAGCAGGCAGTGAAGAAAGCTAATGTCATGCTGGCCTTCATAACAAGGGGAATTGAGTACAAGAGCAAAGAGGTCCTTCTGCAGTTGTACAGGGCCCTGGTGAGACCACACCTGGAGTACTGTGTGCAGTTTTGGTCTCCAAATTTGAAGAAGGACATTCTTGCTATTGAGGAAGTGCAGCGTAGGTTCACAAGGTTAATTCCCGGCATGGCCGGACTGTCATATGTCGAAAGATTGGAGCGACTGGGCTTGTATACTCTGGAATTTAGAAGGCTGAGAGGGGATCTTATTGAAACATATAAGATTATTAAGGGATTGGACACGCTGCATGTTCCCGCTGATGGGCGAGTCCAGAACCAGAGGCCACAGTTTAAGAATAAGGGGTTGGCCATTTAGAACAGAGTTGAGGAAAAACTTTTTCACCCAGAGAGTGGTGGATATATGGAATGCTCTGCCCCAGAAGGCTGTGGAGGCTAAGTCTCTGGATGCTTTCAAGAAAGAGATGGATAGAGCTCTTAAAGATAGCAGAATCAAAGGTTATGGGGATAAGGCAGGAACTGGATACTGATAGTGGATGATCAGCCATGATCACAGTGAATGGCGGTGCTGGCTCGAAGGGCCGAATGGCCTACTCCTGCACCTATTGTCTAATCAAGAACCTGTCAACCTCTATTTTAAATATACCAAATGACTTGGCCTCCATAGTTATCAGTGGCAATGAATTCCTCAGATTCACTACCCTCTGGCTAAAGAAATTCTTCCTCAATTCTGCTCCAAAGGGGCATCTCTCTGCTCTGAGGCTGTGCCCTCTGCTCCTGGACTCCCCCACTATAGGAAACATCCTCTCTACATTCACTCTATCTAGGCCTTTCAATATTCGATAGATTTCAATGAGATCCCTCCTCATTCTTCTAATGAAGGAGGAAAGAGATCAGAGAACACAGTGGAACTGGCAATACTGAAGAGGTTAGTGATCTTGAAACAACAAATAAAATGCAAGGCTTGAATCTTAGCTCAGGGCAGAATGTGACACTCAGATTGTGAATATTCATCAGTCTGAATTAGCAGGTAGGATAATAGGTTTAGATATAATAGTAAACGATGAAGTATTTAACAGAACTAAGGTTACATCAGCACCTTCAATTTAAGCAGCTGGTCTAAATCAGCCATCAGAAAATATGCTTAACTCTGTTCAACAGAATTTGCAAAAGGCCCGAGGCCTCCACTGATCAGGGTCAACCATACATTTTGCATCCTATCTGTATACATTGTTGGTACAACGCCAGTGATACGCAAGCCCAAAAGTCCCGAATGACAAGATTTGGCTTTGTTTAGAAACATGATCACAAACTAAAAACTATTACAACATCCAAATTAAAAATCCAGGAATAAATAACAAATAGACAAAATAAAAAAAATTTCTAAAGGGAACAGAAATTAATGACTATTTATAGAGCACTTTTCATATAGACAATGTAATTCAAAGTGCTCTACAATGGAATAAAAGTGTAAACATGAAAATAAAAGACAAAAAGATATCAGTTAAAAGCAAGGTTAAACAAAGAGGTTTTGAGCTGGTGCTTAAAAGGGTCTTCATCTCTTAGTTTTATTTATTGAATTCCCAAGTAAGGAGTGTAGTTTAAAAAAAGGGACTGACAATTATCTTAAATTAAACATTTATCATGCAGATTACAAAAATATGTTGATATCAAAGCAAAATGTGTATTCTTAGACTATATTTATAATATTAATCCAAATAGGCTTTTATGATTAGATCAAGTCTTGACAAGAACTTTCCAAAAACCAGATATGCCTATTCTCTTTATTCATTTACAGCACATACAAAAAAAACCTGTTTCAACTTATTTCAACATCAACTTCCCATGCATGTTGATGATAACACAGTAAATTTAGGATGGAGTTTTGCCTTCAGCTGACAACTACATGGAAACAGCAATGACGTCAATTTGGAATACACACCAAACATTTGTCTCAATTTGTTGGAATCAGCCCGAAGGTCAATGCATTGTCTCTTTGGAAAATATCATCAAAGATAATCACTCAATGACAGGTTAAATGGAAATCTCCACTACAGGTGGAAAATTTCAAAGAAATGAATGCCTTTATTTAGATGCACGAAGTACTATTTAAAGGTTTTAATTGGTCAGTGGATGACATATGAACACAAGAACAATAAATCAAACAGCATTGAGATAATAACAGTATTAAGATAGGAGAGATTTTGGATGATGGAAATAAATTGCAAAAGGGATAAACAAAATGATATATTCCAGCCAAAACAATGGCTTAGTTGCATAGGAAGGAGCACAGTAACTACAATGCTTATAAACTAAAACATCATCAAATCTATTTGTTGTCATAAACACAGTGATAAAAATACTGGTGTGTGTAGCTAACAGGATGTTTCTAAAGAGGAAAAACTGCAGGGTTGCATAGAGCAGAGCATTAGGGCCAACAGTTTAGAAGTAGGAGACTATGGGACAAATAAATTTTATCACCAGGATTTGAAAAAAAAACGCAAACAACAGGAATTCTGCAGATGCTGGAAATTCAAGCAACACACATAAAAGTTGCTGGTGAACGCAGCAGGCCAGGCAGCATCTCTAGGAAGAAGTGCAGTCAACGTTTCAGGTCGAGACCCTTTGTCAGGACTCAGATGCTGGAAATTCAAGCAACACACATAAAAGTTGCTGGTGAACGCAGCAGGCCAGGCAGCATCTCTAGGAAGAGTTGCACCAGGCAGCAACTCTAGGAAGAGGTCCTGATGAAGGGTCTCGGCCTGAAACGTCGACTGCACCTCTTCCTAGAGATGCTGCCTGGCCTGCTGCGTTCACCAGCAACTTTTATGTGTGTTGTTTGAAAAAAAAAGTCAGTTAGTAATTCTGCTCATTTTATCAAGATTAACAGTTCAGTTTCAGCATTGGAATTAGCAGGTCTCTTGTTGATTAAGTGCAAACTAAAGTCAATGAAATTATTCAGAAACAGAGCATGATCAAATTATTTTCTCTTAACACGTTTACTGATATTTTTAAGTGATAAACCTAGCAGACGTCATTTCACCACAACTCTAACCCCAACACGCTAACATTTCCTTAAAATATAGGTTGCTATTTCGTCCACTGAGTGTATACTGGCTCTCAGAGCAACCCATCTCATTCCATGCAACTTGTTCTCTCTTGCATGCCCATCAATCTCACCTGACTCACCTACCATCCATGTACACAACGAACAGCTTATGGCAGCCAATTTACATCTTTAGTATACAAGATGACATCTGATCACTCTCAAGTCACTGGGAAAACACTGAAACTCCCCACAGTGCCAGAAGTTAAGTTGAATCCAAGCCTCTGGAGATGTGAAACAGCTCCAACTGCTTCACTACTGCACTGCCCTACAATAGAATATTATCGGACTAGAATATAACAGCATGGAAGCAAGCTGCTCTTGGATAAGGGGTGGTGGCTATACATTAGAGATAATGAAACATCTCTTCTTTTCAGTAAAAGGTACCATGCTCACTTGACTTACTTATCAAGGGAAACAACCAGGCGAATCAATTGTATTAACACCTCAGGAGTATTTGTTTCATTAAGGCCACCTCTCATTCTTACGAACTCTGGATGATCATCGGGTGAAACAATTCTAAGGATTCATATTGACAAGTTGTATTCCAGCCTGGTATAGAAACACCAATGCCCTTGAATGGAAAAGCCTACAAAAAGTAGTAGATATGGCCCATCCATCATGGGTAAGACCCACCCATCGTTGGGCACATCTACATGAACCACTGTTGCAGGAAAGCAGCATTCATCAGAACCCTCCCCCCCCCACCCCCATCATATAGGCCATGCTCTCTTCTCGCTGCTGCCAACAGGGAGGTGGTACAGGAGCCTCAGGACCTACACCACCAGGTTCAGGAACAGTTACTACCCCTCAACCATCAGGCTCTTGAGCCACAGTGGATAACTTCAGTGAATGTCACTCACCCCAACAATGAATTAGCTCCACAAGCTACAGACTCACTTTCAAGAACTCTGCAATTCATGCTCTCGATATTTATTGCTTATTTATTTATTATCAGTTTGTATTTTCCTCTCTTTTCGGATTTGCACAGTTCGTTCTCTTTTGCACATTGATTGTTTCTCTGTTTGTTGTGTGTGGTTTTTCACTGATTCTATTGTGTTTGTATTTACTATGAATGCCTGCAAGGAAATGTTTTTTTGGAGGTAACAAGATCACTGATGAAGACAGGGTAATAGATGAGTCATGCATGGATTTTAGTAAGGGTTTTTAACAAGGTCCCTCATGATAAACTGGTTCCGAAGGTTGAAGCATATGAGATAGAAGGTTTGCTGGAAAAAAAGGATCCAAAGTTCGCTTAGTATTAGGTTGGTTATCTTCTGTGCTTCACAGCTCCTTTACTCAACAACATTAGCTCAATCTACTTCAAGTTTCAGAAGATAACCTCTTCATGACTAGAAATGGTGAGGTGCAAAGAGACTGGGGAGTCCTCATGCAGGATTCCCTAAAGTTAACTCGTAGGCTGAGTTGGTGGTAAAAAGGCAAATACAATGTTAGCATTCATTTTGAGAGGACTAGAACATATAAACAATACCAAGGTTTTAAGGCACTGGTGAGGCCTCATCTGTAGCATTGTGAGCAGTTCTGAGCCCGATTCAGGAACAGCTTCTTCCCCTCTGCTATCCAATTTCTAAATGGACATTGAATCTTTGGACACTACCTCACTTTTTTTTAGAATACGCATTATTTCTGTTTTTGCACTATTTTTTAAAATCTATTCAATACATGTAATTGATTTACTTATTTATTATTATTATTATTTTTTTCTCTCTGCTGGAATATGTATTGCATTGAACTGCTGTTGCTAAGTTAACAAATTTCACGTCACATGATAACAAACCTGATTCTGATTATCTAAGAAAGGATGTGCTGACATTGGAGAAAGTTCACGAGAATGTTCCAAGAATGAAAGGGCTAATAACATCTTTGATGGCTCTGGGCCTGTGGTTGCTGGAGTTTAGAAGCGGGGGGGGGGGGGTAATTGAAACCTACTGAATGCTGAAAGGTCTAGATGGAGTGGATGTGGACAGAATATTTCCTATAATGGGGTAGTCTAGTACCAGAGGGCACAGATTGAAATGCAGAGGAATTTCTTTAGCTGGAGGGTGGTGAATCTGTGCCACAGGCACCTCAGAAGGCCTGGTCACTGGGTGCACTTAAGGTGGAGGTTGATAGGCACTTAATTTTATTATTTTTTAATATATTATTTTATTGACATACAGTGCGGAATAGACCTGTCTGGCCCTTTGGGCTGCACCGCCCAATAGTCAGGGCGTGAAAGGTTATGGAGAGAACGCAGGAGAATTGGGCTGAGAGGGAAATGGATCAGCCATGACGAAATGGCAAAGCAAGCTCGATGGGCCGAATGGCCTAACTCTGCTCCTGTGTCCTATGGTCTAATAACCAGAGGGGACAATCTAAACATAGAAGGATATCACTTTAGAACAGATATATGAAGAAATTTCTTTAACCAGATGGTAGAGAATCTGTGGAATTCATTGTCATGGTTGGCTGTGGAGGCCAAGTCATCGGGTATATTTACAGTGGAGGCTGATAGGTTTTTGATTAATAAGAGTGCAAAAGGTTACATCGAGAAGGCAAGAGAAGGGGGTTGAGAGGGATAATAAATGAGCTATGATGGAATGGCAGCACAGACTCAATGGGGTGAATTCTGCTTCTATGCCATAGTCTAATAAATCCAGTAAATCTCTCTGCACCATCTCCAAGTACACATTTTCTTGTATAAAGAGAACAATACTCTACACAGGACATACCTATATAAAAGGTTTCCTTACACTTCTTCCCCAATGCTTTTTTCATTTACATTCATAGAGTCATAGAAAAGTACAGCACAGAAGCTGGCACTATGGCCCATCTAGTCCATGCCAAAACCATTTACACTGCCTACTTCTATTGACCTGCACCGGGACCATAGCCCTCCATACCCCGACTATCAATGTACATTATCCAAATAATGAAATTGAACTCGCATGCACTTGTGCTGGCAGTTCATTCCACACTCTCACGACCCTCTGAGTGAAGGAGTTTTCCCTCATGTTCCCCTTAAACATCTCACCTTTCACCCTTAACCCATGACCTCTAGTTGTAATCCCACCCAACCTCAGTGAAAAAACCTGCTTGTATTTACCCTATCTATACCCCTCATAATTCTGTATACCTTTATATTCTTCCAACCTCATTTATATCTTTCCTGTAGGTAGGTGATGAAAACTGCACACAATACTTCAAACTAGGCTCACCAATGTCTTATACAACCTCAACATAACGTCCCATCTCTGGAACACAATACATTGATTTATGAAGGTCAATGTGCCAAAAGCTTTCTTTAGGACTCTATCTACCTGTGACACCATTTTCAATGAATTACGGACCTGTATTCCCAAATCCCTTTGTTCTACCATACTCCTCAGTGCCCTGCCATTCACTGTGAAAGACCTACCCTGGTTGATCTGACCAAAATGCAACACCTCACACTTGTCTACATTAAATTCCACCTGCCATTTTTTCAGCTGATGCAGATCCCTCTGCAATCCATGACAGCCTTCTTCATTGTCCACTACACCCCCAGTTTTGGTGTCATCCACAAATTTGCTGATCTTGTTAACTATAGTATCATCCAGATTGTTGATATAGATGTCAAACATCAATGGACCTAACACCAATCCTTGTGGCACACTATTAATCACAGTCATCCGCTTTTCTGGTAACTTCCTCGAAAAATTTTATAAGATTGGTTGGACATGACCTACCACACACAAAGCCATGCAGACTATCCTTAATCAATCCACGTCTATCCAAATACTTATATATCTGGTCCCTTAGAATATACCTTCCAATGACTTTCCCACATTGATGTCAGGCTCACCGGTCTAATTTCCTGGTTTAGTTTTAGAGCCTTTCTTGAACAATGGAACAACATTGGCTACCCTCCAATCCTCTGGTATCTCTCCTGTCACTAAGGATGTCTGTTAAGGCCTCGGAAATTTCTGCATTTGCCTCCCATGAGGTCCAAGGGAACATCTTGTCAGGCTCTGGGGATTTATCTACCTTGATTTGCCTCAGGACAGCAAACACTTCCACCTCTGTAATCTGTACAGGGTGCATGAAGCTGGTGCCGATTTACCTCACTTCTATAGACTGTGTCCATCTCCTGTGCTAATATATGTGCAAAAAATGCATTTAAGATTTCCCTCACCTGATTTGGCTCCACATATGGATTACCATTCTGATCTTCCAAGTACCAATTTGGTCCCTTGTAATCCTTTTGCTCTTAACATATCTGTAGAATCCCTTAGGATTCTCCTTCATCTTGTCTGCTAAGGTGACTTCATGACTTTTATTAACCTTCCTGATTTCTCTTTAACCCCTCTGGGAGTTCAGTTACTCTATAAACATCTCATTTATTCCTACCTGCCTATACCTGCTATGCACCTCCTTTTCCTCTTAACCAGGGCCTGAATATCTTTTGAAAACCAAAGTTCCCTACATGTTATCTTCACCTTTTATTCTGACAGTCACATACAAACATTGCACTCTCAAAATTTCACCTTTGAGACCCTCCCACTCACCGTGTACACCTTTGCCAGAAAACAGCCTGTACCAATCCACACTTGCAAGATCATTTCTGATGCCATCAAAATTGGCCTTTCTCCAATTTAGAATCTCAACTCATGGAACAGACGTATCTTTTTGCACATTTACTTTGAAACTAATGGCATTGTGATCATTGGAGGCAAAGTTCAAAGTACAAAATCAAACTACATTTATTATCAAAGTATACATTATGCAACCTTTAGATTCGTCTAACAAGCAGCCACAAAACAAAGAAACCTAAAAGAACCCATATAAAAAAAGAGCATCGAACAACCAATGTTCAGAAAAAAACACGTCCATAAAAAAAAGAATGCACAAAAAACCATAAAAATAAAGAAGCCCGAACATCCAAGGTGCAGAGAGCACATCATGCAAAAAATAACTGCAAAAAATTAGCATTCTGAAGTCTGCAAAGGAAGTTCCATAGTTCACCATAGTTTAGTGCAGAGCTGAGTCTTGGAGCAGTGAGCTGAACGGGCCCATCCCTTGCCTTGGGGCCCAGCACCCTGACCTTCTCCCTACATTAACTTCTGTCACATGCCCTGTGTCATTCCCTAAAGCAGATCAAGTATCACACTCCCTCTCGTTGAATGTTGAAATCAACCCCACATCCCCCACTTGTGCTGACAAGCTCACTTCACACTCAGAGAGAAGAGATTTTCCTCATGTCTCCATAACCACTCCACCATCTATCCTGGCATGAGTCTAAACCTGCGCACCCCACCACCCTTGCAGTACTAGTAAGCCTTCCCACTAGAATACGAGTCCCCCTCCAGTTTAGGTGCAAAGTCTCTTCTGTAGAGCTCACAACTTTCGATAGGTATAGTCATCAGAGACACTGGAGGTCTCCCTGCCTTCCCACATCCCAAAAGAGCATTCAGTTGTCCTGCCTGGCATCCCTACTGCCCTAACTGTGCAATTATAAAGAAAACAATAAATAAACCGAAAAAAAATATATATACTAACAGCTTTTCACCTTCTCTCACTGAAGCCTCAAAATCCCCAATGTAATACTGTCTGCTACAACAAAGGCCACTCTGCTTGCCCCATCTTATTTTTATTTGCACTTGCTAATGAATCCCTCACTCTGATTGAATGCTGTTCAAACTCTAAAGTTCCCAGAAAGTGCTTTATGGAAGTGTATAGAGTGCTCTATTCACTTTCATAAAAGGTATAGACCCTAAATGCATCACACTTCCAGGAATGGTGGGTGTGCAATAGTCCTACCCCCCCATCCATATATTATTAATTTTGGGCTGCACTCCTGAGGTTTTAGAGTTTATTTTATGTATATATTCTTTGTCATGCTGCAAAACGTGCTAAAAGCTGCTAAACTGTGTTTCATTGCTCCACAACAATGACAATAAAGATATTCTTCTTCTTCTATTTTTTTTCCTACTGGATAGCACAGTAGCATAGTGGTTAGCGTAACGCATTTACAGCGTTAGCGATCTGGGTTCAATTCCACCTCACTCTGTAAGGAGTTTATACATTCTCCCTGTAACTGCGTAAGTTTCCTTCAGGTGCTCCGGTTTCCTGCCACATTTTAAAGGCATACAGTTTAGCAGGTTAATTGGTCACATGAATGTAACTGGATGGTGTGGGGCCATTGGGCCGCAAGGGTCTGTTACTGTGCTGTATCTCTGAATAAATAAACTAAATAAATAAAATAATAGAAAAACTAAATTATAATGAGTGAAAGCAGAGGAGAGGTAACTGACAGAGATGTACAAGACGATAAGAGGCATAGGTAGAGTGGACAGCCAGAGACTTTTTCCAGGAGTAGGAATGGCTAATGTGAGGGGATTTTAAGGTTTCTGGAGGAAAGTCAAGGTGGGGGGGGGGGGTAGATATCACAGGTAAGTTTTTTTGTTTTTTTTAAAACACAGATTGGTGAGTGCGTGGGACACCCTGCCAGGGGTGATGGTAGAGGCAGATAAATTAGAGACATTTAAAAGCCTCTTAGTTAAGCACATAGATGAAAGAAAAATGGAAGGGTATTGTAGGAGGGAAGGGTTAGATTGAAAGATATTATGTGCCAAAGAACCAGTACTGTACTGTACTGTACTATTCTGTTCTATTAGTGAGCAAACCAATTTTAGAAATCAGTTTTGTTTAAAAAAGGATGGGGATTTCATTGTAAGAATTGGGGAGTTAAATGAAGAAACCTCTGATGATAAAAAATTGCTTTCACTAATGAAGTGTTAAGTAACTGAACATTGCAATCCACACTGTGAAAGACTTCAAAACATCAGCAATTTTACCTGGATCTTTTCACTTTGTTTTTGCAGAATACGTCCATTATTTACAATATAGACAGGACTTTTATTCACAGAATTGTCCGCTTTATGTCTGAGCCAGTCCTCATAGCCCTGTAATGTGCACAAAGCCATAGCATAAGATAAACAAAAGGCTCAGTAAGTTGTATCATTTTTTAATTAAATGGTTATGATGAACATGCAAAATTTTTAAACTTGACAATTAATCAAATTATTCAAATATTCAAGATAATTAAATATGACCTTGCCAAAAGCCACCCATTTCTCATTAAAGAGTATAGAAGCTGGTTTTATAAAGAATAAAAAAAAATTATTCTTGTTAAGTTTAATCAGAACATTTATATTTAATTCTAACGAATTATAAACAGTAATTCTATTATTGGTAGGTGTATTTTTCATCTTACTTGTTTGATGGCAGTGACAATAATCACAAAAAAGAGAGGGAGTCCACTTGTTACTGGGCTGGTTGGAGTATCAACAATAACCTGAGGAAATTCAAAAAGATAAAATTAAGCAAAGTTCAAAGTAAATATATTATACAACTGTATGAATGTCATCATATACAACCCTGAGATTCATTTTCTTGCAGGCATTCACTGTAAATACAAAGAAACACAAAAGAATCAGTAAAAGACTGCACTCAACAAATGGACAAACAACCAATGTGCAACAGATGACAAACTGTAAATACAAAAAAAAATAAAAACACAAAGCATAATAAATAAGCAATAAATAACAAGAACATGAGATGAAGAGCCCTTGAAAGTTAGTCCATAGGTTGTGGGAACAGTTCAGTGACGCTATCCCCTCAGCTTGAAGCAATTGCATTGCTTAGAAAAACTTAATTTCACAGTGCTTAAAACTGAAACATAACACTTACATAATAATCTGCTTGTAAACAGTAATTGTTTCACCAATTAGATAAATATATTTTAGCACTGATCAACAATAACACCACTCTTTATCTCATAAAAACAACTATGAATACTTCAATTTTTTAAAACACCTTTACTGCATAAGTGACTCATTCATAAAGGTAAATAGTAAAAAGGAAACCGCAGGCTTGTTAGCGTAACATCTACCAAGGTATAATATAATAGAAGCATCGTTAACCAAGCAAAGTGAATATAATTTCATGGAAGGAAACCCACTTCTGATCAATATATTGATACTTGTTTACAAAGCGATGGATAAGATAAAACGAGTGACTGTACCACACTCAGAAGGCATTTCGTAAGGTACAGTATCTCTTCAGAGAATACTGCAGAAAATAAGATCCCATGGTATAGGAGTGGCTCAAATCTTTGAGATGCAATGGGATTTGAGTGCCTTAATACATTATTTGCAAAGTGAGCATGCATGCTCAGCAAAACATCTATGAAAGCTAACAAAATGTAATCAATTATTGCAAGGAAACTGAACAGAAGAGTCATACAGCACGAAAAGCAGACCCTTCTGGCCAAGTTGTCCATGTTGACAAAGTTGCCTAAATGAACTGATCCCGTTTGCCTGCATCTGGCCCATATCCTTCCAAACCTTTCTTATCTGTGTACTTGTCCAAATGTCTTTCAAATGTCGTGACTGTATCTGTCTCTAGCACTTTGTGGTACACAGGTTATGATGGTTATAAAAGGGCATAAGTGAAACCACATCTGAAGTACTGGGCTCCTGACTCCTCAAGGGTATAAGGGTGTTCAAAGCAGTTCAGAGAACATAGAACACAGAAATCTACAGCACATGACAGGCCCTTCAGCCCTCAATGTTGTGCCAACCATGTAACCTATTCTGGAAGATTATAAGAGAAATGAGAAGGATGTGTTCACAAAAGTTGGATATTAAATTGGAGTTTAAACAAATAAGAACTTGACTGAAACACAAGAACATGAAGAGTGGACATAGAAAGGACATTGCCGCTTGTGGGAGAATCTTAAAACTACATATAAAGTAAGGACCTGCTGTTGAATGCAGAGATTCAGAAGTCCTTGAAAAGCTTTTCCTCAGAGCAATGTCCTTAAATAATTTAAGTCAGAAGTCGAGATGGACAGATTTTTGTTGAGAGGGTGAAATGTGGATCAACAGGAAGGTGGAAGTGAATCGACAGTCAGTTCATGCAGGGCCACCCATCGGCCATGGTCAACCACGGATTTGCATCCCAGCTGTCCAAGTCTATATGCAAGACAGGACAGTACAATATGGAGAGAAGCTACTGTCCCTGCAGCAGGCTTCCCATCTCCACACAGCTTGATGAATCAAAATGAACAGCAGAGACTGATGCAGTCTGGCATCAGCAGCAGCACAGGAATTGCCAGTCAATGTACAACTGCCTTAGTGACTCCAGCTCCGGATTTTACCTTGGAGCTTACTCCCGAAGCCTTCCCCACGAGTGGGTATAGTCACAAGAGTGGAGGTTTGAGATCAGAGTATTCTTTCTCTTAGCTGAGCTGTCAATCACGGCTAATGAGCCTCATTATCCTACAGCAACTGATTTTAAGGCACCAGTAACAGGCCTTTGCCCTTTCTCCTGTTAGTAGAAACGGCTCCGCCGAGTTTAGTTGGTAAGACACATGTTAAAGCCATGAGCTGGACTTGGATGTCACAGGCTATTTGAGGCGCACACCACTGGAAGCATTAAATAGGTAGTGGGAGCTTATCCCCACTAAACCCCCCTCCCCCCCCGCCCTGCTATGACAACCTTAAAAAACAATCCGATCAACCCCAATCTTGTTAAATGACCGATCAGGTTCGGAGGGTCTATTACTGCTCCTGCTCTGAATGTTTCTGAAGGCAATTGGTTCTCCTTACCTGTACAAGGAATATGATAAGAAAGTAAAAATTTGCAATTCTTCGGAACTGTTCAAACAAATTTTTTGGAATAAAATTCCAGTATGTGTACTGTGAAGAAAAGAAAGGTACAGAATATTAATCAAAATCTCAAAGACTGATAGATTCAAACAATGATGTAAAACTGCTTCAGAACAGAACCATTCCCTAATCCCAACACACTTCCTAGGTACCATCCCATGACCTCTGCACTTCTATTAAGTATAATTTTAGGCCACTGTTACCAGAGGAAAACGTTTATCATAGTGCTCCATTCTAAAGATCTTAAGTGCATTATCTCCACACTCCATGTCACATTTTCCTTGAATAGGTTATCCAAACAAAGTGTTTTTCTTTTAAATTCACATGTTAATCAGGCATTGATTACAGAATCATTTTACAATCAGGTCCCACATAGCACTGATTCGTTGTAATGCTGTTATTCAATTCTTTATTGAAATTTTCTAAAATGATGAAAATTCATTCTAAACAACATTCAAAACTTCTCACGAGCAGCCACAATTACAGTAAACATTCAATCAGCCAATGAGAGCGCTTTACATACACTGAGCCACTTACAGCCAATCACCTATTAGCTCGTGCTCTGCACCCGCACCCCACCCCCAGCATGTGAAAATGTTCTTGCTCCCTCGCCAATTTATTCCACATTTTTTTCACCCATAATGTCTGGAAAGCAGCCTGCAACTTCCAGTGAGGGTAGTACATCTAACATGTCTGGAAAAGCATTCGCATAGATGTGCAAGTGCAAGCGACATACGTTTGGAAACTGGTGAGCGTCAGGTTGATGTTGGCGCCTTTTTGAATTTGGCTACATCGACGATTAGAACAATTATAAAAAAAATGCAGACAAGATAAAGAGCTTCGGCAACTATGACCTCAAAGTTATCATCAATAACTCTTTCAAGGAGCCATTTGCTTGAAAAAATAGAAAATAGACTGAGTATATGGGTGGATGAGCAAACACAACGAAACATGCCCCTAAGCCAGTTGATAATAATCAAAAAGGCAAGAAGCATCTTCAATCATATTCAGGAAGAAGATAATTCGGTAACATTCACAGCCAGCAGAAGTTGGTTTGTTAGATTTAAACAGTGCAATAACCTCCATAATATACATATTTCTGGTGAAGCAACTAGTGCAGACAGCAAGGCAGCCCAGGATTTTCCTGCAACACTGAATGCCATAATGAAAAAGGACAATGATCTCCCAAGCTTGTGTTCAATGTTGATGAAGTGGGCCTAATTTGAAAAAGAATGTCTTCTCATACTTTCATCTCCCGAGAATAGAAGCATACATCTGTTCAAGACTGCAAAGGGCCAGTTAACTCTCTTGCTAGGAGGCAATGCTAAAGGTGACTTTAACTTAAAAGTCTATGATTGTGTATCACTCTGATACAACAGGAATAACTTAAGGCATTTTAAAGTCAAGTCTACCAGTGATTTGGAAATCAAACAAGAAAGCCTGGGTGACAATTGATGTTTTCCAAAATTGGTTTGTTTAACATTTTTGTCTAGCAATAAAACAGTATTGTGAGGAGCATGACTTTGAACCTAAAGCATCGTTGGTGTCTGATAATGCCTCAAGCCACTGTGAGAATCTTGACACGCTTCGGACCTGCATTCCTGTATAAGTGGTTTACTTTCCACCCAACACCACTTCATTATTCCAACCAATGGATCAAGGACTCATATCGAATTTTAAAGTCTACTACATTTGTTGCACATTCAAGCAACTTGTAGAGTTATTAAATACAAGGATTCACCTACTTTTTCCAGCCTGGTCTGTGAATGACATGAAAAGTACAATTGTTTGTATGTGATTAATTTAGGCTGACTGTGTTTGTCTATTACTGTGACTGAGATGAAGATCTGACCACATTTTATGAGTAATTAATGCAGAAAACCAGGTAAACCATTCTTCTACGGTGCATCACAACCTGGTATGGAAGTTATCCTGTCCAAGACTGGAAGAAGCTGCAGAAGATTGTGAACACGGCGCAGCACATCACACAAACCAATCTTCCGTCCGTGGACTCACTTTACACCGCATGCTGTCAGAGCAGTGCTGCCAGGATAATCAAGGACACAACCCACCCAGCCAACACACTTTTCGTCCCTCTTCCCTCCGGGAGAAGGTTCAGGAGCTTGAAGACTCATATGGCCAGATTTGGGAACAGCTTCTTTCCAACTGTGATAAGACTGCTGAACGGATCCTGACCCGGATCTAGGCCGCACCCTTCAAATATCTGGACCTGCATCTCGTTTTTTTTGCACAACCTTACTTTCCATTTTTCTACTTTCTATTTATGATTTATAATTTACATATTTAATATTTACCATCAATTTGTAATCCAGGGAGCAGGAAGCGCAGAATCAAATATCGCTATGATGATCGTACGTTTTAGTACCAATTGTTTGGCAACAATAAAGTATAAAGTATAATTGCAAACTTTTTACAAACTTTTTCTAGCAACTGTACACCATTGCCAGGAAACAGCCTGCCCCAATCCACATTTTCCAGATCCTTTCTGATACCATCAAACTTTAGAATTTCAGCCACAGACCAGACCTACCTTTTTGCATATTCCTTTCAAAACTACTGGCATTGTGATCACTAGATGCAAAGTGTTCACCTACACAAAATTCTGTCAACTGCCCCGTCTCATTCCCTAAAAGCAGATCCAGTATCACATTCTCTTGATGGGCCTTCTATTTACAAATTAAGAAAACTTTCCTGAACACATTCGAGAAACTCTGTCCCATCTAGTCCTTGTATGGGAGACCCAGTCTCTAGAAATTTGTTCCTCCAAATCCCTCAGACTGGTGGGTGGTCTGTTATACAGCCCCATTAACCTGGCCATACCTTGCTCATTACTCAGTTCCATCCACAATACCACACTAGACGAGTGTGCAATTATCAAAAGCATTGTTTGAAGGCAGTCCGTTATCTGCACTAGGTACTTGTGCTGATTTTATTCATTTACAAAGGAGCATGGCAGTGTACACTGAATGAATTCCTCTGTCAATAACTATTAGGAACTCATGCTTTATAGTATATAGTTGTATTTATAGTGTTCTAATCTGTTCTGAATTCAACTTAAATGCTTAAATTGAACGCTTGTTACTCAGTTAAACGTATTTTGTCTTTTTTCTATCTTTTAAATATTTCCATGAAACTGGCTATATTGGTCTGCAGCTTAATTGGGCTAAAATGTACTGGTTCCGATGTGTCCCAATTAAGCATCTCCCTCCCAGCACTTATCCTTGCAAGCAGAACAAGTGCTACAGCTGCCCCTACACCTCCTCCCTTCACTTTCACTCAGGGCCCCAGAGAGTCCTACCAGGTGAGATGACGCTTCACCTGTCAGTCTGTTGGAGTTGTAGGCTGTTTCTGGTGCTCCCGGTGCAGCCTCCTGTGTATCGGTGAGACCTGACAAAGACTGGGAGACTGTTTTGCCGAGCACCCACTCTCCATCGTCCAGCGGCCACCCATTTTAATTCCACTTCCCATTCCCATTCCGAAATGTCAATCCATGGCCTCTTCTACTGTCGCAATGAGGCCACACTCAGGTTGGAGAAACAAGGGTGATGAGTGGGGAGGAATGAACGGACAAGGGAGTCGCATACGGAATGATCCCTGTGGAAAGCAGAAAGTGGGGGGGGGGGCAGGGAGGGAAAGATGTGCTTGGTGGTGGGATCCCATTGGAGATGGTGGAAGTTGTGGAGAATTATGTGCTAGACGTGGAGGCTGGTGGGGTGGTAGGTGAGGACAAGAGGAACCCTATCCCTGGTAGAGTGGCAGGTGGATGGGGTAAGAGCAGACGTGCGTGAAATGGAAGAGATGCAGTTGAGAGCATTGTTGATGGTGGAAGAAGAGAAGCCCCTTTCTTTGAAAAAGGAGGACATCTCCTTTGTTCTAGAATGAAATGCATCGTCCTGAGAGCTGATGCAGTGGAAATGGAGGAATTGAGAGAAGGGGGTGGTGTTTTTACAAATAACAGGGTGGGAAGAGGTATAGTCCAGGTGAGGTAACACTTCACCTGTGAGTCTGTCAGGGTCATATACAGTATCCAGTGCTCCCGGTGTAGCCTCCTGTATATTGGTGAGATCCAACGTAGACTGGGAGACCGCTTCGCTGAGAACCTACGCTCCGTCTTCCAGAAGAAGCCACTCATTTTACTTCCACTTTCCATTCCCATTCTGCTATATCAATCCATGGCCTCCTCTACCGTCGCGGTGACAGGTTGGATGAACAATACCTTACATTACATCTGGGTAATCTCCAACCTGATGTCATGAACATCGATTTCTTGAACTTCTGGTAATGGCTCTCCCCGCCCCCTTCATTACTTGCCTTCCCCTTTTGTATGTGTTGCTTGGATTTCCAGCATCTGCAGATTTTCTCTTGTTTTGTGATTAATTCCAGCATTTGTTTTCAGTTCACCTTTCTGTTTTTATCAGAATCAGGTGTATCATCACTGACATACTGTATGTTATGAAATTTGTGGCAGCAGTATAGTGCAAAGCATAAACAAAAAACTAAGAAATACAGAAATACTGCTTAAAGAACACCTAAAGCACCACTTCCACAGGATTCAGTCAACTCACCAGTAGTACTCCATTTTGGTAGGCATCTGATTATTTAAAATAGCTTACAATTCAGTTTTGGATTGAGAGTAGAAATGTGAAAGTCAGGTGAGAGAAGTATAATTAAAATTGTCATATTTATGTCTATTTACACTTGATTTGCAGTCTCCTGCTCTTCTGGCAAAGTGAGCTTCCTTGGAAGTGTGCTATGTCAAAGCAGAACAAAAAAACTATCCAGCCACTAGGGACACTGAAGTGTGTCACACTTTTGAAAAAGTAATAAAGCTGCAAATTAACTAACAGCACCTATTACACATACATATTTAATTAAACTTTCAATTATACTTGTGCACAAAATCAAAAATCAGAGGTGATGTCCTCTTCTCATTATTACCATCCGGGCAGAGGTCCAGGAGCCTGATGATCCAGTCAACATTTTAGATTCAGGTTTCTGAATGGGCAATGAACCCATGAAAACTACCACACATTCTTTGCTCTCATTTTGCACTAATTTATACTAAAGACTAGAGTCAATGAAAAGTACTGCACAGACTGACCCATCCAATCATACCATAAACCTCCATACCCCTACCACCCATAAATAGCTTACTCCCTGCAACTATTACTTATGTAAAACGTTAACACTCTGAGGCAAGTTAGATACTGGCTTACCTTTGAAGAAATTATTCTGTTGTCACAAAAATTCTGAGGGAGAAACGTTTCTATTCCAGGAATCTGACGGTGTCCGACATAAATTGTGCGGCTATCAACTCGTTTTTCCTCACCAGCACACTTAGAATGGAAAAAAAAGGACAACTCAGTTGATTGGAAAGTGACAATGGTTTTGTATGGCCATGCATTAATTTGTACAGTGCAGATTATAAACACCAAGTCAGATGAAGTTCAAAATCAAGTTCAATCACAGTTTTATCCAGGAGTGACAAATTATAAACTCTTCCTGATATATACACTAGAGATTGCAAAGGATAATTCAGTTAAGTATTTACAAGTTAAAACAGAGTAATAGGTTGACTATATTTTACAGTCAGTCCTTCATTGCAGAAACAGGCTCTTTGCCTGCCTGGTCCGTGACTACCTTTTCTGCCAATTTATACAAATCCCATTTGCCCACATTAGGTCCCTATCCTTCTATACCTTATCTGTTCCAAATTCAAGTCTAAATACCTCTTAAACGTTCATGATTCTACCTGATTCAAATGTTCAAAGTAAATTTATTATTAAAGTACATATATGTCATCATATACAAATGTTAGATTTATTTTTGTGCAAGCATACTCAATAAATCCATAATAATAACCATATTAGAATCAACAAAAGACCATACCAACTTGGGTTTTCAACCAATATGCAAAAGACAACAAGCTGTGCAAATACAAAGAGAAAGAAATAATAATAAATAAGCAAGGTCTCGGCCTGAAACGTCGACTGCACCTCTTCCTATAGATGCTGCTTGGTCTGCTGCGTTCACCAGCAACTTTGATGTATGTTGGTTGAATAAATATTTAGAACCTGAAATGGAGAGTCCTTGAAAGTGAGTCCCTGAAAGTGAGTCCCATCGTTGTGGGAACGTTTCAGTGATGGGGCAAGGGAAGCTGAGTGAAGTTATTCCCTTTGGTTCAAGAGCCTAATGGTTGAGGGGCAGTAACTGTTCCCAAACCTGGTGGGGAGGTCTGAGGCTCCTGTACCTCCTTCCTGATGGCAGCAGTGAGAAGAGAGCATGACCTGAGTGGTGGTGGGGAGTCCCTGATAATTAATGCTGCTTTTCCTACGACAGCACTCTGTGCGGTTGTGCTCAATAGTGGGGAGATTTTTACCTGTGACGGACTGGGCCCTATACACTACTTGTTGTATGATTTTCAATTCAAGGCTATTGCTGTTTCTCTTTCAGGTGGTGGTCTCCTCCACCACCTGCAAGAGGTAGAGGTGGCCACTGAGCTTACTTTGAAAGATGTAGATCCACAATATCAATGGCCTTCTTTGAATTCATCTATACTTCCCGTGGCCTTGGGAAAGCAGTCGATATAATCAAGGGCCCCTCCCATTCTGGTTATTCTTTCTTCTTCCGTACAGCAGAATTCAAAAAAGCTTGAGAAGATGTACCAGCAGTCTCAAAGACGCCTTCTATTATGCTGTTAACAGACTCTTGAATGGACCTCTCATACACTAAAGACGAACTCATGATCTCCAATCTACCTCATTAGGCTCTTGCACCGTGGTTTCCAGCACTGCACTGTCTCTGCAGTTATATCCTGCATTTTGTTTCTCTTTATAAAAGATTCACGATTGTTTAATGTAATTTCCTGCACCAAGCATAAAGGAGAACGAAATAATCGTTCCTTTGGTTCTGATGCAACACAAAAACACATAAGATACAAGATCCTGAGGGCTTCTGACAGGGTGAAAATGGAGGGAACATTTCATATGTGGGAGGATCTAGAACTAAGGGGTCACTACTAAAGAACAAATAATGATTAAAAACAAAACACAATAAATAAAATACATAAGATTGCTTATATACATAGATTGATTGTACATCCGTAAATTGATGGTAGGCTGTACAAAGGGTTACTGACAGGAAATAATAAAGTAGTGGCAGAATTAGTGGGTGGAGATGTTAATCACCCTTACTGTTTGGGAAATGTAACTGTTTTTGAGTCTGGTGGTATTGGCATGGATGCTACATAGCCTCCTTGCTGATGGGAGTGGGACAAACAGTCCATGAGCAGAGTGGGTGGGATCCTTTTTCCAGCACATTTCTATATATAATGTCCTTGACGGAGGGTAGGCTGTTGCCAGTGATGCATTGGGCAGTTTTGACTACCAACCTAAGTGTGATGTATGGCATAAAATGGCTGGATAGCAGACAAGATTTCACTGTATACTGGTATACATGACAATGTTAAACACAAATACAACTCAATATGTTCAGCTCTTTTTCTAGAGCCATACCCAAGTCTTCTGGTCCCTGATCTGCAACCTTAACAGGAAGTGGGAGAGATGGCAAAACAGTTCAAAGCTACTGTCATAGAACAAACAGCAATATCTCAAAGCTCTTTCACTCTCAAATGAATAATGTAGTACTGAAGCAAACACAGTAGAAAATGTAAATACTGCAGTCTTCAAATGGAAAACTCAAATTCAAGTATAAACTGCCAAGCTGTAATTTCTTGATAGGCAATTACAATTGAGCAGTGCAATTATCCTGCAGCAGCAGAAGGTGGTGAATTTGTGGAATTTGTTGCCACAGGCAGCTGTGGAGGCCAGGTCATTGGATGCATTTAAGGCAGAGATTGATAGGTTTTTGATTGGACATGGCATCAAAGGTCATGAGGAGAAGGCTGGGAACTGGGGTTGAGGAGGAAAATAAAAGGATCACCCATGGTTAAATGGCAGAGCTGACTTGATGGGCCAGATGGCCAAATTCTGCTCCTATGGTCTTCTGGTCAGAAGAAAAGCAAACATACACTCAGTGAACGACATAACATCTTTGTATCATATAAGATTATAAACTTAAGCCATCCCATAAAAGTTCCACATGTAAAAAAACAAAAATCACACTTCATTTCTAATTCAATTCTCTAGTAACAGTTTCAGAATGTTATATAAAAGTTAGCAATGTGAAAAACATATATGCATGGACATATTAAAAAGTCAATCCTACTCCATAAAATCATTAAAACCAGCTTCCATGTTGATATTTTAAGCTACAGAAGCACCTGCAATGGTGCTGTCATTGATGGCAGTGCATTAGAAAACAATGAATTCACAATTTTCACTATTCTCTGTACAGATGTACTTCTAATATTGTGACATGTTGTAGAATTATTATATGACATAGAGGTCACAATTCTGCCCAACTATACATCCTATTCATTTCTACTTTCATATCATACCTGTTCATAGAGAGGCGCAGACAAAAAAAAACTACCTCTGACATTTGCCTCTATACTTTCCTCCAATCACCTTAAAATTACAGCCCCTCATATTAGCCTTTTCTACTCTGGGAAAAGGTTTTCTGCTCTTTTACTTGGATGCCATGCTACCACAGAGGTTAACATGATGCTATTATAGCTTGGGGTGTTAGGGTTCAGAGTTCAATTCCAACAATCTTTGTTAGCAAGTCTGTACCTTCCTTCCCATGTCCGTGTGGGTTTCATCCCATAGTACAACAACGTAAGTTAATTGGTCATTGGGTATTGTCATGTGATTACCCAAAGGTTTATATCAGTAGATTGCTGGGTGCTGTGGCTTGGGAGGCCTGGAAGGCCTGTTCTGCACTGCATCTCAACATAAATAGATAACTGTTAAATTCTGTCAATGCTCGCTGTTTACAATCCCTCCAAGCAGCAGGAATACAGAATAATTTTTCAGTGACCTTCAAAAACAATAATTTCAAAAGTAGCATTTTCTAAGGCTGCACATAAGAAGACTAGTAAACTCAACAGATCAGGGTGAAACTGTTGAGAGTTAACATTTTATGTTGATATACTATGATCAAGCAAAAGCTTTTCAACTTTAAGTACAACCTTTGCTTCCTCGTTGCTGATGAAGGGTCTCGGCCTGAACCATTGACATTTCTCCATAGATGCTGCCTGACCTGCTGAGTTCCTCTAGCATTTGTGTTTGTTCCTGTGCAGATTTCATTCAGAAATTAAAAATTAGTTAAATGAATGTAATATTTTTTGCATTTATTCACTTCTATTTGGGATATCAAGGGATGAGAGATCAGTGCAGGGAAATGACTCAATATTCAATGGTAGAATGGCATAAGGGAACTACTACATAAATATGAGATTCTGCAGATGCTGGAAATCCACAGCAACACACAGAAGAATGCTAGAGGAGCTCAGCAGGTCGCTATGGACTGAGACCATTCATCAAGGCTGGAAAGGAAGGGGAAGGATGCCGGAATAAGAAGGTAACGAGAAGGAGGACAAGCTAGTAGGTGATAGGTGAAGCCAGGTGGGTGGAGGAGAAGTGATAGGTGGAAAAGGCAAAAGGCTGGAGATGAAGGAATCTGATAGGAGAGGGGAGTGGACTATGGGAGAAAGGGAAGGGGGGGCACCAGGGAGAGGTGATAGGCAGGCGAGGAGAAGAGGTAAGAGGCTGCAGTAGGGAATTAAAGAAGAGGGAAGGGGCAGGGAGAGAAATTACTGGAAGTTAGAGAAATCGATGTTCATGCCTTCAGGTTGGAGGCGACAGAGATGGAATACTTGCTCCTTCAACTTGAGAGTGGCCTCATGAGGGACCAACTGCTGTATCTATACAAAATGATTTTGTTTTTCATTTAGTAGCTAATATAATACTATTGAAATTAACTAAAGTATTGCTTTTCCCCAGGACATTGTTTATCCCTCAGTACATTAGAGATGCTACAGGTACTGATCTGTGGATATGAACCTTGTAGAGTTAATACAGTAGCAAAAAATGCACTGTGGATGGAAATGCAGAAAAAAAGTGCTGATGTGTACATATAATTACACTACAAACTGTATTACAAAAGTATGGTTACCTCATCCTTTACAGTTCAGTTTCCTGTCTAAGGGTATAATTTCTTTAAAGACAATGTTAGGAATAATTAGTTTTTATTCCTAAATCCTTTTTTGACTCTCTGGACTCTATTTTATCCTCCTATATATGGAAAAATAAACGTCCTCAATTGAATAAAGTCCATCTTCAGAAAGTTAAAAAGAATGGAGGTTTAGCTTTACCAAATTTTAGGTTTTATTACTGGGCAGCTAATATACAGAATCTTACGTTTTGGTTATACTATATTAATCATGAGGCCTGTCCAGGGTGGGTTTCTTTAGAAGCTAACTCGGTTAATAAATTTTCTATTATCTCTCTTTTGGGATCTTCACTTCCTTTATCCTTAAGTAAAATAACTGAAAATGTGGTAGTCAAACATACTTTGAGGATTTGGATACAATTGAGCAAACACTTTGGTCTATTGAGATTTTCCCTTTCTAGTCCCATCTTTTTAAATGATCTTTTTAAACCTTATATGACTGATGCAGTTTTTAAAGAATGGGATGGATTGGGCATTACATGTTTCCAGGATCTGTTTGTTGAAGGAAGTCCTTCTTCGTTCGAACAATTGTCAACTAAATATAGTTTACCAAAAACCCATTTTTTCGGTACTTACAAATTAGAGACTTTCTGCGATCTCAATTATATACATTTCCTAATAGCCCTGATAAGAACTTATTAGATGAAATTCTTAATATGAAGTCTTTTCATAATGGTTCAATATCCAATATTTATGATATGTTGATGGGAAAGAGAAATGATTCTTTAGACATAATCAAAAATCTTTGGCAACAAGATTTACAGACTTCAATTTCTGAAGAAACTTGGAATGAAATTTTTAAATTGGTTAATACTTCATCGTTTTGTGCTCGTCATTCCCTCCTACAATTTAAAGTGGTCCACAGGGCTTATATGACCAAGGATAAGTTACCTCGTTTTTATATGGATATATCTCCTTATGGTGATAGGTGTAACAATGGAGAAGCTTCATTTATTCATATGTTTTGGACATGCCCAAGTCTTGAAAAATATTGGAAGGAAGTATTCCAAACTTTTTCTGTACTCTTTAAAGTAAATTTTAAGCCTAATCCTTTGACTGCCCTATTTGGTATTGTTGGAGGGAAAGATATCATCTTGAAGACATCTGATTTGCACATTCTGGTTTTTATTTCTCTTATGGCTAGGAGGGCGCTTTTGTTTAAGTGGAAGGATGCTGTTCCGCCTAACCACGCTCAGTGGTTACGGGATGTTATGGCATGCCTAAATTTAGAAAAGATTTGTTGTTCAATTTCTGAATCTAACCAAGATTTTCAAAATTTGTGGGGGCCGTTTTTAAATTATTTTCATAATCTTTGATTTCTCACTAACGTACAGAAGCTGGTTAATAGCATATTTTATTGTTTGATAAGGTTTTTTTCCTTTACCAAACAGCTTCGACTTTGGTAGTGGGTATAGATTTTTTTTTAAAATATAAAATTGTTTATATTCTAACATATGAATTAATCTAATCTATATGAATATAGGGTAAGGAGTTTGCTATTGTGATTCAATATAATGTATCTGGTATTATTATATTTTTTCTTTTGTTTTATAATATGTATTTTCTGGGACTCTGTATTCTTCTATGTAGAAATTAATAAAAATATTGAAAAAGAAGAAGAAAACAATGTTGATGGATTGGATAATACGTGCTGATGGTAAAAGTGATCAAAGGTATGAAAATGCCTATTTTCAAAACATAAAATACAAGAACAAATTGAGAAAAAACATATCGTAATAGAAGTGACCCTATATGATTGAGAAGGGTTGCTTTCTGAGAAATCATATCATCTGCACATGTCAAGAAATGCAAGTCAAAAAATAATAAATTTTGTTTGTCTCCTTTACAATTCCCCGACCCTATATAAATTCTGAGAGAATGATTTTTATTCTGTATCTCAAACTTGTGGTTGAGATGTTAATTCTGGAAAGTCGAATTTCTGTCAACTAAACAATTGTAACTCGGGTGGTGAGGGGGGTGTTCTGAAAAATAGAGACCAAAATTGTTTCTCTGAAAACAAAATTGTTAGTGCAGCCTCACTGATTTGTCTATAACCAAGCTTATGCTAGCTGGTACAGAGTGTTTCCCAGCTGCTTTGCCAAGTTAGTGGAGAATGGAAAATAGAAACACTTTTCAAACAATAACCGAGGAGTATAAATGCTGGAGGAATTTCATCCATTTTGAAAACTTGAACCTTTTAATCACCAACAGCTCCTTCATAAAACAAACAAAACTACTATAATTATTTTTGTTTAAAAAGGTGCTAAAGGTATTGTTCCTTTAGTTTGCAACTGAAGAAAATATAAGCAGAGTGTGTACAACCATCTGCTTTTATATAGCACCAAAAATCCAAATGATTACAGAAATGACAACAGACAGCAACCAAAGTGAGAGTGTCCATAAGCACTCTCAAGAGAGGCAGGTATAATCACAGCACATACAGCAGATGACCACAACAAATGGCAAGGTACTCTTCAGCAACACCTACAGCAAGGCGAAAGAGTGATCCTGAGTCAGTTTGAGGAGCGGAGAGCTAACAATTCCACAATGCCCTACACATGCAGCCACCATGGCAGAGTCTGCTTTTCCAAGATCGGCCTGAATAGCCACAGTCGACGCTGCTCGACAAACTAGTGACTACCAGAGACGCAGTACCCATGGTCGACCACGACCGACGGAGGCCACACACAAGTCATAATACATAGACTAATTATAGTCAGGGGAAGATTGACTGATTACAAAATAGCCCAGATCAGAATTGGATAGACTGATAGATAGACTGGGTTAAGACAGCACTGAGGATATTAATATCATTGGCCAAAAAACAAGTTCAGGAATAGGAAGGCAGTTCTGGAACTTGCACTGGTGAACTCAACAACCTTCACATCCTGTAAATACACTGACAGGACTAGGGAGTTTCAATAATAAGGACAGCATAGCTGGAGTAAAATCTTCTTTGTTAAAATGTGTAACATTTATTAGTAGGAACACAGACAAGGTCATTGGTAGAAAGATTGAAGAAGTATTTTCATCACCCTCTCTTTTAAAGGGGTGTGGGTGCATAAACCATCACTTTTCACTTTTAAACAAAATATCCAAATGAAGCAACATACATCAAAGTTGCTGGTGAACGCAGCAGGCCAAGCAGCATCTATAGGAAGAGGTGCAGTCGACGTTTCAGGCCGAGACCCTTTGTCAGGACTAACTGAAGGAAGAGTGAGTAAGGGATTTGAAAGCTGGAGGGGGAGGGGGAGATGCAAAATGATAGGAGAAGACAGGAGGGGGAGGGATGGAGCCGAGAGCTGGACAGGCGATAGGCAAAAGGGGATACGAGAGGATCATGGGACAGGAGGTCCGGGAAGAAAGACGGGGGGGGGGGGGTGACCCAGAGGATGGGCAAGAGGTATATTCAGAGGGACAGAGGGAGAAAAAGGAGAGTGAGAGAAAGAATGTGTGCATAAAAATGAGTAACAGCTGGGGTACGAGGGGGAGGTGGGGCCTAGCGGAAGTTAGAGAAGTCAATGTTCATGCCATCAGGTTGGAGGCTACCCAGACGGAATATAAGGTGTTGTTCCTCCAACCTGAGTGTGGCTTCATCTTTACAGTAGAGGAGGCCGTGGATAGACATGTCAGAATGGGAATGGGATGTGGAATTAAAATGTGTGGCCACTGGGAGATCCTGCTTTCTCTGGCGGACAGAGCGTAGATGTTCAGCAAAGCGGTCTCCCAGTCTGCATCGGGTCTCACCAATATATAAAAGGCCACATCAGGAGCACCGGACACAGTATATCACCCCAGTCGACTCACAGGTGAAGTGATGCCTCACCTGGAAGGACTGTTTGGGGCCCTGAATGGTGGTAAGGGAGGAAGTGTAAGGGCATGTGTAGCACTTGTTCCGCTTACACGGATAAGTGCCAGGAGGGAGATCAGTGGGGAGGGATGGGGGGGACGAATGGACAAGGGAGTTGTGTAGGGAGCGATCCCTGCGGAATGCAGAGAGAGGGGGGGAGGGAAAGATGTGCTTAGTGGTGGGATCCCGTTGGAGGTGGCGGAAGTTACGGAGAATAATATGTTGGACCCGGAGGCTGGTGGGGTGGTAGGTGAGGACCAGGGGAACCCTATTCCTAGTGGAGTGGTGGGAGGATGGAGTGAGAGCAGATGTACGTGAAATGGAGGAGATGCGTTTAAGAGCAGAGTTGATAGTGGAGGAAGGGAAGCCCCTTTCTTTAAAAAATGAAGACATCTCCCTCGTCCTAGAATGAAAAGCCTCATCCTGAGAGCAGATGCGGCGGAGATGGAGGAATTGCGAGAAGGGGATGGCGTTTTTGCAAGAGACAGGGTGAGAAGAGGAATAGTCCAGATAGCTGTGAGAGTCAGTAGGCTTATAGTAGACATCAGTGGATAAGCTGTCTCCAGAGACAGAGACAGAAAGATCTGGAAAGGGGAGGGAGGTGTCGGAAATGGACCAGGTAAACTTGAGGGCAGGGTGAAAGTTGGAGGCAAAGTTAATAAAATCCAAATGAAGCAGTTCACACTACCACTGATAGAGCTCCCTATTTCTTGGCCTAGGTTAAACAACAGTCTTCCATGTTGAAAATTTCTGTAATTATTAAGACAGACAAAAGGTATAAAAAGATTGAGAATGTGGGATCTAGAGATCAAGTTCAAGGAAGAAATCTAAACACAATACACATTTTACAAAGGAAAGTCTGGTAGCCAATGTAGGTTAACAGGAACTGGAATGGGATAGCAAATTCTTGGGTTGGGTTAATGGACATGGGGATAACTGAGACAGGCCAGAAGCACCAGACAAGGCTTCAAATGAATATGATTTGATGTCATGAAAACAGGCCATTACACTATACATGTCTTTTGTACTACTTATTTTGCAACTTAAGTCATTTTGAAATTTTGCATTGTACTACTGCCACAAAACAACAAATTTCACTATGTCTGTCGGTGATAATAAACCTGATTCTGAGATTAAAGAGATTGGAAAAACAAGGTCAATTAAGAATGATGTTCCCTGGAACATCTGGACAGCAAAGATGCATACATCAGGATGGTCTTTATTGATTACAGCACAGCATGTAATACCATCATCTCTTCAAAACTAATCAATAAGCTTCATGACCTTGGCCGCAATAACTCCTTGTGCAATTGGATCCTGGATTTCCCTACTTATAGACACCAGTCCATTCGGATTGACAAAAACATCTCCACAATATCCATCAGCACAGGAGCACCGCAGGGATGTGTACTTAGCCCCCTGCTCTACTCACTTTACACCTATGACTGTGTGGCTAAGTACAACTCCAACAGCAGATACAAGTTTGCTGACACCACCAATTTTGTGGGCTGTATCAAAGGTGGTGATGAATCAGCAGACGGGGGGAAGATTGAAAATTTAGCTGAGTGGTGTAATAACAACAACTTCTCACCCAATGTCAATAAAACCAAAGAACTTATTGTAGACTTCAGGAGAGGGAAACCAGAGGTCCATGCACCAATCTTCATCAGAGATTTAGGGGTGGAGAGGGTTAGCAATTTCAAATTCCTGGGTACTATTCCTTCAGAGGACCTGTCCTGGACTTAGCACGTAAGTGCCATTGCAAAGAAGGCACAGCAGCCTCTACTTCATTAAGGGTCTGCTGAGGTTTGACAAAATCTTTGACAAATTTCTATACATGTGTAGTGGAGAGTATATTAACTGACTGTATCATGGCCTGGTATGGAAACAACAATGCCTTTGAATGGAAAAATCCTACAAAAGATAGTGAATTCAGCCTAGTACATCACAGGTAAAACCCTCCCAACAATTGAGCACATCCACATGTAAACTGTTGTAGCAAAGCAGCATCCATCATCAGAGATGCTCACCACCCAGGCCAGGCACTTCTCTCACTGCTGCCATTACGTAGAAGGACTCACACCACCAGAATCAGGAACAATTACTACCCCTCAACCATCAAGCTCTTGAACAAAAGGGAATAACTACACTCACTCGACCATCCATTGAGACGTTCCCACAACCAATGATCTCACTTTAAGGACTCTATCTCATTATCTCATGTTCTCGTAATTTACTGCTATTTATATATATTTGTATTTTCATATTTTGTTGTCTTCTGCACGCTGGTTGATCTTTAATTGATCCTGTTATAGTTACCATTCTATAGATTTGCTGAGTCTGCCCACAGGAAAATGAATCTCAGGGTTGTATATAATGACATATATGTATTTTGACCATAAAAGTTATTTTGAAATTTGGTTTGACAGAAGTTTAGATTAGGGTAGGGAAGGAATGGAAGACAAGATAGAGACATCAATATTCTCAATTTGATTGAAGGAAATTCCAAGACTGCAAAAATGTTGTGAGAAATGGTATTCGGGTAAAAAAGAAACCCTACTGATGTTCACGAAGTAACGATTACATGGCTGTGTAGGGTAATGTAATTGGTGGAAACGTACATAATTCACAGCCACCGACATGGAGTTGGGGTTCACTTTAAGAGGCTGCTCTGACTTGATGAAGCAATTACATAAAGTATTTTACCACGCTTTGTGGTCATTGGAGTACAATAAATGAGTAGTATGGCTTTTCTTAAACATAAAAGGCCTCTGCCATTTTTATTTGTAAAAACCTACACTGGTGACCCTGATGCTCTAGGATGATTCCAGAGCTAATGAACATGTTGGCCAATGCAGTTACTTTGAAACTGCTGGGGCTTTAAGAGCAAAATACCATTGTTTGGTTGATCTCAAGAACTGCTGGCTTGTCTTTGTCAAGGGCTTTGGTCATTGCCCTGCTCCCCCAGTAAGTTTGCTACAACGACTGCCAAGCGCATGCACCACCATATGAGTTTACTCGACTGCTGGGCGAATTCCCAAACCTCATCAAGCACACTCTTCACTACATTCACAAAACATGGGGTCCAGCACTACATTTCTACAACTGGCCTGCCATTCCATGCCCACGTGTGTAGACTGGACCCAGAAAGGCTGGCAACTGCGAAGGCTGAGTTTGCCAACATGGAAAGACCTTGCATTGTACACCAGTCGAATAGCCCTTGGGCTTCGCCCCTCCATATGGTCCCCAAGTCCAATGATGGTTGCCACCCATGAGGCGATTACCGATGCCTTAACAAGGCCAGTACCCCTGATCATTACCTGGTCCCACACATCCAAGACCCTTTGCATGTTTAGCTGTAAGATTAATTTTCTTCAAAGTCGCTCTAGTTAAGGGTTACCATAGGTGCTTGTGTGCTTGCAGGACATTCCCAAAGCAGCTGTAATAATCCCATTTGGCCTTTAGGTTTCTGCATGCCGTTTGGGCTAAAAAATGCAGCAACGACTTTCCAATGGCTGATGGACTGTATTAAAAGACAGATTTTCTTTTTGTTTACCCGGATTACATGCCTGTGCATCCAAATCCGAACACGTACAGTGGTGCTAGAAAGTTTGTGAACCTTGTAAAATTTTCTCTATTTGTTCATAAATACAACCTAAAATGTGATCAGATCCTCACATGTCCTAAATCCAGGTGAAGAGAACCCAATTAAATAAATAAAACAAGAAACATTATACTTGTCCATTTATTTATTGAGAAAAATTATCCAATATTACATGTATTTGTTGGAAAAAGTATGTGAACCTCTGGACTACAGAAGCTATTTGGAGTCAGGTGTTCCAATCAATAAGATGAGATTGGAGGTGTGGGTTGTAGAGGTGCCCTGCCCTATAAAAGACACACAAAGTTTTATCTAGTTTTAGGACTTAAGTGAATACCTGATCACATTTTAGGTCATATTTATGCAGAATTAGAGAATAATCTACAGGGTTCACAAACTTTCCAGCACCACTGTATCTACTCTCCGCACACTTTGAACGCTTAAGCCAACCCAGGTTGATTATTAACCCTCCTAAGTGCCAGTTTGGGTTGTCAACCATTGACTTTCTCAAGCATCGCATCTCAGCGAAAGGTGCGAAACCCTTCCCATCAAAAGTAGCCACAAGTGTGGAATTCCCACCTTCACACACTACTAAATATCTACAGGAGTTTTTAAGATGTGGTGAATTTTCATCATTGCTTCATTCTGCAAGCTGCTGAACTGGTGCCCCCTGTAAAGTGCGCTTAAACGCAATACCCCACATCATGTGTTTGACTGGTCAGCGGACATGACCAGGGCATTTGATGATACCAAACAAGCTTTTTCCAATGCACCCACTCCCCAACACACCTATAGCCATTAATACTAATGCTTCAGACTATGCTGTGAGTGCTGTGCTTGAACAGTTGGTCATACGCGCATGGCAACTGCTCGCCTTCTTCAGCAGGCAGCTCCTCCCGCCAAAAGGAAGTACGACATGTTTGACTGTAAGCTTCTCTGTCTCTATCTGGCAGTCTGCAATTTTCATTTTTTTTCTAGAGGGCTGCCATTTCACATTATTTGTTCACCACAAATCCCTCATGCATGTGATGGCCTGCATACCAGAGTTCACAAATAATGTACAACACATCAAGGGGAAAAATTATGGTATGGCTGATTGCCTCTCACAACCAGCCACTGAGGCCATACACAGAGGGGTTGACTAAGGAAGCCGACAAAGCTACTGACCCAGAGATTCAGGCTTGCCGAACGGCAGTCACAAGCCTGAGGTTGGCTGACATTAACTTTGAGGAAGCTAGGGTTTCTCTTCTCAGACTTGGGTATATTATCACCGGCATGTGTCGTGAAATTAGTTAATTTCAAATCAGCACTTCTAAAGCAGCAGTTCAATGCAATATATAATATAGAAGAAAACAATAATAATAAATAAGTAAATCAATTACAGTATACATATATTGAATACATTAAAAATCGTGCAAAAACAGAAATAATATACTTTTTAAAAAGTGAGGTAGCGTTCATGGGTTCAATGTCCATTTAGGAATCGGATGGCAGAGGGGAAGAAGCTGTTCCTGAATCACTGAGTGTGTGCCTTCAGGCTTCTGTACCTCCTACCTGATTGTAACAGTGAAAAAAGGGCATGCCCTGGGTGCTGGGGGTCCTTAATAATGGACACTGCCTTTCTGAGACACCGCTCCTTGAAGATGTCCTGGGTACTTTGTAGGCTAGTACTCAACATGGAGCCAACTAAATTTACAAACCTCTGCAGCTTCTTTCAGTCCTGTGCAGAAGGCCTCTCACCCCATACCAGACAATCATGCAGCCTGTCAGAATGCTCTCTATGTTAGATCTACAGAAATTTTTAAGTGTATTTGTTGACATACCAAATCCCTTCTAACTCTTAATGAAGTATAGTCACTGTCTTGACTTCTTTATAACTGCTTCGATATGTTGGGACCAGGTTAATTCCTCAGAGATCTTGACACCCTGGAACTTGAAACAGCTCACTCTCTCCACTTCAGATCCCTCTATGAGGATTGGTGTGTGTTCCTTCATCTTTCCCTTCCTGAAGTCCACAATCAGCTCTTTCATCTTACTGATGTTGTGTGCAAGGTTATTGCTGTGACACCACTCCACTAGTTGGCATATCTCACTCCCGTACGCCCTCTTGTCTCCTTCTGAAATTCTACCAACAACTCCTGTGCGATGTCTACACTGGTCACCCTTGCCCCATCGTGCCTGCAAACAGGAAGAGGGCTGTTTCTGACTCTACACATGGCGTCTTGCATCCAGGCCAGGAGACCCTCACTGAAACTGGCTGCATTAAATTTTGTGCGGCATGGCCTTAGAAAAGACATGCATAATTGGACTGCAGCTTGTGTGAAGTGCCAATGGGCAAAACTAACTGCCATGTTCAGGCGCCAATGGCACCTTTGGAGGTATCTGAGTAACGATTTCACCATGTCAATGTGGACTGTGTTGGCCCTTACCCCCCCCCGTTGGTTTCACGCACCTCCTATTCATGGTAGATCATATCACAAGGTGGCCAGAGGTCATCCCTCTAGCCAGACGCCAGCAGATGTGGCTCAGTACTTTATCAGCACCTGGGTTGCTCTGTCTGGCACCCCATCTGATACCTCCTCTGACCACTGTCCCCAATTCATATCAGACATCTGAGCTGCATTAGCACAGAACCTTGGCGTTAGGCTGCATCACACCACAGTGTATCACCCGCAGTCTAATGACCCATGTGAGTGGCTTCCCCGCTCCTTAAAGGCAGTTCTGAGAGCTTCCCTGATTGATGAGTGTTGGCAGGATCATCTCCCACAGGTCCTGCTGGGGCTCAAAAACGCTCCAGAATATTATTTCTGTTTTTACACTGTTTTTAATTTAACTATTTAACATATATGCTTACTGTAGTTGATTTTTCTTTTCTATACCATCATGGATTGCCTAGTACTGCTGCCACTAAGTTAACAAATTTCACGACATGACCATAAGCGTGTCAACACACTCTGGACAAACTCTGTTCCTCCAGCCATGGAACATAGGACCCGAGCCAGGCAGCTCAAACGAGCTCCAGACAGGCTCACAATGTCTGATAATGAATTCTGGGGGGGCAGGGGGGGGCCTGGGTAAGGTAATGTTATTGGTGGGATCATATGTAATTCACAGCCACCAACATTGAGTTAGGGTTCACTTTAAGAGGCTGGTCTGACGTGATGACATAATTACATAAAGTACTTTTACCACACTTTGTCTTCAATGTTTGGAGTACAATAAATGAATTGTTACAGTTTTTCTTAAATATAAAATGCCTCCGCCATTTTTATTTGTGAAAACCAGTGCTGTTACCAACAAGTCCACAGATGAGCAAAGCAAGTTAAATTACTTAAGGGACTCAGAACTAAAAGGAGACAAACAAAATTATGCCAAGATATATATAATAAAAGAAGAATTGTGGATGCTGATGTCTTAAGTAAATATTGACAATATTCAGCATATCGAGTATCAAGTAGAGGCCCGGATCGATACACACAGATCGTATTCATCTATTCATCAGAGATATTCTGGTTACAATCAAAACAAGAGGTTGAGAAGCCATGTTTCAGTGCCAGAATGCTTTTCATGAATTTGGCATGAAATATTGACCTTCTTGAGTGGCAAGTGTTGGTGAAAGCTTGCAATTAACATTCTGCTGCAATGGAATTGATATTATTGGAAACAATTGACTGGAAGACAGCATAATTGCTCATTACATTTCAATGAGTGATAATTTGCAGTCCTTGTCTTTAAGAAATGTTTTGATACTACGATAGAGGGCATGTTTTTCCCAAGATCCTTAAGTATCAACATTTTGAAATTTGCTTTCTTTTTGTGAATTCCACAGAAACATGTGAAAGATTTTAAAGATTAGGATAAAAAGGAGAAACTCTGATAGCAATGAGAATAGCTAGCTTTAGAAATGAAACTGGGAAATAATTATACTATCAGAACAATGCAAATTCAATAGAACTTCTATTTAGCAGATATCGTTGAGGTTCCTTGCATTAAAATAAAGAAACATAGTTGGAAAGCGAACAAAGTATATGAGTAAATTTAAAACTGATAAAACTATAGGAATACAACTTGTCATTAAAATTATAGTACAGGTCAACCTTCACTAATCCGACTACCTGTAATCCGGCTCCTTCGATAGTCCGGCACTGATTATGCTAATCCTTCGGCATTTTCACTAATCCGGTACTCCTCGGGTCCCAATGGTGCTGGATTAGTGAAGGTCGTCCTGTATTACACTGCCAAATCCTGCACTCCAATGATAATTTATAGTTTTGTTATCTGCATTGTTGGACGTACGGATCTTTGGAACATAAATGCCCTTTTATAACAACATCTATAACAAGCTGAGGCATTTTTGGTAATTAAGACATTGAAATTACTATGCAGTTTGTAAAAACAACTTCTCTCATCACTTCTCCTCTGCCCATATGACAAAGAACAAAAAAACAGCTCTCAGACCACATCAACATTTTGGGAACAAAGTTCAATTTGCCAGAAAAATCACAAAGTAAATGATATAAAACAGTGTGAATGGCGTTTATAAGAAAATCTTCAGAAAAATATGTTTTCTCAAGCAAATGGTTTACAAAGGTTTAGCGCAGAACAATAGACTTTCCAAATAAATTACGTACATCTACAAGGCCTAAATTCCTCGATTAATAGGATACTTGAAGATTTTAACCAGAGACAATGAGAGTCGTTATGATACATATTTTTAATTGCACCAGGAAGGCTTGCTACTTTGGTGAAGATAAAATGCATAACTTATTTTTCATTATAAATTGCATACTAACTGTACACTTGAAAGTAAAGGTCCGAGTTAGCCATCCATAGCTGAAATTATGAATTGTTTGAGATCCTAGGCTAAAGACACAGAAGCCGTTCAGTTTTTTTAACTAGGTACATCATTCTGACACAGATCTAAAGCACTCACATATGATTAATAAGAATATAGGAAGCTATAGACAAACACAAAATACAGTGGATTTTTGTTAATTGGGCCATTGGTTAATCAGGGCAGCTGCTTATTTGGGGTAACTCTTAAAGTACAAAAACTAATCAAGAAAATAGCCAGGATTCCCTTAGTTTATTTGGGACACTTTCTCTCTTAATTGGGGCAGGAGACCGTTGCTGAACAGTTTCTATCTAGCGTCAGTCACGTGCACTTGTGTGGCCATTAGACACTACTCTATACCTCAAGTGAACAGTTTTTAATAGCATCAGTGGTGTGTGCTTGTCTTAAGACAAACAATGAATTTTGTCACTGATAGTTGGCAAGCAATAAGCAGAACTCAGAACTGTTTTGCTCAAGCATCAGACTTGAAGATGCCAGATACAGTTGGGAGTGAAAATGAAACGATCTGACTACTTCAAGTTAAGAACGACAAAGAATTCCAAGGTATCGACAATCATCTTGAATGTTACAATAAAAATTAAGATTTGGATGATCCAATCATCGTAAGCATTGAATGAAGGCAGTCTATTATCTGCACTAGGTGTCCGCACTGATTACAGTGGACGAATTACTCCGTCAATAACTATTAGAAACAGATACAGTTTTATAGTACTATAGTAGTATTAGCAATGTTTTAATTTGTTCTGTATTTCATTTAAATACATAAGTTACTCAGTTAAATGGTAGCTTGCCTTTTTAAATACCTTTTTAACTATTTCCATGAAACTTCAGCTAATTGGGGCAGGTGCTTAATTGGGCCATCAATGTATTATGCTGTCAATATAGCGCCAAGATACCCCTACCCCCAAAAAATTGCACAAAAAGGTTTTATGGTCATTTCTTGTACTTTCAGACATATTGAACAACATATCAAAAGTTGGACAGAAACAGAGCATGGGAAAGTAAAAAGAAATCTGACGTTAAAAAAAAAAGGCCGCCAATGAAAAGAATCGGACCCATACCTGTCTTATTTTGCGATATTTCACTGTTTCTAACAATGGTAGGGCCATAATTGTGGTATAAAATGTGAATGGGAATACTCGCATGACAACCCAGAGGTTCATAGGAAGTTCCAGTCTGGGTTCCATGTATTCAGACGCAGCGGCCAATACTGGGCTGGCCTCAGCTCTGATCTTATGATAGAACAGACTAAAAAGTGTGTGCCCACTAAAAAGCCAAGGGGACCTAACATGAGGAAGTGGGATGTCAGAGCACCAGAGAGCAATTTGGACTATGTCTTCCACTGTGTCATCCTCTTACAACCTTCCCAGGCAAGAACTGACCACGAATAGTTACACAACAGGTGAACAACATAAGGAGTTGTCCACCTCCGGAGTGAGTAGAGATGAGGAAACCAATGGCTACAGGGCAATGTTGGCATTGTTCAATGGAAATCAGAATGACTCCCTGGCATCTATCAGATACAATACGCTCTGCAAGAAAGTTGCAAGAGCTAAGACTTTTGTCACACCTAAAAGACTGCCACCAACCACCTCGGCCTGTAAATTTCACTCCCTGCGGACTTACTACCGGATTATGGAGTGGATGGGCTGTAGTGATGAAATGGAGCCGTCTGAGTGGTGATGGAGGGTAGATGGGGAAAAACTCGTTCCACTGATGACAGACAAAAGGCCTGCTCCAGAGATACTTATTCAGATGATTCACTGCAACTGTTCGGGAGAGTGCAATATGCTAGAATGTACCTGCAGAAAGCATGGGCTGGAATGCACCAGTGCATGTGGGCGCTGCCAAGATGGCAACTGTGACAATATGACAAATGAGCCGGAGACAGAAGAGGATGATGAACAAGACTGTATCTGAGAAGCCATAAGGTAGCATATTACATGTCATGACATCAGTACAAATGCAAAATATTCTGCAGATGCTGGGGTCAAAGCAACACGCACAAAACACTGGAGGAACTCAGCAGGTTGGGCAACATCCGTGGAAACGAACAGTCAACGTTTCGGGCCGGAACCCTTCGTCAGGACTGAAGAGGGAAGGGGCAGAGGCCCTATAAAGAAGGTGGGGGGGAGGGTGGGAAGGAGAAGGCTGGTAGGTTCCAGGTGAAAAACCAGCAAGGGGAAAGATAAAGGGGTGGGGGAAGGGAAGCAGGGAGGTGATAGGCAGGAAAGGGGAAGAAGGAATAGAGGAAAGCACAAAGGGTAGTAGAAGGAGGCAGAACCATGAGGAAGGTGATAGGCAGCTGGAGGAGGGAGCAGAGTGAAACTGGATTGGGGGAAGGGAAGGGGAGGGAATTACCAGAAGTTGGAGAATTCTGTGTTCATACCAAGGGGCTGGAGACTACCCAGACGGTATGTGAGGTGTTGCTCCCCTAACCTGAATTTGGCCTCATCATGGCAGTAGAGGATAATGTGCTGGATCCAGAGGCTGGTGGGGTGGTAGGTAAGGACAAGGGGTACTCTGTCCCTGTTGTGGTGGCGGGAGGATGGGGTGAGAGCCGAAGTGCGGGAAATGGAGGAGATGCAGGTGAGGGCATCATTGATGATGGCAGAAGGGAAACCACGATCCTTAAAGAAAGAGGACATTTGAGATGTCCTAAAATGGAAAGCCTCATCCTGGGAGCAGATGCAGTGGAGACAGAGGACCATCTAGGTAGTCTCCAGCCCCTTGGTATGAACATAGAATTCTCCAGCTTCCGGTAATTCCCTCCCTCTCCCTATTTCACTTTGCCCCTCCCCCAGCTGCCTATCACCTCCCTCATAGTTCTGCCTCCTTCTACTACCCATTGTGTTTTCCCCTATTCCTTCTTCACCTTTCCTGCCTATCACCTCCCTGCTTCCCCTCCCCCACCCCTTTGTCTTTCCCCTTACTGGTTTTTCACCTGGAACCTACCAGTCTTCTCCTTCCCACCCTCCCCCCACCTTCTTTATAGGGCCTCTGCCCCTTCCCTCTTCAGTCCTGATGAAGGGTCTCAGCCCGAAACGTTGACTGCTCCTTTCCACAGATGCTGCCTGACCTGCTGAGTTCCTCCAGCGTTTTCTGGGTGTTGTCGGTACGAATGCAACTTTCATTCCAGGAACTACTGTTATTTGAAAAACAATGGTGAAAAGAGCATTCATTAAAACATCAGGTTTAAAAAAAACTTGCAATTTGATGGTTATCAGTCAGATTTTTGACGTTTTTCTGCTGGCAGCCATCTTGTTTTTTGATGTCATTTTTGGAGACTTTCCCGTGTGTCAAAATTGTCCAACTTTTGATATGTTGTTCTCCACATCGGATAGTACAATAAACAATCATAAAATGTCTTTTTTGCAATTTTTTGGGGGTTAGGTGGTATATTGACCAGCCTAGTGGTCCCAATAAACCAGAACCACCGTATACTGTCTTGTCTCCCTTTCTCTTCACCATTCACATCTCGGACTTCAACTACTGCACAAAGTCTTGTCATCTTCAGAAGTTTTCTGATGACTCTGCCATAGTTGGATGCATCAGCAAGGGAGATGAGGTTGACTACAGGGCTACGGTAGGAAACTCTTGTCACATGGTGTGAGCAGAATTATCTGCAGCTTAATGTGAAAAAGACTAAGGAGCTGGTGGTAGACCTGAGGAGAGCTAAGGCACCAGTGACCCCTGTTTCCATCCAGGGGGGTCAGTGTGGACATGGTGGAGGATTACAAATACCTGGGGATACGAACTGACAATAAACTGGACTGGTCAAAGAACACTGAGGCTGTCTACAAGAAGGGTCAGAGCCGTCTCTATTTCCTGAGGAGACTGAGGTCCTTTAACATCTGTCGGACGATGCTGAGGATGTTCTATGAGTCTGTGGTGGCCAGTGTGATCATGTTTGCTGTTGTGTGCTGGGGCAGCAGGCTGAGGGTAGCAGACACCAACAGAATCAACAATCTCATTCGTATGGCCAGTGATGTTGTGGGGATAGAACTGGACTCTCTCATAGTGGTGTCTGAAAAGAGGATGCTGTCCAAGTTGCATGCCATCTTGGACAATGTCTCCCATCCACTACATAATGTACTGGTTGGGCACAGGAGTACATTCAGCCAGAGACTCATTCCACCGAGATGCAACACAGAGCGTCATAGGAAGTCATTCCTGCCTGTGGCCATCAAACTTTACAACTCCTCCCTTGGAGGGTCAGACACCCTGAGCCAATAGGCTGCTCCTGGACTTATTTCCTGGCATAATTTACATATTACTATTTAATTATTTATCGTTTTATTACTATTTAATTATTTATGGTGCAACTGTAACGAAAACCAATTTCCCCCGGAATCAATAAAGTATGACTATGACTATACCTGAACTGATCTGCAATACTGAATTGGAACTACTACTCAATGCTGAAAGAAAAATCGCACTACTCTGATAAGTGGAAATGGTTACAAGTTAAAGCAGGCTGGTAAACATTCACTGTACTTTTGGTTCCTCATTTTTCAAGTGCAAATATTGTCTGCACAACTTACCATTCTTTTCCAACACAGATGTTTAACTCCAACAATGTTCTCATATTAGGGTGCTTTGCTCGCTTTGGGAGAGCTGATTGTGAAACTCTGGTCTACATTTGTGCTCTTATAAAAACATTTTAACTCAAATATTGATCTATATTTGAACACGTCTATTCAAACAAAGTTCAAGGACTCATTTTAGTAAAAAAAAACACAAGAACAGCAGAGTAGGTCATTTGTCTCCTCCCCCACCATGTCATTACTGCCATCAAAATGGTGCCTAGCTCAGCACCGCTTGACTACTGTGCAGTTTGTATGTTATTCCCTTAAAACTGTTGGATTTTTAATGGAGAAAGTAAAAACTGTATTATTCCCTTAAAATTCAAAAATCCAACAATCTTTGTATTGAATGTACTTTGTAAATGAAGCTTTACATCTTAAAGGTTCACCGCCCTATGAATGAGGAATAATCTAATATCAGTACTAGAATGCCAGACACCCATTCAAGCTGTACTCCCTCCTCGTCCTAAACTCAGCAGTCAAACGAAACATGCATCCTGCATCTCAGTCTGGCACGCTGCTTAAGAATACAATAAGTTTCAATGAGACCTTCCCTCATTCTTATAAACTTTCAGTGGACTGAAACAGTGTTCTCTAATCAAGATTCAAGATTGTTTAATGTTATTTTCAGGACACAAGTGTAAAAGAGAACAAAATAATTGTTACTCCAGATCCCATGTAGCACAAAAAAAAACACAATAAGATAAAGGACGCAATAATAAAAAGCACATTAAATATAAACACATTAGACAGTATTATATATATAGTGTAGGGGTGGGTTAGTAGGTGGAGGTGTTGATCAGCTTTACTGCTTGGGGAAAGTAACTGTGTTTGAGTCTGGTGGTCCTAGCCTCTTCCCTTATGGGAGTGGGACAAATAATCCATGAGCAGGGTGGGTGGGACCTTTCATGATGTTACTGCGCTTTCACGGCACCTGTTTAAATATATGGCCTTGATGATTACCTCGCAAGACAAATCTACTATTCCTGAAACCATTCAAGTGAATCTTGACTCACCTCTGTGTTACATATTCACCACCCACTCCCACTCCTCCCAGAGGCAAGGAATGTTTTCAAAATAAACCACCCATTTCACAATGTAAGACAAGGAAATGAATGCCCTCACTCCTGTAATCATCGAGGAAGGTAACTGCAGTAGTATCTCCAACCATACGGAAAAGATTTCATAGATATTGGTCAACTTGTTCACTAAAATATTACTTCAGAATTTCTTCTAATCTTAAAGATCCTGTCCACATACCTTCGTATTAATGAAGTAAAAAGTTAATACCCTGAAGGATGCATTGGGGTTTTGTCTCTCTTACAAGCTGACAGGATTAATAATATGGGCTCTCTGTCAGTCAAGGCCGACTGTGGATGATGCAGCCTAACTGTCACCAATATGCAAGTCAGGAACCCGCCTTTTCCCCTTCTCCTGTCAGTAGAAATGATTCCGCTGGGCTTAGTAGCTAAGCCAGGAGCTGGACTTGGCTGTCAGAGAGTATTTTGAGAGCCACGCGATTGGGAGCATTTATTAGATAGTGGGAGCATATCCCCACTACTCCCCACACCCCCATGACAACCTTAAGGACAATGTTAATACATCAAACTTTAATCAGCGAAGTAGGATTCCTCACCATGAATAACTTATGGGTCTTAAGATTTATGCAGTGTTCTGTAAATGCGTATTTAAATACTGGCTACCAGCTTTAATCAAAACAAATTACTTGAAGAGAAATTCTTTGAGATTTTCCCACAATGCAATTTATCTATTAATTATTAGATGAAAAGCATCCCTAGTTATTATCCTAATATACTTCAGCACTTTGTAATTATATTTGCATCAAAATAGACAACATCTGGGCCAACAGATGGAAAATTAATTGCAGAGAGCAGGCAAGTTTCACAGTAATATTCAAACATTTTTAAAGTTTGTTACATACAACAGGCAGGTAAGCAGGATTGTGTTCGTCTGCCTCCCCTCCCCACCCCTCGAACTGCAGCAGATACAAGCCTCACCTGCAAACTTTCCTTATGAGGCACCTACTCTGAACAGTTTCCAGAGCATTTGCACTCTTAAATAAAGCAACCAATACTGTGTGGAATATTCCACAGTAGTGTAGAGGTTAATATGATGTTATTACAGCTCGGGGTGCGCCAGAGTTCAGAGTTCAATTCCACCACCCTCGGTAAGCAAGTTTGTAGGTTCTTTCTACGTGCACGTGGGTTCCCTCCAGGTGCTCTAGTTTCCTACCACAGTCCAAAGACAGACCGGTTTAATTGCTCATTGTAAATTGTCATGTGATTAGGCTAGGGTTAAAATGTGGGAGTTGCTGGTGCATACGCTCATCGGGCTAGAAGGGCCTATTCTGCATTTTATCTCCAAATGATCAGACAGACTTCAGTTAGGCCACTGGTGTGACAATCTCCAACTTTTGTATTCTGTTCCCTAGTAACATAGTTAGTTTTCCTAATTGCTATACCGATATACAGAGAGATTTGGGATCCAAGTCCATAGTGCCCTTAAAGCGTCAGCCCACAACGTTAAGGTGGTTGGTAAAAAAGTCATTTAGCATGCTTGCTTTAATTAGTTCAGGCATTGAGTTCAAGAGTCACGAAGTTACGTTAACAGTTTTATAGAGCTGGTTAGGCCGCATCTGAAGCATTACATTCATTTTGGAGTGGGTGCAAAAGTTGTTTACCTTTAAAGGGCAGGTGTTACAAGGGGGGTTTGGACAAACTAGGGCTATTTTCTGTGCAGCAGCAAAGGTTGAAGGGTGACTTGAGAGAAATGTATACAATTCCGACACACAAATAGATCGACAGCAAGTATTTTTCACTCGAGATATCTATATATATCTATATACTATATATATATAGAAGATGAAAGGAGATGTGCAGGACAATTGCTTTTTGTTATACAAAGTTTGAGGTGCCTGGAATGTGCTGCCAGAGGGCTGGTAGTTGCAGAAATGATAGAGGCATTTGAAAGGCTCTTAGATAGGCAATGAAAATGTATATTAATTGCATGAATATTTCGATATGTGAATGCTGCATTTTGGGAAGCCAAACCAGGGCAAAACCTATACAGTGAATGTTTGAGAGCTGGAGAATGCTGTGGGGCAGGGAGATCTAGAAGTACTGTATGTAATGAGTGGATCTATTTCTTTTAGAGCAACGGCCCCTGCCCCCCTCTTAGCACTACGTATGTATTGTTGTCGATGCATGCGTATTAATCTGTTTCTACAAGTGTGTACTGATCTGTTTTCTGTGCATGCACTGTTGTCTAGGCGTGGGCAAAGCTCTCTCTCACTCAATGTGAATACACCAGTTAAAGCCATCTCCTGTGTGCGTGCTTTTATTTAATCGATATGTAGTTGTGCACAGAAACAACAAATTGGTGACAAGTATGAACAAAAATGTCAGAAAATAACACAAGCTGCACCGACAATTACAGGACAAAACAGAAATAAACAGCACGAGAAAGCTGTCACAGATGCAAACAAAGGTGTGAGTACAGCACACAGCCAAAGACGCGCTGAATTTAAAGTGAAAATAATGTGGCGATGGCTTCAGGCAGGAAAGTTGACGAACTTGGTAGCGCTAATGAAGACTAGGAGTCATATAGAGAGGGTTGAACTGTATTGTAACAAAATATGGAAGATCAAAAAGATAATATTTTTGCATTATTTATTTAATTGAGTACTCTATCTTCTGCAAAGATCTGATCACATTTTAGGTCATATTTATGCAGAAATAGAGAAAACTCTACAGGATTCACAAACTTTCAATTATAGTATAACTGAAGCAGATCACAAGATTATCTGGATCACAATAGATGTGTCTGGTGTAAAACTGGAACTGGAGCTGGATACAGGGTCAGCTCGGTCCATATTCCAGAGGCCGACTACAACAGGCTGTTTTCTAAGATACCACTAGAGAAGACCTCAGTGATGCTAAAGACTAACACAGACTAATAAGTGTCTCCCAAAGGCAAACTGACAGTAAATGTGACATGTGGAGGCCAAACACAGCATTAGGGCTTTCTAGATAGATACTTCATTGATCCCAAAGTAAATTACACTGTCACAGTAGCATTATAAGTGCACAAATATTAGAAGAGAAGTAAGAAAGAACAAAAAAATAAGTTACCTCAAACAGTCTAACGGGGGGGGGGGGGGGAAGGGACTCATTATAGAGCCTAATAGCTGAGGGTAAGAATGATCTCATATCACGCTCTTTGGAGCAGCACAGTTGTCTTAGTCTATTACTAAAAGTGCTCCTCTGTTCAGCCAAGGTGGCATGCAGAGGGTGAGAAACATTGTCCAGAATTGCCAGGATTTTCTGTAGGGTCCTTTGATCTACCACAGCCTCCAGTGTGCCCAGTTTGACTGCAATACCAGAGCCAGCCTTTCTAACCAGTTTATTGAACCTGTTGGCATCACCCATGTTGATGGCATTGCCCCAGCACAACACTGCACAGAAGATTGTACTGGCAACAACATACTGGTAGAACATATGAAGAAGAGGCTTGGCTAATGTCATTCTGCTTTTATATGGGTAGCAAGGACAAAATCAAGGAACTACAGGTCAGAAAGCCTGACATCAATAGTGGGGAAGTTGCTGTAAGGAATTCTAAGGGACAGGACCTACCAACATTTAAATAGATGAAGACTGAATAGGAGCCATCTGTATGGCTTTGTACATGGAAAGTTGTGCTCGGCTTTTAAGGTAAATGAAGGTAAGGCAGTGGACATTGTCTGTTTGGACTCTAGCAAGGCCTTCAATAAGGTCTCATGTGGTAGGTTGGTCTGGAAGATTAGGCTCCACGGATAGAAAATTGGCTTGGAAATAGGCAGCAGAGTATCACACATTAACCCTGGTGGAATTCAGCATGCCAGACAGCATCTATGGAAAGGGTCTCAGCCCAAAACGTTGCCTGTAGTTTTTTTTTCCCCCCATGGATGCTGTCTGGCCCAGCATTTTGTCTGTTGCTTGGATTTCCAGCAACTGCAGATTTTCTCGTTTGTGATAGGAAGCAGAAGGTAATGGTTTAAATTTGTTTCTCGGAACGGAAGCCAGTGTGCTGCAAGGGATATTGCTGGGAGGTTATTTATATAAATAACTGGAATGCAAATGCTCAAGACTGGATCAGCAGGTATGCAGAAGACACAGAATTAGGAAGTGTTGATAGTAAATTTATGTCATAGATTAAAGCAGTATTGATCAGTTAGGGAAATAGATTTCAATGCAGACAAGTGTGAAGTGATGCATTTTGGAAAGTAAAACCAGTGTAGGATTTGTACTATGAATGACAGCGCTCTAAAGAGTGTCATGGAACAAACAGACCAAGGAGTACAGGTGCACGGTTCATTAGAAGGGGTTTACAGGTAGACAGGGTGCTGAAAACGACACCTAGCCTTCAGTCAGGGCATTTAATATACGAACTGAGACATTACGCTGCATAGTATCAATCATTGGTTGCAGCTGCACTCAAGAGTACCATGTACAATATTATCACCATTATTGGAAAGATGTTTGCAAGGACTAGAGGGTCTGATTATTGTAAAAGGCTGACCAGGCAAGGTCTTTATTATTTGCAATGTAGAATGATGGGGAATCTTATAGAACTGTGTAATATTATGAGGCATAGCTAAGGTGGATGGCTACAAGCTTTTCCCCAGCTAAAGATCCAATCCGTATAGCATTGAGGAGCAATAGCTGTAGTGCAGCGCCAATCCCTGCAGCATCCTGATAAAAATCACCTTCCAGCCTCTCAATGACCCCTTCATTCCTATCATTTTCTGTTTGTTATTCAACATCCCTACATCATCCCAATGCCATGCGCTTTAATATAACCTTCAATAATAATCCTGTGTGACATCATATCCACTGATTCTTTCATCTATACAAAACTCTAAAATTCGTAGGGGTGGCAGGGTGGAGATGTGTCTCTACCAAAGGAAGTACAAGGCACTCCTCCCCTCTGCTAGCCTACAGGTCATGTTTGGGCAGGGTGTTGCACCTGTTTAGCCCCCCCCCCCCGATGAGGGTCTCTTGATCCATTGGTCGTATGAGAAACCGGTGCATATCACAAATCCTGGTTATGTGACCACTGGCGAAAGGCAGATAATTTCTGATGAGTGTTGATAATGGCTGGGGTCAACCGTCTTGTAAAGATGCCGCACAGAAGAAAAATTTGTCAAGAACAATCACGGTCATGGAAAGACAATGATCGCTCCTATCAAATGACATGGCACATAACGACCGAACATTCAAAATAATCAAAAATCCATATCAACACCACTATTATCTGATGCTGCTGAAAGTAAGGTTTTCAATGCACTCGTGCATATGCAATGTGCACAAATGGCAATAAACTTGATTTTGCGTCTGTCCAGCCTACTTCCATAGTAGGATCCAGCAGCTTGCAACCAATGTCGTAACTGTACTAAATGGCGCTTGATCCCTACATGATTAGTTTCTGTTACATAATTAAAATGCATTTTTTTTCCAAATTATCCTTGATCATTCAAGTGAATAAAATGTTTCTGCTCCAAGAAAGTTAAGTACTGACTTGATAATTTTCAATCCTACTCCACACTGGTTGCGTGGATCTTTGCCAATTTATCTTCAACGTTGCTCTTCAAATCTCTTCATCCATCATCTTGGAGTCCACATGTGCTTCTGTGTCAACTCACTTACTTGACAATGTCACACTGATAAAACAGTGTGGTGGCCCAGCAGTTATTGCTGTTGCACGCAACTCCAAGAGCCAGGATTTGATCCTGATCTCAGGAACCATGTGGTTTCCATGTTCTGTCCCCAACCACAAAGGTTTCAGCTGGGTACTCTGGTTTCCTACACCTCACAAAGATGCACTGGTAGGTTCACTGGTCACTGTACATCATTAGCACAAAAGATTCTACAGATGCTGGAAATCTTCAATATGCACAATGCTGGTGGAGCTCAGCAAGTCAGGCAGCATTGGAAATGAATAAATAGGCGATGCTATGGGCCAAATCCTTCATCAGGACTTGAAAGAAAGGGGGAAGAAGCAGAATGAAAAGGTGAGACTAGGGGAAGGAATACAAGCTGGCAGGTGATGGGGCACCATGGTAGCATAGCAGTTAGCGTGACACTATTACTGAACTCAGTGCTTAAGTTCAATCCTAGCACCCTCTGCAAGGAGTCTGTTTGTCCTCCCTGAGGAAGGCGAGTGTTTTCTCTGGGTGCTCAGGTTTCCCTCAACAGTCTAAAGATATACAGGTTAATTGGTCATTATAAATTGCCCTGTGAATCAGTCAGTCAGTAGGTGCCGTCCCGAATCCAGGGTTGGCGGCTATGCACCTCCATCTTCTTCGATCTTGCGACAGCACCGAGTATAGCCTCTCCTCCAGTTTGTTCTCGCTGGCCACCTTGGCACCGCCCCACCGAACTCCGGCCTCCTGTGAATAGCCCAAGTTAAATCAGTGGGTTGCCGGGTGATGTGGCTCATTGAGCCAGAAGGACCTGTTCCATGCTGCATCTCTAAATATAAAAAGCCAAGTGAGTGGATGGTGATTAGGTAGGGAAGGGGCTGAAGTGAGAAGCTGGGAGGTGATGGATGGAAGGAGTAAAGGGCTAAAGGAGGAATCCAATTGGAAGAAGAGAGTGGAGCATGGAGAAAGATTACTAAATTATCCCTTCATGTAGATAGCGTTAAAAAAAATCCAAGAAAAGCAATTTGTAGGGCTGCAAGGAAATGGGATTGGTCTGTTGAGAGCTAACACTTAGTCAATGAGCTGAAATTGCTGTCAAGATCACCAATTCCCATACAATGAATAGAACAGCAGTCTGCTACTTAAAAGTATTGATCCCAGTGGCAATAACCGTGTGTTCCTGCTACTCGTAATATTATAAATTAACCTTCAGTCAGAGAAATGCAATCTGGGACAAAACAAAATATTACAGATACCGAAAATCTCAAATAAAAATCAGAAGCGATCAAAAAGTTGCAACAAAGGTGACAGAAAGAGTTGATATTTCGTTAAGGAGCCTTCATCAAAACTAGAATCGTGAAAACAATGTTGAAGCTGCAAGGGGGTGGAGGGAAAGAGATGAAGAAGAAGGAAACAGGGTATATCTATGATCAGGTACAGAGTAAAGTTGTCATGTAACAGCTTCTCTTAAGTACCGCAGTTGGAATCAGAGTAGTCTAGTGTAAAGTTAGAACATAGCACATTGCAGCATTTTTATCTTTTTTTAAAATTTATAATATATAACTTCTTGTACTCTGTATTCTTTTACGTAGAAACTAATAAAAATATTGAAAGAGACCATTGCAGCATAGTACAGGCCTTCTGTCTCACAATATCGTGTCGACCTTTTAACCTACTCTAAGATTAATCTAACCCTTCTCTCCTACATAGGCACATGGATGAGAGAAAAATTAAGGGTTATCTAACAGTTTCTTTAAGGTTTGTAGGGAAATGTTCCCAGTGCAACACACTGGAACATACTGCAACATACAAAATGCTGGAGAAACTCAGCAGACCAGGCAGCATCTATGGAAAAGAGAACAGTTGACGTTTCAGGCCAAGACACCTTGTCAGGGTTCGTAATACTGCAAAAGCATTTCTGGACAGTAACACATCTGTAAGTAGATATGCAGAACAAGAGACTGGTGAAGCAGTGAAAAACTTCACTTTGCTTGCCATTCAACAGATCATTTCAAACCCATGTATATTAATATAATACAACAAAGATGTCGGTGTACATCTGCGATTCTCCGCAGGCTGCAGAAAATTGTTCCAGTTTTCCTCTTAAATATACTTCCTGAATTACCTTCACTGCAATCTGCAGTATGTAAATTTCCTCTTAACAACGGACTGCGAAATTACAATGATTTTCAGCTGTCACTATCGACAATCGAATGCGAGCAGATGTCATGAGCTCCAGCACCTTTAAGAGTTAACTCCATGGCTGGAAACACGGCAGGGAGAGGCAGAATTCAAATCAGGCTGAAGCCCAGAGGGATGTGGCCTCCTCTCCCCAGCACCAGGGGTGTATGGGGTGGCTGGGTCCTGACTAATATCAGGAAATGCCAATAGCGATTATATAGCTTCTCCCACCTAAGACAACTCCGCCTTCACGTAGGACTTAGGTCCGGGTGCACCCTGTCTCGCTCAAGGAGCTCTGTCTACGGCGAATGTTTGGCGTCAGAAAAATAACCAGACCAATGGTGGTGGTGTCACCTAAAATCACGGAAGTCTCCAGCAGCAGGGAGATGGATTCCAAGCTTTGGTGGAGGATTGTCTTTGTACAACAACAGCACAGGTTGGGCGACATCAAGTGTATGATTCCCAACTGGGAACACCAGTGGAGGTCAAATGCTCTAGTTAGATGAGCACTGCAGCAACAGAAGGCAACGGCAGACCACTGTTGAAATTTCTGCCTAGTCAGTCATGGAAAGAAAGAAAAGAAGGAAACCAGACAACAGCGTGAATGGGGTTGAGTCTAATCAACAGAACAACACCTCGCTCGGTAGGGGTAGTCATGTGCAGCAGGTGACACCAGACCGTCATCCAGAGACTGTAAGCAATAGGGAAAGGCTAAGGGTAGCAACCTGGAACATCCGTACACTTTACCAGAAAGGAAAGTTGGACAACACATTAAATGAAATGAAAAGGTTGGAAGTTGATATCTTAGGCCTGTCAGAAATTAGATGGACCGACAGTGGCAAATTCATTAAGAATAATTCTCTGATAATGTATTCTGGAGGTCAACAGCATTATGTATGGAGTTGGAATTATTTTAAACAAACAAGTATCAAAATGTCGTATGGGATACTGGGTGATATCCGACTGGCTGCTTTTAGTTAAATTAAGGGGTAACCCTTTTAACATTAGCATAATCCAAGCCTATGTGCCAACAAATGATGCGGATGAAGAGGATATCAACAAGTTTTAAGAGGATCTCGACAGTGCTTATGAACAATGTAAATCTCAGGATATACAGACTAGTCATGGGAGATTTTAACTCCAAAGTTGGACAGGAAAGAATTGATAAGACTGGATGGCAACCGAGGAAGGTCGGTGACGCTGGAGTGACAGCTGATCCTCAGGGAAGACTGGCACAGGCTCACAAGGCTAGCAACCTTGTGGGCAGCACTCGCAAGAGGGCACCACTCAAGTTACGATTGAACACGAAGAGCAATACCTGCAGAGTCTCCCGTGAGGTGGGGGGGGGGGAATGAGACTCAACGAGACGATCATACCGGCAAAGGCCAGAACAGGAAACATGACTACGAGGAAGCTAAAGCAAACAACACTGACCGGAGAGGAATTCATGGTAAGGTGTCATTGCAGGAAAGTCTGCAAAAACTTCAGAGGGCTCAAGATACACCAGAGCAGTCCTAGATATGGATCAATGGCGACCCAAGTGCAGCGCACGGACTTAGGGTCCGGTGAGACGAAGGAGAATTCCAGCCAGGAAGCACCCCACAGAGCTGAAGATCTCTCCACACTTGAGTCACCTCAGCATCGAACAACAGACCAAGTGAGTTCCTCTTCGGCTACCCCAATCCATTCGTCAAGGAAAGACAGGATCAAATGGCCCAGATCATCAGACATCGTCTGGATGCAGTTCGATGATGATCTAGACGGCATCCTGGAAGTTGCCTTAGCAATTCCAGTACACAGAAAGATCGACGCACTCACAGCCATAGCGTACAATCTAGTTAAGGAACGGTTTGGCCCAACAGAGTGGAGAAGCCAGCCTGAGTTACCGCGGCTACCAAATAGGAGGGAAAGGGAGGTTCGTCGCTTTAGAGGTGAATTAAAGACGCTCATCAAGAGGTTTAAAACCAGCTCACCGGCCGAAAAAGAAGGTAACAAGGACTTAACCAGTATGCTGCGGGAAAAGCTGTGCAAACTCCGGAGGGTGGAACATCTGCAACAGCAAAGAAAGAAGAAAGAGAACAGGCGAGCGCAGTTTGTGAGAGATCCAGTCAGCTTCACCAGGACTCTTCTCAGCAAACAAAAATCTGGTATACTATCCAGCTCGAAGCCAGAGGTAGAGGAGTTCCTGCGGGAGGCACACAGCGACCCACGGAGGGGTCAGGGACTAAGAACCAATCGGGCTGTGCGTAGACTGGAAAAAACCATCAATTGAGCTGAATGTGAAGGAGCCTACATGGCAGGAAATCCAGGACATCTTCCAGAAAGCTAAAGCATCAGCTGCCCCAGGCCCAAGTGGCATACCTTATAAGGTGTATAAGAAATGCCCAAAACGTTTTCAGAGGCTATGGAAGGTCATGAGAAACATCTGAGCCAAAGGTACTATTCCATCAAGTTGGAAATTGGCAGAGGGATGCTTTATTCCAATTGCCCAGTTTAGGACAATTTCTCTCCTGGATGTGTAATGTAAGATTTTCTTTTCTGTGCTCACAAGAAGGCTGACTTCTTACATGACGCAGAACCGCCACATCCATCCAGAAAGGTGGTATTTCAGGCTTTTTGGGGTGTCTGGAACACACCTCAATGATTAGCCATTTGATCCGTGAGGTCAAGCAGAAAAAAGGTGATCTAACAGTTGTCTGGTTAGACCTTGCAAACGCCTACAGGTCTATTCCACATGACCTCATTCTAGAAGGACTCAACCACTACAACATCTCAGTGGCTATTCGAGACATGATCACCAGCTACCTAGGAGGATTCAAACTCCAGTTTACATCAGCCCATTTCACAACTAGTTGGCAGGACCTCCAGAAGGGGATTCCAACAGGGTGCACCGTCTCCCCCATCCAATTTATTATGAGAATGAACGTCCTAATATCAGAAGATGTAACCCACAGCCTGACGCTGGAGTTGGGCATTGCTCATCCGGTTCTACAAGGGTTCGTGGACGACATCACTATAACCACTGTGTCACATGTCCAAGCAAGATGGGTATTGGAAACCCTGGACAATGTAGCCACTTGGGAAAGGATGTCCTTCAAAGCCAAGAAGTCCAGGTGTATGGTGATCAGAAAGAGCAAAGTTACTAATAAGTTTAGCCTCCAAGTTCAAGGTGAGGTCATCCCTTCCCTCAAAGATAACCCGATAAAATGCTTGGGGAAGTGGTTTAATGTGGCACTGACAGATGGGGTCAATGTCACCAATGCTGTGAAGCAGAGAGGCGAATGGCTGAAGAAGATCGACAAATCCGGACTTCCCAGTAAATTCAAGACCTAGCTGTACCAACACGGCCTCCCGCCCAGGCTTCTCTGGCTCTTCACACTTTGTAAGTTCCCCATGACTGCCATAGACAGCATCGAGAGGAAAACCAACAAGCACCTGCGGAGGTGGTTGGGAGTTAGAGGAACTAGGAACGTAATTTTCATACTACGAATGCTTTCAGAAAGGGCAATTGAATATCAAAATGATGTCTTTTTATGTTTTATTGATTTCACTAAAGCATTCGACAAAGTGCAACATGAAAAATTATTTCAAATTCTCGCTAAACTAAACATTGACGGAAGGGACCAACAATTGCTTCAAAATTTATATTGGAATCAAATGGCAGCAGTAAAAATTGATGATAATATAAGCAGTTGGACTAAAATTCAAAGAGGAGTTAGGAGGCTTCAGCTACTAAAATGTTACATCTGGTCAATCTTTCTGTATGCTTCCAAAACATGGACTATAATACCAGAACTCTAAAGAAACTTAGAAGCAACAGAAATGTGGTTTCTTAGAAGAATGCTGAAAATATCATATAGAGATAGGGTAACTACTGGGACTGTACTCTAATGTGCCCATACAAAAAGATCTTTAATGAGAACATTAAATGAGAGGAAACTTAATTTTCTGGGCCATGTCATCAGAAAGGGAGAAATAGAATGCCTTACATTACAAGGCCGTATACCTGGGAAATGCAGAAGAGGAAGGCAAAGAAGAAAATATATGAACACTGTGAAAGAACTAACAGATCTAAGTGTGTGAGATATCACTGATGCTGCGAGGGATCGTTTGATGTGGAGTGCCATGATCGCCCAAGCGTGTAACGTGCAAGGCACATGAAGAAGACAACCACCTTGTTGGTCATGTGGAGTCGCTGGAGAATAAGACTGACATTCTCAGGGCGAGGCTGATGTATCAGAGGCAGATTGTTTGTTGCACTGAAACTTGGTTAACAACGAATATGCCAGATGTAGCTATCTGACTGGAAGGTTTTAGGATTTTCAGAATGGATCAAACCGCAAACTCTGGAAAGGAAAGGGTAGCGTTGTGTGCTTTTTAGTCAATTTTGATTGGTTTACCAACGTTGAGGTTATATCAACCTCTTATTCCCTTGACTTAGTACACCAAATGATTAAGTGTAGACTATTCTACTTGCCTCAGAAGAGTTCTCACCAGTGCTCCTGACCACAGTTTACATACCACCAACAGCCGAATGTAAGCAAGCACTTGAAAAAACTGCATGACATCGTCTGCAAATAAGAAACAGCCCACCCCGACACATTTCAAATGAAAGCAACTTTAACCGGGACTGTTTGAAGAAAACCCTGCCCAGTTATCATCAGCATGTTACCTGTTACTAGATCACTGCTACACTACGATAAGGAATGCCTATCGTACCTTCCTGAGACCGCATTCTGGCAAATCAGACCATTTGGCTGCATTCCTACCAACTGCATACAGACAAAGCCCAAGTAGTAAGGCTCCAGAGATCAAGACAACTAAGAGGTGGTCGCAGGAGGCAGAGGAACGGTTACAGGTTTGCCTTGAGTCAGTGGACTGGATCGTGTTCAAGAACTCACCTGAGGACCTGAGGGACATCATCAGGGTTGTAACATACTTTATAAAATGAGTTCAGAGTTTACCCCCCACCCCAATCAAAAGCCCTGGATAAACCACGAAATCCAGAATTTGCTGACAGCAAGATCAGAGGCATTCAAGTCTGGAGATCAAGAATGCTACAAGAGGTGCAAGTTTGATCTCTGGAAAGCCAACTCATGGGCAAAGTGAAGATTCCGGACTAGACTTGACAACTGTGGCAGGGATTGTAGGCCATAATCTCCTATAAAGTTAAATTTTGCTACAGTCAGGTCGGATTGGCAAAAACATCTCCTCCACAATCTCCATCAGCACTGGAGCACCACAGGGACGTATGCTTACACTCCTGCTCTACTCGTTTTAAACCCATCACCGCGTGGCCAAGTACAGCTCCAACACCATATACAAGTCTGCTGATGACCCCACTGCTGTGGGCCGTATCAAAGGTGCCGATGAATTGGCACACAGGGGAGAGATTGAACAACCTCTCACTCAATGCCAGCAAGACCAAGGAACTGACTGGAGACTTCAGGAGAGGGAAACCAAAGGTCTATGAGCCAGTACTCAGAAGTGGAGAGGGTAAGTAACTTTAAATTCCTGGGTGTCACCATCTCAGAAAACCTGTCCTGGACCCATCACATAAACATAATTGTAAAGAAGGCACGACAGTGCCTCTACCTCCTCAGGAGACTGTAAATTGGGCATGACATCAAAAACCTTGGCAAACTTCTATAGGTGTAAGGTGGAAAGCAAGCTGACTGGCTGCATAACAGCTGGTATGGGAATACCAATGCCTTTGAGTGGAAAATCTTACAAAAGGTAGTGGATTTGGCCAAGTACAGCATGTGAAAGCCTTCCCAACCATTGAGCACATCTATAAGACCATAAGACATAGGAGCAGATTTAGGCCATTTGACCCAACACGTCTGCGCCGCAATTCAAACACGGCTGATCCTTTTTTCTCCCTCCTCAACCCCACTCCGCAGTCTTCTCCCTGTAATCTTTGAGACCATATCCAATCAAAAACCTATCAAGCTCTGCCTTAAACACAGCCAAAGATCTGGCCTCCACAGCTGCCTGTGGTAATAAACTCCAAATTCACCACCCTCTAGCTAAAGAAATTTCTCCGCATCTTTGTTTTAAATGGATGCCCCTCTATCCTGAAGTTGTGCCCTCTTGTCCTAGATTCCTCCACCATGGGAAACATCCTTTCCACACCTACAGACATTACAATATTCAAAAGGTTTTAATGAGATCCCCCCCCCATCCTTCTAAATTCCAGCAAGGACAGACCCAAAGCTATCAAACATCCCTCTATTCCATCATCTTAAGTCATTGATATACAGCATAAAGAGAAGTGGTCCCAACACCAACCCTGCGGAACACCACTACTCACCAGCAGCAAATCAGAAAAGGATCCTTTTATTCCCACTCATTGCCTCCTACCAATCAGCCAATGCTCTAACCATGCCAGTAACTTTCCTGTAATGCCATGGGCTCTTAACTTGGTAAGGGGCCTCATGTGTGGCGCCTTGTCAAAGGCCTTCTGAAAGTCCAAATATACAACATCCACTGCATCCCCTTTATCTATCTTACTTGTCATCTACTCAAAGAATTCCAACAGATTCGTCAGGCAAGATTTTCCCTTAAGGAAACCATGCTGACTTTGTCCTGTTTGTCCTGTGTCACCAAGTACTTCATAACCACATCCTTAACAATTGGCTCCAACATCTTCCCAACCACTGAGGTCAAGCTGACTGGTGTACAATTTTCTTTCTGCTGCCTTCCTCCTTTCTGAAAGATTGGAGTGATAGTGGCAATCTTCCAGTCCTCTGGTACCATGCCAGAATCCAGTAATTTTTGAAAGATCATTCCTAATGCCACCATAATCTCTAACACTACCTCTTTCAGAATCCTAGGGTGCAGTTCATCCAGTCCGGGTGATCGATGTACTCTTAAGTCTTTCAGCTTTTTGAGCACCTTCTCCCATGTAATGTAACTGCACCCACTTCTCTTCCCTCACACCCTTCAACATCTGGCACATTGCTATTGTCTTCTACAGTGAAGTATGACGGAAAATCCTCATTTAGCTCATCTGCCATCTCCCCGGCCCTCGTTATTAATTCTCCGGCCTCATTTTCTAGTGGTCCTATATCCACTCTTATTCTATTATTTTTATACTTACTTACTTGGAAAAGCTTTTATTATCCACTTCAATATTGTTTGCTAGCTTTGTTTCATATTTCATCTCTTTAGTCCAAATGATTCTTTCAGTTGCTCTTAGTAGGGTTTTAAATCCTGTTTTCCCACTAATTTTTGTTGTTGTATGCACTCTTGTTTTTACATTAGCTTTGACTTCCCTTGTTAACCACAGTTGTACTATTTTGCCATGTGAGTATTTCTTTGTTTTTGTAATACATTTGTCCTGCACCTTCCTCATTTTTCCTGGAAACTCACACCATTGCTGCTCTGCTGTCATCCCTGCCAACATATCTTTCCAATTTAATTTGGCCAACTCCTCTCTCATACCACTACAATTTCCTTTACTCCACTGAAATTCTGCTACTTCAGACTTCACTTTCTCTCTATCAAATTTCAAGTTGAACTCAATCATATTGTGACCACAGCCTCTTAAGGGTTCTTTTACCCTAAGCCTCCTAATCACCTCCAGTTCATTACATAACACCCAAGCAAGTATAGCTGATCTCCTAGTAGGCTCACTGAAAAACTGCTCTAAAAAAACCATTTTTTTAGGCATTTAAACTCTCTCTCGAGCTCTATTTACAACCTGATTTTCCCAATCAACCTGCACGTTGAAATCTCCCATGACTATTATAATATTGCCCCTTTCACTCGCCTTTTCCATTTCCTGTTGTAATCTGTGGATCACATCCCAGCCACTGTTGGGTGGTCTATATATAAATGCCATCAGGGTCCTTTTACCCTTGCAGTTTCTTAATTTAACTCACAAGGATTCGACATCTTCCGATCCTATGTCACATCTTTCTACTGATTTGATATAATTCTTTACCAGCAGAGCCACACCACCCCCTCTAACGACCTTCCTATCCCTCTGATACAGCATATAACCTTGGACACTCAGCTGCCAACTACAACCATTCTTCAGCCACAATTTAGTGATGGCCACAACATCATACCTGACAATATGTAATATTGCAACAAGATCATCCACGTTATTTCTTATACTCCGTGCATTGAGATGTAACACGTGGAGTGCTGCATTTGCAATCCTCGATTCTGCACCCCTGATGCACTGATATTCACCTCACTGGCTGCAATTATGTCTTATATCTGCCTGCCCTTCCAGACAGTCTGACTGTACACCATCTTTGCTTTCTTACCATCCATCTTATTCTGCGTCCCTTCACTCCAGTTCCCACCCCCTCCCAAATTAATTTAAACCCTCCCCAGCAGCTCTAACAAACCTACCCTCTGTTCCCCTTGTGTTCAGGTGCAACCTGTCACTTTTGAACAGGTCATACCTCCCCCAGAAATGATCCCAATGATCCAAGAACCTGGAGCCCCGTCCCCTGCACCAGCTTCTCAGCCACACATTAATTTGCCAAATCATCCTGTTTCTACTCTCACTGGCACATGGCAAAGGCAGCAATCCAGAAAGGGGAAGAGGAGAGGATGAGTAGGGTGGGAGGGGTTTATAATACTTTCCCAAGGCACTGTGAAGTATAAACAGAATCAATGCGTGGGACGCTAGATTTTGTGGTAGATTTGAGATGTGTTCGCAACTCTCTGCAATTTCTTGTGGTCCTAGGCAGAGTACTTACCACACCAAACCATACAGAATGTTCTCTACAGTGCATCTGTAAAAACTGACAAGGTCCATTATGGACACAAGACCATAAGACATAGGAGCAGAATTAGGACACTCATCCCATCGAGTCTACTCCGCCATTTCATCGTGACTGATCCATTTTCTCTTTCAACCCTATCTCCTGCCTTCTTACCATAATCCTTTATGTCCCAACTAATCAAGAATCCATCAGCCCTCACCTTAAATACACCCAATGACCTTGCTGCCACAGCTTCCTGTGACAACAGATTCCATAGATTCATCACTCCCGGCTAAAGAAATTCCTCATCTAAATGGACGTCCCTCTATTCTGAGGCTGTGCCTTCTGTTCCTAGACTCCCCTACTAGAAAACATCCTCTCCACATCCACTCTATCTAGGCCTTTCAACATTTGATAGGTTTCAATGAGATCCCACCCCCCTCCATTCTTCTAAATTCCAATGAGTACAGGCTCAGACCCAAACACTTCTCATTTGATAACCCTTTCATTCCCAGAATCATTCTTGTAAACGTCCTCTGAACTCTCTCCAATGTCAGCACAGATCTTTGTATACAAGGATCCAAAACTGCTCACAATAAGGACTCACCAGTGCCTTATAAAGTCTAAGCATTACATCCTTGCTCTTATATTCTAGACCTCTCGAAAAGAATGCTAACATTGCATTTGCCTTTCTCACCACAGACTCAACCTGCAAATTAACCTTTAGGGAATCCTGCACAAGAATTCCCAAGTCCCTCTGCACCTAGGATTTTTTTGTAAATTTTCTCTCCATTTAGAGAATAGTCTATCCTTTTGCTCTTTCTGCCAATCAAGAGGTCAGATCATTGACCATTCACTTCCCTACGTTGTATTCCAGCGGCCACTTCTTTGGCCATTTATATGCTGAACTTCCTTGGACTTCTAAGGAAGCAGAGGTATAGAGTACATTTATTATCGAAGTGTATACATGTCACCATATACAATCCTGAGATTCATTTTCTTATGGGCATTCACAGTCAATATAAAGAAACAATAAAAATCAATGGAAGATCACATACTACAAGATGGACAAACAACCAATTTGCAAAAGATAACAAACTATGCAAATACAAAATAAACAATATTGAGAAAATGAGATGAAGCGCCATTGGAATTGAGTCCATAGATTGTGGGAACAGTTCAGTGTTGAGCTGAGCAAAGTTGTCCCCTCTGGTTCAAGAACCTGATGGTTGAGGGGTAATAACTGTTCCTGAGCCCAGTAGTGGGGGTTCTGAGGCTCCTCTTGACCATAGTGTCTACATGGTTGGATCAGGACAAGGTACTGGTGATATTTATTTACCCCTCAGAACTTGAAGCTCTCAATCAGCTCTCCCACAGAACCATTGATACATGCAGACATATGTACTCCACCCAGCTTCCTTACATCAATGGCCAGTTCTATTATTTTGCCAACATTGATGAAGGAAAGGTTATTGTCTTGACACCATGTCAATAAGATCACTTTCTGCTTCCTATACTAGATGTCATCATTGTTTAAGATTCAGCCTACTAAGATAGTATCATCTGTGAACCTGTAGGTGGAGTTAGAACAGAATCTAGCCACACAGTTGTGACTGTACAGGGAGCAAAGGAAGGGGCAAAAGATGCAGCACTGTGGGGCACCAGTGTTGAGGATAATTGTGGAAGAGGTGTTGCTGCCTATCGTGTCTAATTGGGGTCTGCTGGTCGGAAAGCCAATTGCAAAGGGAAGTATCAAGCCTGTATTATAGAGATGTCCCAGAGATGAGTATAGGGCCAGGGAGACAACTTCTGCTGTGGACCTGTTTTGGTAGTAGATGAATTGGAGCAAGCTGTGAACATAGTTCCCTCTAAGCTGTGCGTGTGTGCGCACAAAAGGTTAGTTACCTAAAATAATGCAGTAATTAATAATTATACTTATTGAAAATAATCTTTTAGCTAACTATTTCTGTTAACTAGCTAGTCAGTTTTTCAAATACCACAATGCACATCACTAATTTACGTCACCTCACCTATCCTGTTCCAGTTTGTACAGCTGCATCACGGCGACAGCTATGTTTGGCGGACAGTGTTCATATCGTAAAGTTTACAAAGATCTGTTTCAAATCCTGTAGATAGCTTACAAAGTTTTTATTGGAAAAAATATTGATTCACTATGTCGAATTCAAAAGAAGCGAAGGGCGTGAAGCGCAAAAGAACTGCAAATTTGTTTAAAGTTGAATGGCTTAACAAAATAGTAGAAACTGTTACACCGAAAGCTCATGAGGTCATGAACGTTCAGCTATGAGAAATATTTATGTACGATTCGGAAACTGGAGTTATCCCTTTGTATTGTTGTGATGCAAAAGTTGCTGGAGAATTTGCTAGTGGAAAGAAGTGGGATGATACTTGGAAACTTGACTTTTTGAAGCTTCATTTGGCAAGTAAATTGCATTTGGACGGTGTACAACAGCTCAGGCAACAGAACCCATCATTACCCGTTACAGGAGTGCTACGCATGTTACGGTTGAGTGCAGATGAGCGACAGCGAAAACAATCAAACCCAGAGGAGATCAAAGTTGAGGTACAAGAATGGTCAGCTTTTGATTTCTCCGCAATTGCAGATTGTGACTTCGCATTTGGCGATGAACAAGTTAATGCCTTATGTATAAAATATCATGATTTTCTAGCTAAAAATATTGTAATAGTTAAACAACAGGAATTCTGCAGATGCTGGAAATTCAAGCAACATACATCAAAGTTGCTGGTGAACACAGCAGGCCAAGCAGCATCTATAGGAAGAGGTGCAGTCGACGTTTCAGGCCGAGACCCTTCGTCAGGACTAACTGAAGGAAGAGTGAGTAAGGGATTTGAAAGTTGGAGGGGGAGATCCAAAATGATAGGAGAAGACAGGAGGGGGAGGGATGGAGCCAAGAGCTGGACAGGTGATAGGCAAAAGGGGATACGAGAGGATCATGGGACAGGAGGTCCGGGAAGAAAGACGGGGGGGGGGAGGAAGGACCCAGAGGATGGGCAAGAGGTATATTCAGAGGGACAGAGGGAGAAAAAATCTCAACACACTTCTCCATTACAAAATATACTGAGACTGTAACCAAAATATTGCTTCTATGAAAGATCTCCCAATGTTCAATTCTCATTTGACAAGCTTTGAGCCTAATTTTGAAGAGCTAGATCTGCTCTCATCCCAATGAGTTCTCCTCTCTGAAGAACTAATTTTTCTACCTTGGAGTTATCATACCCCTCTTACAAAGATAGCAGGTATCCTAATCCAGAGCAACACACACAAAATGCTGGAAGAACTCAGATGGTCAGGCAGCGTCTGTGGAAATGAATAAATAATCAACATTTAGAGCTGAGACCCTTCTTCAGGACTGGAAGGTGAGGGAAGAGTTGGAAGACAAGCTGAAGGTAATGGGGGATGCAAGGTGGGCGGGGGAGGGGAATAAAATAAGACACTGGGAGGTGATAGGTCGAAAAGACAAAAGACTGGAGAAGGAGGAAGACCTTAAGATATAGGAGCAGAATTCAGCTATTTGTGCACTATCTGGCCCATGTAACTTGTCTACCTTCAGACCTTTCAACTCAAGAACCTTCGTTCTAGTTCCCAAGAATCCGATAGGAGAAGAGAGTGGACCATGGGAGAAAGGGAAGGAAGGACACCAGGGATGTGATAGGCAGGTGAGGAGAAGAGGGAAGAACCCAGAGTGGGGAATTGAAGAGGGAAGGGGGAGGGGAAACACTTACCAATGGAAAAATCAATGTTTATGCCATCAGGATGGAGGTGCTGCTCCTCCAACCTGAGAGTGGCCTCATCATGGAAGGAGAGTAGGCCATGGACTGATGTTGGAATGGGAATGGGAATTGTCCACAGAAAAAATCCACTTTCTGCAGATGGAGTGGAGATGCTCTAGGAGGAACTCAGCAAGTCATGCATTATCAATGGAGGGATAAACAATTTTAGGCCAAGGTCCTTCAACAAGGCTCTTTAATCTTCGCCATAGATCAGGCATTACCAACCTTTTATTCTGCCATGTCCCCCTATCATTAACCGATGCGTCTGTGGTCCCCAGTTTGGGAAACCCCAGCATAGCTGCTTCCTCCAGCAACTCTGGATTTCCAGCAACTGCAGAATTTCTTGTGTTTATGATAACCCAAATCAGGACTGGCAGCAGAATCTGAATATTGCATTCCTATTCTAACCTTATACACTTTCATCACAAGCAAATGACAGTAACCCATTCAAATGATGATACATTTAATCCAAATTGAGAAACAGCTGGCAGAAATAATGAAAACAAAATCCAAATTAAGTAAACAATGTACATAGCTATTACAGCTTGGAGTGTCAGAGTTCAACCTCTATGCTGTCCATAAGGAGTTTTCCCACAGTCCAAAGACATACAGAATAGTAAGTTGCAGTCATTATAAAGTTTCCCATGATTAGGACAGAGTGGGTTTGTGTATGGCATGGCTCAGTGGGCTGGAAGGCTGTATCGCTGAACAAATAAATAAATAATAGTGTCATGACAAGGGTGTATGTTCAAATAAAGATTCAACCCATCACAAAAAGAAGATAATGCACCACACACAAAATGTTGGAGGAACTATCAAGTCAGGCAGCATCTATGGAAAGGAATAAACAGTTGATGTTTCAGGCCAAGACCCTTCATAGCAGTGGAAAGGAAGGGGGAAAATGCTAGAATAATTAGGTGGGGGGAGGGAAAGAGGTTCATGCTAGAAGATGAAAGGTAAAGCCAGGGGTTGGGGAAGGGAGAGTGAAGAGGAGAGGTAGGTGGAAAAGCCAAGGGCTGTAGAAACAATCTGATTGGAGAGGGAAGTGGAGCATGGGGAAAAAGTGAAGGAGGTGAGGAAAATAGGTAAGGAGGGGAGCAGTGTGGGAAACTGAAGAGGGAAGGCCAAGGGGGAGAAGTTATCGGAAGCTGGAGAAGTCGATGTTCATACCGTCAGATTGGAGGCTACCTAGACAGAATATGAGGTGTTGCTTCTCTACCTTGAGAGTGGCCTTATCGCGGCAGAAGACGAGGCCATGGAGTGACATATCAGAATGGGAATGAGGATAGGAATTAAAATGGCTGCCCACTGGGAAATTCTGCTTTTTGCGGATGGAGTAGGTACGGAATGCATGCTCAACCAGTTGCATTGAGTAAAGAAATCGTGTTTGAAGGGAAGAGAGCAAAATGGCTTTCAACCAGCTCATGAATTAAGCACTTAATTCTGCAACAGTCTGAGACCTCAGTTTTAGTGGATTCCACATACCAAGATGCCAATATTAATCACTCCAACAAAGACCCTTTCATTCAGTGAAAAGCAAAGTTGTTGATTGCAAAGTTAAATAGGTGGTTTAAAATCAATATTAGAATGAAGGGTAGTGTAGTGCTTACTACAACACCTTAGATAGATACTTTATTGATCTCAAAGGGAATTACAGTGTCACAGTAGCATTACAAGTGCACAGATATACAAATATATAACTATTAGAAAAGTAGTAAGAAAGAACCAAAAATAAGTTACTTCAAACAGTCTAAAAGGAGAGGATCATCACTTTCTTGACTACGAGTTGACTCATTAATACAGCATAATGGCCGAGGGTAAGAATGACCTCATACAGCGCTCTTTGCAGCAGCAGAGTTGTCTGAGTCTACTACTGAAAGTGCTCCTCTCTGTTCAGCTAAGGTGGCATGCAGAGAGTGAGAAACATTGTCCACAATTGTCAGGACTTTCCGGAGGGTCCTTTGTTCTACCATAGCCTCCAGAGTGTGCAGTTTGACTCTTATAACAGAGCCAGCCTTTCTAATCAGTTTATTGAGCCTATTGGCATCAGCCGGGTTGATACCATTACCCTAGCACACCACTGTATAGAAGATTGCACTGGTGACATCAGACTGGTAGAACATGTGAAGGAGAGGTTTACATACTCTAGAGGTGCGAGTCTTACTTCAGTGGTGAGAAAGTTGTTGAAGATCCTGAGAGGCAGGATTTATGAGCATTTGGAGAGACATAATCTGATTAGGAATAGTCATCATGGCTTTGTCAAGGGCACGTCATGCCTTATGAACCTGATTGAATTGTCTGAGGATGTTAGAAAACATTGATGAAGGTAGACACAAAATACTCTGCAGATGCTGGGGTCAAAGCAATAAACTCACAACACGCTGCAGGAACTCAGCAAGTCGGGCAGCATCCGTGGAACAGATCAGTCGATGTTTCGGGCCAGAACCCTTCGTCCTGATGAAGGGTTCTGGCCCGAAACGTCGACCGATCTTTTCCATGGATGCTGCCCGACCTGCTGAGTTCCTCCATTGATGAAGGTAGAGCAGTGGATGTGTCACCAGGTTCGGATATGGCCCAAGTGCAGAGTAAGAGAGACTGAAGTGGGTCGATAGCTCATAAAACTTTTAATATGAACAGTGTTAATAGAAACCATAGAAAAAATACAGCACAGAAACAGGCCTTTTGGCCCTTCTTGGCTGTGCCGAACCATTTTCTGCCTAGTCCCACTGACCTGCACACAGACTATATCCCTCCATACACCTCCCATCCATGTATCTGTCCAATTTATTCTTAAATGTTAAAAAAGAACCCGTATTTACCACCTCGTCTGGTAGCTCATTCCACACTCCCACCACTCTCTGTGTGAAGAAGCCCCCCACTAATGTTCCCTTTAAACTTTTCCCCCCTCACCCTTAACCCATGTCCTCTGGTTTTTTTCTCCCCTTGCCTCAGTGGAAAAAGCCTGCTTGCATTCACTCTATCTATACCCATCATAATTTTATATACCTCTATCAAATCTCCCTTCATTCTTCTACGCTCCAGGGAATAAAGTCCTAACCTATTCAACCTTTCTCTGTAACTGAGTTTCTCAAGTCCCGGCAACATCCTTGTAAACCTTCTCTGCACCCTTTCAACCTTATTAATATCCTTCCTGTAATTTGGTGACCAAAACTGAACACAATACTCCAGATTCGGCCTCACCAATGCCTTATACAACCTCATCATAACATTCCAGCTCTTACACCTAATACTTTGAATAATAAAGGTCAATGCACCAAAAGCTCTCTTTACGACCCTATCGTAAAGGGAAAATAAAACAATAAATGCTAGGCCAAACAGCGCCGTTAACTAAAACTCTCAACCAGGAAACGAAGCCTACACTGCGGCGGAAAAGAACATCTAATGATAAATGAATCCCACTAGTCTTCAGAGTCAGTTGACTCGACAGTCCAATTTCTCAGGCAAGGCTGATGCAAACAAAAGCAAAGCGTTGCTGTGTTCTGTCCAAGTCTAGACAAACACAATGACAACAAGTATGGAGTTAAATACTATCACGATTAAATAATTAGCTGACACGTGCAAATTCACAAGCACAATTGCCATACCTACTGCGCTGCCGAATCTGTGGTTGTGACAGGATGTACCTCCATGCGAGGCTCATTCAAAAAGTAATGAGGCATGGGATCCAAGGACCTTGCTTTGTAGATTCACAATTGGCTTTCCCACAGAAGGCAAAGGGTGGTTGTAGATGGTTTGTATTCTGCATGGAGGTCAGTGGCCAATGGTGTTCTGCAAGGATCTGTTCTGGGACCCCTCCTCTTTGTGATTTTTTATAAATAACTTGGATGAGGAAGAAGAAGGGTGGGTTAGTAACAAAGTTGGGGGTGTTGTGGATAGTCTGGAGGGCTGTCAAAGGTTACAGTGCAACATCAACAGGATGCAGAACAGAGCTGAGAAGTGGCAGATGGAATTCAACCCAGATAAGTGTGAAGTGGTTAAATTCAGTTGTTCAAATTTGAAGACTGGATATAGTATTAATGTTAAGAATCTTGGCAGTGTGGAGGATCAGAGGGATCTTAGGATCCATGTCCATGGGACACTCAACGCTGCTGCGTGGGTTGACAGTCTTGTTATGAAGGCGTATGGTATGTTGGCCTTCATCAATCATGGGATTGAGTTCAAGAGCCATGAGGTAATGTTACAGCTATACAAGACCTTGGTCAGACCACACATGGAAAACTGTGTTCAGTTCTGGTCACCTCACTACAGGGCAAGCATCAAAAAGGGCCACTCTTCAACATAATTGTATAAGGGCTAAGAGAGCTGTAAAAGAGCGCCTGAAGGCTTTGTGTGTCAATGCAAGGAGCATTTGTAACAAGGTGGATGAATTGAAAGTGCAGATTGTTATTAATGATTATGATATAGTTGGGATCACAGAGACATGGCTCCAGGGTGACCAGGGAGCTCAACGTTCAGGGATATTCAATATTCAGGAGGGATGGACATGAAAGAAAAGGAGGTGGGGTGGCGTTGCTGGTTAAAGATGAGATTAACGCAATAGAAAGGAAGGACATAAGCTGGGAAGATGTGGAATCGATATGGGTAGAGCTGCGTAACACCAAGGGGCAGAAGACGCTGGTGGGAGTTGTGTACAGGCCACCTAACAGTAGTAGTGAGGTCGGAGATGGTATTAAACAGGAAATTAGAAATGTGTGCAATAAAGGAACAGCAGTTATAATGGGTGACTTCAATCTACATGTAGATTGGGTGAACCAAATTGGTAAAGGTGCTGAGGAAGAGGATTTCTTGGAATGTATGCGGGATGGTTTTTTGAACCAACATGTCGAGGAACCAACTAGAGAGCAGGCTATTCTGGACTGGGTTTTGAGCAATGTGGAAGGGTTAATTAGCGATCTTGTCGTGAGAGGCCCCTTGGGTAAGAGTGACCAGAATATGGTGGAATTCTTCATTAAGATGGAGAGTAACATAGTTAATTCAGAAACAAAGGTTCTGAACTTAAAGAGGGGTAACTTTGAAGGTATGAGACATGAATTAGCTAAGATAGACTGGCAAATGACACTTACAGGATTGACGGTGGATATGCAATGGCAAGCATTTAAGGATTGCATGGATGAACTACAACAATTGTTCATCCCAGTTTGGCAAAAGAATAAATCAAGGAAGGTAGTGCACCCGTGGCTGACAAGAGAAATTAGGGATAGTATCAATTCCAAAGAAGAAGCATACAAATTAGCCAGAAAAAGTGGCTCACCTGAGGACTGGGAGAAATTCAGAGTTCAGCAGAGGAGGACAAAGGGCTTAATTAGGAAGGGGAAAAAAGATTATGAGAGAAAACTGGCAGGGAACATAAAAACTGACTGTAAAAGCTTTTACAGATATGTAAAAAGGAAAAGACTGGTAAAGGTCCCCTACAGACAGAAACAGGTGAATTGATTATGGGGAGCAAGGACATGGCAGACTAATTGAATAATTACTTTGGTTCTGTCTTCACTAAGGAGGACATAAATAATCTTCCAGAAATAGTAGGGGACTAGTAGTCCCCTAGAGAATAGTACAGAGAAACCGGGGAATTATAGACCAGTTAGCCTAACGTCGGTGGTCGGGAAACTGCTGGAGTCAGTTATCAAAGATGTGATAACAGCACATTTGGAAAGCAGTGAAATCATCGGACAAAGTCAGCATGGATTTGTGAAAGGAAAATCATGTCTGACGAATCTCATAGAATTTTTTGAGGATGTAACTAGTAGAGTGGATAGGGGAGAACCAGTGGATGTGGTATATTTGGATTTTCAAAAGGCTTTTGACAAGGTCCCACACAGGAGATTAGTGTGCAAACTTAAAGCACACGGTATTGGGGGTGAGGTATTGATGTGGATAGAGAATTGGTAAGCAGACAGGAAGCAAAGAGTGGGAATAAACGGGACCTTTTCAGAATGGCAGGCAGTGACTAGTGGGGTACCGCAAGGCTCAATGCTGGGACCCCAGTTGTTTACAATATATATTAATGACTTGGATGAGGGAATTAAATGCAGCATCTCCAAGTTTGCGGATGACACGAAGCTGGGCGGCAGTGTTAGCTGTGAGGAGGATGCTAAGAGGATGCAGGGTGACTTGGATAGGTTGGGTGAGTGGGCAAATTCACGGCAGATGCAATTTAATGTGGATAAATGTGAAGTTATCCACTTTGGTGGCAAAAATAGGAGAACAGATTATTATCTGAATGGTGGCCGATTAGGAAAAGGGGAGGTGCAACGAGACCTGGGTGTCATTATACACCAGTCATTGAAAGTGGGCATGCAGGTACAGCAGGCGGTGAAAAAGGCTAATGGTATGCTGGCATTTATAGCGAGAGGATTCGAGTACAGGAGCAGGGAGGTACTACTGCAGTTGTACAAGGCCTTGGTGAGACCACACCTGGAGTATTGTGTGCAGTTTTGGTCCCCTAATCTGAGGAAAGACATCCTTGCCATAGAGGGAGTACAAAGAAGGTTCACCAGGTTGATTACTGGGATGGCAGGACTTTCATATGAAGAAAGACTGCATGAACTGGGCTTATACTCATTGGAATTTAGAAGATTGAGGGGGGATCTGATTGAAACGTATAAAATCCTAAAGGGATTGGACAGGCTAGATGCAGGAAGATTGTTCCCGATGTTGGGGAAGTCCAGAACGAGGGGTCACAATTTGAGGATAAAGCGGAAGCCTTTTAGGACCAAGATTAGGAAAAACTTCTTCACACAGAGAGTGGTGAATCTGTGGAATTCTCTGCCACAGGAAACAGTTGAGACCAGTTCATTGGCTATATTTAAGAGGGAGTTAGATATGGCCCTTGTGGCTACGGGGATCAGGGGGTATGGAGGGAAGGCTGGTGCAGAGTTCTGAGTTGAATGATCAGCCATGATCATAATAAATGGCGGGGCAGGCTCGAAGGGCCTACTCCTGCACCTATTTTCTATGTTTCTATGTTTCTAGGACGTGGATACTATAGAGAGAGTGCAGTGGAGATTTACAAGGATGTTGCCTGGATTGGAGAGCATGCCTTGTGAGAATAGGTTGAGTGAACTGGCCTTTTCTACTTGGAGTGACAGAGGATGAGAGGTGATCTGATAAGAGGTATACAAGCTGATGAGAAGCATCGATCGCCAGAGGTTTTTCCCCAGGGCTGAAGTGGCTAACATGAGGGGGCATAGTTTTAAGGTGCTTGGAAGTAGGTAAAAAGGGGATGTCAGGAGTAAGTTTTTCTACCCAAAGAGTGGTGGGTACGTGGAAAGCACTGCCAGTGAAGGTGGTAGAGGTGGATACAACAGGGTCTTTTCAGAGACTCTTAGATAGGTATATGGAGCTTAGAAAAATAGAGGGCTATGTGCTGGGAAGATTCTAGACTAGCTTACATGGTTGGCACAACATTACAGGCCCTTTGGCCTACAATGTGCTGTAGATTTCTATGCTCTATGCTCTAAAGGACCTCAGTCTTCTCAGGAAGTACAGGTAACTATGGCCCTTCTCATATACAGCCTCTGTGTTGGTGCTGTTATCCAGATGCACCCCCAGGTATCTGTAGGTCCTTACCACATCCATGTCCTCCTTATCAATAGTCTTCCTAAGGTCCATCACCATCTCCTTTGTCTTACTAATGTTGAGCTGCAAATGATTCAGCTTGCACCGTTTGACAAAGTCCTCCACCATGATCCTGTATTCATCCTTCCATTATGCACCCAACTGTTGCTAAAGTATCAGAGAATTTCTGCAGATGACATGACTCAGTATTGTATCTAAAGTCTGTGGTATACAGGGTAAACATGGGAGCCAATACGTCCCTTGTGGGGCTCCAGTGCTGCTCAAAGCCATGTCTGACACAGCTCTGAAGCCACACAAACTTGTCTGCCAGTCAGGTAGTTCATTATCCAGGATATAATGGACGAGCCAACCTGCACTGAGTGGAGCTTTTCTCCCAGTAACGAGGGCTGTATCGTATTGAGAAAACAAAAAACATGACCCTCACAGCATATACAGGGCCTATCAGTGGCGTCAACAGAGCTCTACCAAGAGGTATTTCTCACAGGTTGGCAGCGGTTATTTAAAAAGGGAGCTTTGAGAGCATTTGTCCATTGTATGGGGCAATCAGCAGCATCAACAGAGCTCTACAGACTAAATAAAACTACATAAGGGATAAGCGGAGCAGCCATTGTCAGGAGTAGGCCAGTGGCAGGAAGCGACAGGCTTTGGCTCAAAGGAGGTTTCAGCTCAGAGGAGGTGTCGGCTCTGTGTAAAGCATCTGTTAAGGTTTCCTTTTTGTTTTTTTCCCCACTCTCTAACTGTACCATTTAAATGGCTGTGGTGTGCTCTTTGTGCCAGATGTTGGAAACCTGTTCAAAAGTGACGGGTTGCACCTGAAAACAAGGGGGACCAATATTCTCACTGGCAGGTTTGTTAGAGCTGTTGGAGAGGGCTTAAACTAACTTGGCACAGGGGTGGGAACTGGAGTGAAGGGACTCAGGAAAGGACAAATGGTTTAAAAAAAGTAAAGATAGCATGCAGTCAGATTGTCAGCAAGGGCAGGCAGGTGATGGGACTTAGTTGCAGCCAACTGGCCAAGTATCAACACATTAGGGATGTAGAATCAGAAAGGATAGCAAATAAAGTACTCAAGGTGTTGCATCTAAATGCGCATTGCATAAGAAATAAGGTGGATGCAATATTACAGATTACCAGGTAGGATGTTGTGGCCATCACTGAATTGTGGCTGAAGGATAGTTGTAGTTGGGAGCTGAATGCCCAAAGTTACACGTTATATCGGAGGGATAGGAAGGTAGGCAGAGGGGGTGGTGTGGCTCTACTGGTAAAGAATGGCATCAAATCAGTAGAAAGAAGTGACATAGGATTGAAAGATGTTGAATCGTTGTGGCAACACACATAAAAGTTGCTGGTGAACGCAGCAGGCCAGGCAGCATCTCTAGGAAGAGGTGCAGTCGACGTTTCAGGCCGAGACCCTTCCTCAGGACTAACTGAAGGAAGAGTGAGTAAGGAATTTGAAAGTTGGAGGGGGAGTGGGAGATCCAAAATGATAGGAGAAGACAGGAGGGGGAGGGATGGAGCCAAGAGCTGGACAGGTGATTGGCAAAAGGGATACGAGAGGATCATGGGACAGGAGGTCTGGGAAGAAAGACAAGGGGGGAGGAACCCAGAGGATGGGCAAGGGGTATATTCAGAGGGACAGAGGGAGAAAAAGTAGAGTGAGAGAAAGGATGTGTGTATAAAAATAAGTAACAGATGGGGTACGAGGGGGAGGTGGGGCCTAGCGGAAGTTAGAGAAGTCGATGTTCATGCCATCAGGTTGGAGGCTACCCAGACGGAATATAAGGTGTTGTTCCTCCAACCTGAGTGTGGCTTCATCTTTACAGTAGAGGAGGCCATGGATAGACATGTCAGAATGGGAATGGGATGTGGAATTAAAATGTGTGGCCACTGGGAGATCCTGCTTTCTCTGGCGGACAGAGCGTAGGTGTTCAGCAAAGCGGTCTCCCAGTCTGCGTCAGGTCTTGCCAATATATAAAAGGCCACATCGGGAGTACCGGACGCAGTATATCACCCCAGCTGACTCACAGGTTAAGTGTTGCCTCACCTGGAAGGATTGTTTGGGGCCCTGAATGGTAGTAAGGGAGGAAGTGTAAGGGCATGTGTAGCACTTGTTCCGCTTACACGGATAAGTGCCAGGAGGGAGATCAGTGGGGAGGGATGGGGGGGACGAATGGACAAGGGAGTCGCGTAGGGAACAATCCCTGCGGAATGCAGAGGGGGGCGGGGAGGGAAAGATGTGCTTATATAAATCGCTGTGGGTTGAGTTGAGAAACTGCAAGGGTAAAAGGACATTGATGGCAGTTATATACAGGCCTCCCAACAGTGGCTGGCATGTAGACCACAGGTTACAACAGGAAATAAAAAAGGCGAATCAAAAAGGCAATGTTATGGTAGTCATGGGAGATTTTAACATGCAGGTCGATTGGGAAAATCACGTTGGTAATGGATCTCCAGAGATCGAGTTTGTTGAATGCCTAAGAGGTAGATTTTTAGAGCAGTTTGTCATTGAGCCTATTGGGTGTTATCTAATGAACTGAAAGCAATTAGGGAGCTTAAGGTAAAAGAACCCTTAGGAACCTGTGATCACAATATGATTGTCTTCAACTTGAAATCTGATAGGGAGAAAGTAAAGTCTGATGTAGCAGTATTTCAGTGGAGTAAGGGAAATTCCAGTGGTATGAGAGGGAAGTTGGCCAACATAAATTTGAAGGAGCTGCTGGCAGGGATGTCAGCAGAGCAGCAATGGCATATGTTTCTGGGAGAAATGAGGAATGTGCAGGACATGTGTATTCCAAAAATGAAGAAATACTCAAATGGTAAAATAGTGCAATTGTGGCTGACAAGGAAAGTCAAAGCTATTGAAAAAGCAAAAGAAAGAGCATACAACAAAGCAAAAATTAGTGGGAAGATAGAGGATTGGGAATGTTTTAAAAACCTACAAAGAGCAACTAAAAACATCATTAGAAGGGAAATGATGAAATGATGTCTCTTTTGGACCTTCCATTAATCTGTCAATGCTCCAAGGAAATTAACGAAACATCTACTAATTGAATGAGCGCATCTAGAATAATTAACCTTGGATCTCCTGACCAACTTCGACCGCCTTGATATTGATACACTGAATAGTGCAACAAGAGTCAAGAGTGACCTTACAAAGGAGCAGTGCAGGATACCATGCAAACATCTCAACTGTGCACCTACCTGCCAGCAACCAAGAGCTTGTGTTAGTCGTTGGACAGATCCTCAAGGCAGAGCACATAGAAGATAGATATACTCAATAACAATAGCAAATGCTAGAGGAACTCCGTGGATTGGGCAGCATCCATAGAGAAAAAAAGAACAGTCGTACTTTTGGGTCAAGACACTTTATTCAGGACGTTTATACAAATTTAAGAGATACGTGCAAATTCTTTTAACCTGGGTGACACACATTCTTGTCAAAACCTGGGCTTGGTCAAATGCCAAGTTGTAAGACGATTTTCCACTCGTCCAACCTGATATACTTCCTGTTTATTTTTCCCCATCATTTTGGTGCCCTTCCCAAAAAAATCCTCTTCCCCCTTCTACATATCATCTTTTCTGCATAGTTCTTTTACTTTTCGATTGACAGTCACTGCCCACCCATTTCCACCCATCTCTTCCCCAGGTGTCAGTTCACTGTTCCCTCAATATTGGTATTGGTTTATGATTATCACATGTACCAAGATAGTTTGTCTTGTTCATACAGATCAAATCATTACATAGTGCACTGAGCTAGAACAAGGTAAAACAATAACAATGCAGAATAAAGAGTAAAAGCTACCGAAAAAGTGTAGTGCATAATAAGGTCATGTGATTCTATATTATTGCACACGAGGTCGGTTCTACAGTATGATAACAGCTGGACAGAATTTGTCCTTGGGCCTGATGATATGCACTTTCAGGCTTTTGTATCTTCTGCCCAATAGAAGGGTGAAGAAGGGAGAATGTTTGGGGTAGGTATGGTGTGTGATTACAGCTGCTGCTTTACTGAGGCAGGGAGATGAACAGAGCTCATGGAAGGGAAACTGGTTGTTGTGATTTGTTAAGTTGTGTCTACAACTCTGCAGTTTCTTGTGATCATGCAGAGCACTTGCATGCATTGAACCGTTATGCATCTAGACAGAATGCTTTCTATGGTACATTGATAAAAATTGGTAAGGGTTGATGAGGATATGCCAGTTTTTTTTAGCCTCCTGAGGATTTAGAAGCGTTGGTGTGTTTTCTTGGTCATGACGTCAACATGCCGGACCAGGCTAGGCAATTGGTGATGATCACTCTGAAGAACTTAAAGCTCTCAATCCTCTCACGTTCAACACCACTGATGTTGACAGCACCATATACGCTGACCCTTTTCCCAAATTGATGACCAGTTCTTTTGTTTTGATGACATTGAGGGAAAGGTTGTTGTCAGGACACCATGTCACTGGGCTCTATCTCAATGTTATTTCAGATACAACCCAATATGGTGATATCATCATCAAACTTGTAAATGAAAGTCGAGCAAAATCTGACCACACAGACATGAGTGTACAGGGAGTAGAGTACGGGGCTGAGGATGCAACCTTGTGGAGCACCAGTGCTTAAAATATAGTGGCAGAGGTGTTTCTGCCTAACGTTACTGATTGCGATCTGTTGATCCGGAAGTCAGAGATCCAGTTGCAGATGGAGGCAGATAAAGAGAGTTACTATAGAGAAAGTGTTACCAATAGGCAGAAAATTCATCTCTTCAAAACTGCTCTCCATTCTACTACCCCCAATCATCTCAGCAGCCAGGCTGCTCTATTCTCCCAACCCCAACTGTCTCAGCAGCCGCACTGCTTAAAGCCTGTGAATCAGCCCAAATCCCATTGACCGTTTTCAGACACTTTCAAAATGATCTTCAGTTGACCGCAAGTGTTTCCCAAGTAGTAGATTGTGGTTTTCCGATCGGTACATGCCTCTGCAAGTGCACCTGTCCAATGGACAGAGATTAGTCTAGGGAGTAGCAGTCTCTAACGTAGCATTACACAGTGTGGTCAGCATAGTTTCCTTCAGGGAAAATCTTGCCTGACGAACTTGTTGGAATTCTTTGAGGAGCGTGCAAGGAGTATTGTAGGTAAGGCAGATGAGTTTAGGGTGTGGATTGGCACGTGGGATTACGACATTATTGCTATTAGTGAGACTTGGTGGCAGGGGGGCAGGACTGGAATCTTAATGTTCCGGGGTTCAGATGTGACAGAGGGGAAGGGATGAAAGGGGGAAGAGTGGCATTACTAGTCAGGGAGAATATCACAGCTGTGCATAGGCAGGACAGCCCAGAGGGCTCGTCTACAGAGGCCATGTGGGTGGAGCTGAGTAACGGGAAAGGGGTTACCACACTAATAGGGTTGTATTATAGACCACCCAATAGTCAGAGAGAATTGGAGGAGCAAATCTGTAGAGACATAGCAGACCGATGTAAGAAACAGAAAGTTGTAATAGTAGGGGATTTTAACTTTCCACATATTGACTGGGACTCCCACACTGTGAAAGGGTTAGATGGCATGGAGTTTATCAAATGTGTTCAGGAAAATTTTCTAAATCAATATATAGAGGTACCAATGAGAGAGGATGCAATACTTGATCTCCTATTAGTGAACCAGACAGGTCAGGTGACAGAAGTATGTGTAGGCCAGCATTTTGGGCCCAGTGACCATAATGTCATCAGTTTCAAGTTAATTATAGATAAGGATAGGTCTGGTCCTCGAGTTATGGTTCTAAATTGGAGAAGGGCCAATTTTGAGGAAATGAGAAAGAATCTCAGAAGAGTGGATGAGGATAAACTGTTTTCTGGCAAGGATGTGTTCAGTATGTGGAAGGCATTCAAAGGAAAAATTTTGAGGGTGCAGAGTTTACATGTTCCTGCCAGGATTAAAGGCAAAGTTAACAGGCATAGGAACCTTGGTTTTCAAGGGATATTGCGATCTGGTTAAGAAAAAGAGAGAGGTGTATAGGCAACAAGAAACAAATGAGGTACTTGAAAAGTATAGAAAATGTAAGAAAACACTAAAGAAGGAAATCAGGAAGGCAAAAAGAAGATATGAGTTTGCTTTAGCAGATAATGTGAAGGTAAACCCGAAGGGTTTCTACAGGTATATTAAGAGTAAAATGATAGTAAGGGACAAAATTGGTCCCCTAGAAGATCAGACTGGTTGTCTATGTGTGGAACCTCACGAGATGGGGAGATCTTAAACAGTTTTTTTGCATCAGTATTTACTCAGGAAACTAGCATAGCGTATATGGAAGGAAGGGAAACAAGCAGCAGTGTCATGGAATATATAGAGATTAAAGAGGAGGAGGTGCTTGCTGCCGTACAGCGAATAAAGGTAGATATATTCCCCGGGCCTGACATGATATTTCCTCGGACCTTGAGAGAGACTAGCATAGAAATTGCAGGGGCCCTGGCAGAAATATTTAAAATGTCCTTAGCCACGGGTATGGTGCCGGAGGATTGGAGGGTAGCTCCTGTTGTTCCGTTGTTTAAAAAAGGCTCCAAAAGTAAACCAGGTAATTACAGGCCAGTGAGCCTGACATCAGTAGTAGGTAAATTATTGGAAGGTGTTCTGAGAGATCGGATATACAAGTATTTGGACAGCCAAGGGCTGATTAAGGATAGTCAGCATGGCTTTGTGCGTGGTAGATCGTGTTTAACGAATCCTGTAGAGTTTTTTGAGGAGGTTAACAAAAAAGCAGACAAAGGAAAGGCTGTGGATGTTGTCTACATGGACTTTAGTAAGGCCTTTGACAAGGTCCCACATGGGAGGTTAGTTCAGAAGGTTCAGACACTAGGTATCCATGGAGAGGTTGTAAACTGAATTCGAAATTGGCTGTCTGGGAGAAGACAGAGAGTGGTAGTGGATGACTGCTTATCAGACTGGAGGTCTGTGACTAGTGGTGTGCCTCAAGGATCTGTGCTGGGACCATTGTTGTTTGTTGTCTATATCAATGATCTAGATAACAATGTGGTAAATTGGATCAGCAAGTTTGCTGATGACACTAAGATTGGAGGCATTGTGGACAGCGAGAAAGGCATTCAAAGCTTGCAGAGGGATCTGGACCAACTGGAAAAATGGGCCAGAAAATGGCAGATGGAATCTAATGCAGACAAGTGTGAGGTGTTGCATTTTGGAAGGACAAATCAAGGTAGGACATACACAGTAAATGGTAGGGCACTGAGGAGTGCGGAGGAACAAAGGGATCTGGGAGTTCAGATACATAATTCTCTGAAAGTGGCGTCACAGGTAGACAGGGTTGTAAAGAAGGCTTTTGGCATCCTGGCATTCATAAATCAAAGTATTGAGTATAGGAGTTGGGATGTTATGGGGAGGTTACATTGGTGAGGCCAAATTTGGAGTATTGTGTACAGTTCTGGTCACCTGACTATAGGAAGGATATCAGTAAGATTGAAAGAGTGCAGAGAAGATCTACTAGGATGTTGCCGGGTCTTCAGGAGTTGAGTTACAGGGAAAGATTGAACAGGTTAAGACTTTATTCTTAACCTGTTCAATCTTTCCCTGTAACTCAACTCCTGAAGAAGAATGAGTAGAAGAATGAGGGGAGATTTGATAGAGGTTTACAAAATTATAAGGGTATAGACAGAGTAAATGTGAATAGGCTCTTTCCACTTAGATTAGGAGAGATAAGTACGAGAGGACATGGCTTTAGGGTGAAAAGGGAAAGGTTTAGGGGGAACTTCTTCACTCAAGAGAGTGGTGGGAGTGTGGAACGAGCTGCCATCTGACGTGGTAAATACGGGCTCACTCTTAAGTTAAAGGAATAAATTGGATAGGTACATGGATGGGAGAGATCTGGAGGGTTACGGACTGGATGCAGGTCAATGGGACTAGCGGAATAATGCTTCGGCAGACTAGAAGGGCCGAATGGTCTGTTTTCTGTGCTGTAGTGTTCTATGGTTCTAGATTACAAGTAGCATAGATAAAGGGGGTGCAGCGGATGTTGTATATTTGTATTTTCAGCAGGCCTTTGACGAGATGCCACACACGAGGCTGCTTACTAAGTTAAGAAACCATGGTATCACAGGAAGGTTACTAACGTGGTTAGAGCATTGGCTGATTGGTAGGAGGCAATGAGTGGGAATAAAAGGATCCTTTTCTGATTGGCTGCCAGTGACTAGTGGCATTCCGCAAGGGTCGATGTTGGGACCACTTCCTTGTATACTGTATGGAAATGATTTAGACAATAGCTTTTTCGCTATGTTTGCAGATGATAAGAAGATTGATGGAGGGGCAGGTAGTGTTGAGGAAACAGGTAGGATGCAGGACTTAGACAGATTAAGAGAATGGGCAAGAAAGTGGCAAATGAAATACAATGTTGGAAAATGTATGGTCATGCACTTTGGTAGTAGAAATAGATGTGTGGAATATTTTCCAAAACAGGGAGAAAATCCAGGAACCTGACATGCAGAGGGACTTGGAAGTGCTTGTGCAGAACACCCTAAAGGTTAACTTGCAGTTTGAGTCAGTGGTGAGGAAGGCAAATGCCATGTTAGCATTCATTTCAAGAGGTCCATAAGACCATAGTATAGGAGAAGTAGGCCATTCCACCCATCAAAACTGTTCTGCCATTCAATCATGGGCTGATCCAATTCTTCCAGTCATCTCCACTCCCCTGAAATACAAGAGCAAGGATGTATGCTTTATAGGGCACTGGTGAGGCCTCACCTTGATATGGTGAACAGTTCTGGGCACCACATCTTAGAAGAGATGTGCTGACATTGGAGAGGGTCCAGATGAGGTTCACAAGGATGATTCCAGGAATGAAAGGGTTATCATACGAGGAACGTTTGATGGCTCTGGGTCTGTACTCGCTGGAATTCAAAAGGATGGGGGGGTGGAATCTCATTGAAACCTTTTGAATGTTGAAAGGCCTAGACAGAGTAGATGTGTTAAGGATGTTTCCCATGGTGGGAGAGTTTAAGAAAAGAGGACACAGCCTCAGGATAGAGGTGTAGCCTTTCAAAACAGAGATACGGAGAAATTTCTCTAGCCAAAGGGTGGTGAATTTAAGCAGGGATTGATAGGTTCTTGATTGGACATTGCATCAAAGGTTACGAGGAGAAGGCCGGGAACTGGGGTTGAGGAGGAGAAAAAAAGGATCAGCCATGACTGAATGGCAGAGCAAGCTCGATAGGAGCAGAATTAGGCCATCTGGCTCATGTCTTATGGTCTTATTTTCAATGTCCCTAAACTCATGGAAACTCTCGCTCCTTTGTTCCAGCTTGAATTGTCCCAGGTACACATATACACACAAACTACTGAAACACCTCGTTTGCATATCTACGCATTCTGGGGGAGAAAACAATGAATCACTAGATCCATTCCGATTACTGAACTTTCAATAATAAACTCAAACAACTGAGCAAATTACATGAACAAAGAGAGGGTGTCTATAGTTCAACAATGTGGCTTACTTTCTAATTATAGTTCCCTTCCTGTGCTCAAAATCCTCACACTGCTATTAATCACAGCAAAAAACAAGATCACTGCAATACAAGTTAATATTGGTCGGCTTAATACATAATAGTTCAATTCTGAAAGACAAACTAACAAGATAATTCCACTTCAAAACACAAAACACTGGAAGAACTCAGCAGGTCAAGCAGCATCTATGGAAATGAATAAACTGCCAACAGTTGGGCCGGTACCCTTCATCAGGACAAATCACTTTATGCCCTAGTCTTGGTTAAGATGCCAAATGTCAGTTATTTTCCTAAACCGAGTCACTCCTAATGTTAATCAAGTTGCTGTACCTAAACAGTCATACTAGTGCCTTAAGATTTACCATTTCTTGGTTAGCTGCAGGGTAGTTTGGATAGAACCTCTTATCACCAGCAAATGCAGTTCATCAACAACACTCACATTCATTAATCATTCCTCAGAATGGAGGAACATCCCTTTACAATAATAATTATTTACTACAACAGAGAGAGGCTAGAATATAGAAGTAGGCCACGTTTTCAATATACTGAAGGTTTCAAGTGGAATTATTTGACCATCCATTGTGTTGAGAGAAAAGGAAGTTCACTTAGCATCAACCATAAAGGCAGAAAGGAAGTGAAAAAAGTTCAATTTGGTATATATTAAGAAAACTTCCTAGAATATCCACTGACAAGCAGAGAACAAGCTGAGACGGTGACAATTGATGGGATAAAGTTAGAAACGACAAAGAAAATAACTCAACATTTTCAAGGTAAGAAAAATGATAAAAACCAGACTTGCCTGAACATTCAGGAGGGGAACAGTTTGTGGAATTATATAACACAAGCAATTTTAAATAGGCAAACGATACAGAGAAAAACATGGCTTGCATACTGTTCATACAGATCAATTCATTACAATCAGAATCAGGTTTAATATCACTGGCATACAAAACCATAAGATATAGGAGCAGAACTAGGCCGCTTGGCTCATCGATCCTGCTCCACCACGGCTGATTCATTTTTCCTCTCAGCCTCAATCTCCTGCATCCCCCCCACCCCAGTAACCCACCTCTGCCTTAAATATACACACAGACCTGGCCTCCACAGCTGCCTGTGGCGATGAATTCCACAGATCCACTCCCTGGCTAAAGGAATTCCTCATTTCTGTTCTAAACGGACACCTCTCTATTTTGAGGCCATTCCTCTGGTCTTAGACTCTCCCACCAAAGGAAACATCCTCTCCGTATCTACTCTATCAAGGCCTTTCACCATTTGATAGGTTTCAATTAGGTCACCTCTCAATTCTTCTGAATTCCAGTGAATACAGGCCTACAGCCATTAAACACTCTTCATGACAGGCCGTTCAATCCTGGAATCATTTTTGTGAACCTCCTTTGAACCCTCTCCAGTTTCAGCACATCCTTTCCAAGATAAGGTGCCCAAACCTGCTCACAATACTCCAAGTGAGGTCTCACCAGTGTTTTATGTAGTCTCCATATTATATCCTTCCTTTTATGCTCTGGTCCTCATGAAATGAATGCTAGCATTGCATTTGCCTTCCTCTCAGACTCAACCTGCAAATTAACCTTTACGGAATCTTGCACAAGAACTCGCAAGTCCCTTTGCCTCAGTTCTGTCTTTTCTCTTCATTTAAAAAATAGTCAACCCTTTCATTTCTTCTACCAAAGTACATGATTGTACACTTCCCAGTACCGTATTCCATCTGCCACTCCTTTGCCTATTCTCCTATTTGTCCAAGTCCTTCTGTAGCCTCCCTATTTCTCAACACTACCTGTCCCTCCACCTATATTCGTGTTGTTTACAAACTTTGTAACAAAACCATCAATTCCATCTTCCAAATCATTGAGATATAATGTGAAAAAAGATGTGGTCCTAATACAGACCCATGTGGAACACCAGTCACGTGCAGCCAAGCGGAAAAGGCTCTCTTTATTCCCACTCTTTGCCTCCTGCCAATCAGCCACAGCTTTATCCAAGCTAGACTCTTATCTGTAATACCATGGGCTCATAGCTTGTTAAGCAGCCTCATGTGTGGCACCTTGTCAAAGGCCTACTGAAAATCTAAGTCACAGCATCAAAAGATTCTTCTACGTCTGTCCTGCATGTCATTTCTTCAAAGAATTCCAACGGTTTGATCAGGCAAGATTTTCCCTCAAGGAAACCATGCTGACTACTGTCTATTTCATCACATGCCTCCAAGTAGCCCAAAACCACATTCTTTCGACTTTAACATCTTCCCAACCAGTGAGATCAGACTAACTGGCCTATAGTTTCCTTACTCCTGCCTCTTTCCCTTCTTGAAGAGAATTCCCTTCTTGCAATTTTTCAGTCTTCCGGAACCATTCCAGAATCTAGTAATTCTTGACAGATCATTGCGAATGCTTCCACAATCTTTTCAGCCGCCCCTTTCAAAACCCTGGGGTGTATACTACCTATAGAAAGGAATAAACAATCGACATTTCGTCCTGATGGAAGGGTCTTGGCCCAACAGACGAAGGGTATGTTTATTCATTTCTATAGATGCTGCCTGACCTGCTGAGCTCCTCCAGTATTTTATGTGTGTTACTCATACTTTGTGGCTTTGGAAGATAAACACATTCATGCATGTTGTATCTTGCATTGCCCAACTACCTATTCTGAAACTATTTAGCACAGAAAAGACAGATGAGTTTGTCTGTTTCACTGACTGTGTTCAGTTCTATGTTCTCCTTTTCTGCAAATTGCTATAAAGATAACACATATTACACTTTCCTTGATCAAAGATTAAATCATCTGACTAGCATTGAATTCTTAGGGTGTGCAAAGACTTCAGTGGAGTCTGGATTTGTTCTCATACCAATTAGTTGTTCACCTTAGACCCTCTTCTGTTTCATCTAGGTTACTACATTCACAGGCAATGAACCACACCACCAAATCTGGTGCTTAGCACAAATCAGTGGATATACTTTTGATAATTCCTCTCCTAAAGTGCTGCACACTGGCTTTGGATTCTCAAACAATTTATCAAATGTTTCTCCAGCCATATGCAAAGTGACAGCAGACATTTAATAGGAGTCCTGATTAAGGTTCTTGACCCAAAACATCAACTGTTATTCCCCTCCGTAGATGCTGTCTGACCTGCTAACTTTCTATTTCAAGTATCTGTAGAATCTCATGTTTATAATAAGAGTCAAACTCTGATATCCAGCATCTTTGGCACATCCAGCAGGCTACAGAAAATGCCCAACCACAGAAATCGCTGACTGATCATCGTCCCCGGAGCAGAAATTTTCTTTTAAAATGGATATTCTCGGACTACTTAAGAGGTCCAGCAACTGGAGTTCTGCAATTAGGAAACACTGTCAGGTGAGGTCACAGAATTTGCAATGGTTAATTAACGACAGATTTTAGTTAAAATTAGTTAATTAATACCGTTCTATGTTACAGATTTACAACCTGCCTGACCACAGCTCTTGAACCACAGAATGCCAGCCAGAGATTGATGATCAACTTCTACTGACTGACAGGCTGCCCATTTCACCCCCCCCCACCCCCCTATGGGGAAAAAAATCAAAAATATCAAAATGAGCATGAACATCGATAGTAAATTATCCCTATGGGTGCAATCTGTAAAATTACATTTAAATTCTAAATACACTGAAATTAAACTCATCGAATTATGATTAATTTATCTAGTTATTTCAAATTACTGCATGTCACAGGCCCTCTTGCCCCAACAGCCCACCTATTTAACCCTAGCCTGATCATCCACAGCTCAGCATCAGCAGGACAAAGGAGACAGTGACTATGCCTGCACTGCTCCCTGTTACTACTGATGGTGAGGACATGGATGTGGTGAGGACCTACAAGTACCAGGGGGTGCACCTGGACAACAGACTTGAGTGGAGCACCAACACAAAGGCTGTGTACAAGTGTCGTGGTAGACCGACCCGATGCAAGTACAACCATACCACAAATACACTAACACACGTAATTCTTTCTCAAAGCTTTTACTCTTTATTTGTAGCATGCTATGGAGGAAGTTACAGACTGATCTCCCAAAAGAGTCAGTCCAGACACTGCCCCCCGAATTACACAAGTCTCCACAATTTATAACATTGATCATTACAGGAAATCGTATGATTACAAGTTAAGACAATATTAGAATAATTTCAGTCACTTGCTAAGATACAACTAGATGTAAAATCATCATTAGTTAGTTATAATTATTTTAAGCTAAAGCTAGTCTGGATACAACATCAGTTCCCTATATTGATACCTTCCCCTTTCTGAACCTTACGCTATCCCTACCCATATTTAGCTATACTTTGAGATGTCTTCTTCTGTAAGGCCAGATAATTCCTTATTTGAACTTTTATCTAGCATTTTCAGAGAACAATGGATCATATGTCACCTGTTGCTGGGTAAGGTTTCTTTCTGACTTGTCCAACAACAGTAAGCCAAGGCTTACTAATGATCATTAGTTAATCTTTGTTCTTAGCATGTACCTATCCCTCCACTCTATCACAAGAAGGTCCACAGTCACCTCTACTTCCTGAGGAGACTGGAGTCCTTTGGAGTGTGTGGGACTCTCTTTCACATGTTCTACCAGTTGTTGCCAGTAGCATCTTCTATGTGATGGCGTGCTGGAGCATTGGCATCAACACGGATGATGCCAACAGGCCCACTAAACTGATTAGAAAGGCTGGCTTTGTTATAGGAGTCAAACTGTGTGCACTGGAAGCAGTGGTAGAACAAAGGACCCTACGGAAAGCCCTGGCAATTCTGGACAATGTTCCTCACCCTCTGCATGCCCTTGGTTGAAGAGGAGCACTTTTAGTAATAGACTAAAAACTGCCCTGCTCCAAAGAGTGCTACATGAGGTCATTCTTATCCTCAGCCACTAGGCACTATAATGAGTAAATCTATAGCCAGGGAAGTGATGTCCCTCCCCCACTCTTCTATTTGAGATAACTTTTTTTTAATTCTTTCTTACTTCTCTTCTAATATTTGTATATCTGTGCACTTGTAATGCTACTGTGACACTGTAATTTCCTTTGGGATCAATAAGTGTCTATCTAGTCATAGGACAATTTACAATGAATAATTAACCTAACTGGTTCGTCTTTGTACAGTGGGAAGAAACAGGAGCACCTGGAGGAAACCCACACATACACAGGGAGCAGAAACAAACTCTTTACAAAGAATGCTGGAATTGAACTGCAATGTAATAATGTCATGCTAATCGCTATACCATGGTGCCCCAAATTCAGAGTAAGTTAAAAGTTCCCTCGTTTAAAATGTGCCATACTGAGCATTTAGCAGGGTTGTTACTGCCTGATATTCAATGACATAAAATGCAATCATTTTTAAACCATACGAAGCATGCACGAATTTTATGAAGAATGTGCAAGTTACTTTGAAATATCAAAAAATCCTCAAGATCATCGACCTACAAATGGTAGAATCTTACCATAAACTGTGCGCATTAATGTAAAGCAGCATGAACACGTCAAGCAGTCAAATAATGGAGGATGACTGGCACTTGGGCATCTCAGTGACCAGAGGACAAAAGCAGAATCCTTGAAATTTGCAGTGGTGGGGTGTGTTCTAATCTTTAGTCCCTGAACTAATAATTATTTAAACTATAAGGAACCATATCAGTGTCACAACATTGCAGTACGAGTTGGAACATTCACCACAGAACTATGCCCAACTCAATCTCTCAGCATTCAGGCTACATCTACCTTTAATATACCAAAGTTGTTCCTGTTTCAACTAAAATAGTTCTTCTGAACAAATTTAAAAAAGAAAACTAGTGTGGGCAAACTATTGCGGAAGTAAATTTGACCCAAAATTGAAGAGTAAAATGAAGATAAACTGAAAGAAACTTGCGCAGATCATCATGCAACGGCAAAAATGTATTTCCACCATATCAAAGCAGAGATACCATTGCCCACTCGCATGCTGATCTATATAGAATATGAATTAAACAAGAATTACTTAATGCAAGTGGAAACAAGTAAATTATTTGGAGGACAGAACTGGCCTGCTCTGCCAGTCAACAAGATCATGAATAGATCTTTCAGCTGGACACCATATTCATTGACCAACTCTCTCCATACATTATCTTAATATCCAAAAATCTGCTGTAATCTTTTCAATCACATCTACTCTCAACTTCAAAGCTATAATATGCTGATAATACTTGGGTTCGAGGTGAGAGTTCAAGTTGTAAATAACTTGCCTACTGATGTACAAGTGAATGGGCTGTACATTAAACGTCCCCGGAAGGACCTCTAAAACCCTGCCCATGCTAAAGATCCACAATGTGACCTGGATAATGTGGAAGACATTCTGTATCTAGGAACCATCTCTCAGCAAAGACATACCATATATTGACGAAGTTCATCAGCGCCCCAGCAAAAATTTTGGCTGTTAGAGGGAAAGAGCATTCAAAGATCAAGACCTTATATCAAGTACAAAGTTTACAATCTGCCAAGTAGTGTGATCACTGCTCTCAGACATGCAACAGAGAAACGCAGCTCAGCTATGCCGACTAAAGTGTTACTTACTAGTCACCTCATCACTGAGCTGTTCCCACAACCTTCACACTCTTCATCTCATACTTATTTATAATTATTGTGATATTTATTGCTTATTCATTATCATTTTTTCTCCTTTCTTTTTATTTTTGCACAGTTTGTTGCCTTGCACATTGATTATTTGTCCAATCTTTTGGATATATTATTGATTCCACTGGGTTTCTTGTACTTACTATGAATGCCCACAAGAAAACAAATCTCAGGGCTGTATATGGTAACATATGTACTTTGTTAATAAATTTACTTTGAACTTCTAGAGTCTTTTAAAAGGTGTTTGTATACCTGCCTCAACTACTTCAAATTCAAGTTTAACTGTCATTCAACCATACAGAATACAGCCAAACAAACAGCTTGTTCCTCATATACACTAGCTTCTCAATGAAAAAGTTGTTTCCCCTCAAGTCCTTTCTAAATCCTCCCCCTCACTTTAAAACTATGTATACCTAAGGCACAGACTATCTGCAGCATGCACCCGAGAGCTGAAGAGTCACACTTACAGCATCTCTGTTGTCCTTCTTATCCATTGACAGCAGAGCCATCCCAACACAACACCCACTCTCAAGCCACCATCTCCAGCACTGAGGCACTGATCACATTCAGTCAGCTCACTTGAGAGGGCCACTTTGGGTGCATGCCAACAGGAAGAATCCCAAAACAGACACAGACACACACACACACACACACATTTCATGCTGGGTTCTGACACTGTACCAAACTCCCAGAGAATAGGCAGAGGAAACAACTCAAAAACTGATCCAGCTTCAGGAAGTGTGCACACCCCTTGGACAACCTTAGATGTCTAATATCAGAGGGCATGCATTTAAGATGAGTGGGGGTCAGGTCCAAGGGGATGTGTGGGGCAAAAGTTATTCTTTTTTACAATGGGGAGGCATAGACGGGTGTTCAAGGGGTGATGAACGTGCAGGAAATGGAATGATGTGCGGATAGAAGGGACTAGTTGAGTGGACATTTGATCATTAGTTAGTTCAGCACCACATTAAAAGTCCTGTTCCAAGACTGAGAAGAAGCAATGAGGATAACCTAGTCTGAAGCCCACTGCAATGGTATAGGTAACCCGCCAGCTACAACACCTTGGGGCAATCCCTCCCAGAGGCCAAGTAACCACCCCCCCCCCGCTACCGTAAGGAGGAGGTCCCTGGCCTGTAAAGGCACTCCTGCAGCAGGAGAGGGTAATGTGTGCACCCGCATTTCCTGAAGATATCAAGGGTGAGAAACTGAATGAGCCCACACGTTGGGCAGGTGCTGGCATAGGTAGCGATGAGTTACTGGGGAGGAGCGACAGTGTGCTGTCCCGGAGGGAGGGGGACAAGGGGTGGGATCGGGGATGGGGAAACAATCTGTTTATGGTGGAGGTGGGGAGTGGGGAGGGAGGGAGGTAGAGGGGTTATGTGTGTTGCCTTGGGGAGAAATTGCAGTGCTGTTCCAGGGGGTGGGGTGGGAAAGGTTTACGTTCTGACCCAAGAAATGGGTTGAGGAGGTTCTTGTTCTGTCCGGGGGTGGGGGAATCCACAAATTGTCCTGGGGAGGTGGGGGGGTCTCACATGCTGCGGGGAGGGGGACGGGAGGAATGAGGTGAGTTTGGGGGTTTCACATGCTGTCCTGGTGAAGTGGGCTGGATCCACGCTGTCCAGGGAGGTGGAGTAATAGGGGTGATTCACATACTGTCCGGGGTGGGGGGGTGAGGTGGGGGAATTTCACGTACTGTCCCGGGGGGTGAGGTGGGGAATTTCACGTACTGTCCCGGGTGGTGAGGTGGGGAATTTCACGTACTGTCCCGGGAGGTGAGGTGGGCTGGATCCACGCTATCCAGGGAGGTGGAGTAGTGATTGACATGCTGCCCCGGGGGGTGAGGAGGGCTGGATCCACGCTGTCCGGGGAGGTGGAGTAGTGGTTGACATGCTGTCCCGGGGGGTGAGGAGGGCTGGATCCACGCTATCCAGGGAGGTGGAGTAGTGGTTGACATGCTGTCCCGGGGGGTGAGGAGGGCTGGATCCACGCTGTCCGGGGAGGTGGAGTAGTGGTTGACATGCTGTCCCGGGGGGTGAGGAGGGCTGGATCCACGCTGTCCAGGGAGGTGGAGTAGTGGTTGACATGCTGTCCCGAGGGATGAGGAGGAGGGTTTCACGTACTGTCCCGGGGGGTGAGGTGGGCTGGATCCACGCTGTCCAGGGAGGTGGAGTAGTGGTTGACATGCTGTCCCGAGGGATGAGGAGGAGGGTTTCACGTACTGTCCCGGGGGGTGAGGAGGGCTGGATCCACGCTGTCCAGGGAGGTGGAGTAGTGGTTGACATGCCGTCCCGGGGGGTGAGGTGGTGGTGGGGGCGGGGGTTGCATGTCGTCTCGGGGTGCGCTGCACCGGGTGTTATTGGAGACGGATGCAAGGCTACTCACCCATCGGTTGATCGCGCAGCGGAACATGTCGCGATCGCGCTCCCTTCGTCCCTCCTCAGCCGCTGGGATCCGACAGCGCGACGGCGGCTCCTCTCACAAGCGGTCGGCGCTCCAGCATTTCCGCGGCCCTCCAAGGAAATTCTGTTTTACTGTTTTCTTTTTGCTGCTGCTCGGGTTCGCTCGCCACCCCGCCCACTCTCTCCTCCCTGCCTGGCCGGCCGCCCGCCCGCTCCCTATCACGGAAGGGACCGATGCCGACGAGTGCTGCCTTGCCTCCTCCCTGCTCCGACCAGACCGCCCTCTCCCTCGCTCCCCGTCCGCTGCGCTACACTGCGCATATGCTGATGGGCTACGCGCGGTCACCGCTGGGAAGTGTAGTCCACATGCCTGACACCAATTGGCGCAGCCTTCCTCCTCCCGCCCTCTCACTCGGCCCGCCCGCTTCCCTGCACTGTGCAGGCGCAGCTGGGGCCCTGGGCGGCTTCCCTTGTGGTGTGAGTAGTCGATGGAGACCGGCGTTCGCCTTCACACCGCGGCCGTCTGGCGTCGAGCGAACTCCGGGGAGTACGTGCTGAGGGACGCACTGAAACTTGGTGCAGCCACCGCAAGGGCCCGGTGGGGAAGCACCACGGTTTATGGGGGAGCGGGGAGTAGACCCCTCAACAATGGTGTGGAAAGAGAAAACAACAGAGTGCCACGTGGGTGGCTAAAAGTGTAGAAATGTACAGCCCGTAATGGAAACATCTGTAGAGGATTGGGAGTCATTGAATGGTTTACTGTACATAATTTTATTTTTGAATAAAGTATATTTTGAAATTTAAAACTCCGGGGAATGGGAGCATGCCAACCTCCCCCCCCCCACTCGATGTGAGATCACGGATGGTTGAAGTTCGGCATGAGTCCCCCAAATCCTAAGAACTTTCTACAGGGGCACAATCGACAGCATCCTGACTGGCTGCATCACTGCCTGGTATGGGAACTGAACTTACCTCAATCGCGGGACTCTGCAGCTGTGAACTTCCCATGATTCAGGACAGGTGTAAAAAAGGCCCGAAGGGTCTTTGGGGACCCATGTCATCCCAACCACAAACTGTTCCAGCTGCTACCATCCGGGAAATGGTACCACAGCATAAAAGCCAGGACCAACAGGCTCCAGGACAGCTTCTTCCACCAGGCCATCAGACTGATGGAGTTGATGCTGTTACAATTGTATTTCTATGTTGTACTGTTTGGAGGTCTGTGTATAACTCACATCAAGGTCTTTTTCACCTTTGCAGTTTCCACCACAATCCTATTTCTAATGATTTGATTTCATTTTTTTACCAACAGAGCTACCCCACCCGCTTGACCTATCTGCTTGTCCTTTTGATACAATGTGTATCCTTGGACAATAAGCTACCAGCTACAGTATAATCTTCTTTCAACCACGATTCAGTGATGTCCAAAGTCTCATACCTGCCAACCTGTAAGTGTGCTACATGTTCATCTACCTTATTCTGTATACTGCGTGCATTCAAATATAACACCTTCAGTCCTGTGTTCATCAGGATTATCTACTTAAACTACACTTTGTCTGCCTGCACATTCTCTGTAACTGTATGTAGGAAAACCCCAAGGCATTCTTCAATTATGTGAAGAAAAAAAGGATGACAGGAGTGAAGGTAGGACCGATTAGAGATAAAGGTGGGAAGATGTGCCTGGAGGCTGTGGAAGTGAGCGAGAGTGAGGTCCTCAATGAATACTTCTCGTCGGTATTCACCAATGACAGGGAACTTGATAACAGTGAGAACAATATGAGTGAGGTTGATGTTCTGGAGCATGTTGATATTAAGGGAGAGCAGGTGTTGGAGTTGTTAAAATACATTAGGACAGATAAGTCCCCGGGGCCTGACGGAATATTCCCCAGGCTGCTCCACGAGGCGAGAGAAGATATTGCTGAGCCTCTGGCTAGGATCTTTATGTCCTCGTTGTCCATGGGAATGGTACCGGAGGATTGGAGGGAGGCGAATGTTGTGCCCTTGTTCAAAAAAGGTAGTAGGGATAGTCCAGGTAATTATAGACCAGTGAGCCTTACTTCTGTGGTGGGAAAGCTGTTGGAAAAGATTCTTAGAGATAGGATCTATAGGCATTTAGAGAATCATGGTCTGATCAGGGACAGTCAGCATGGCTTTGTGAAGAGCAGATCGTGTCTAACAAGCCTGATAGAGTTCTTTGAGGAGGTGACCAGGCATATAGATGAGGGTAGTGCAGTGGATGTGATCTATATGGATTTTAGTAAGGCATTTGACAAGGATCCATATGGTAGGCTTATTCAGAAAGTTAGAAGGCATGGGATCCAGGGAAGTTTGGCCAGGTGGATTCAGAATTGGCTTGCCTGCAGAAGGCAGAGGGTCGTGGTGGAGGGAGTACATTCAGATTGGAGGACTGTGACTAGTGGTATCCCACAAGGATCTGTTCTGGGACCTCTACTTTTCGTGATTTTTATTAACGACCTGGATGTGGGGGTAGAAGGGTGGGTTGGCAAGTTTGCAGACGACACAAAGATTGGTGGTGTTGTAGATAGTGTAGAGGATTGTCAAAGATTGCAGAGAGACATTGATAGGATGCAGAAGTGGGCTGAGAAGTGGCAGATGGCGTTCAACTCGGAGAAGTGTGAGGTGGTACACTTTGGAAGGACAAACTCCAAGGCAGAGTACAAAGTAAATGGCAGGATACTTGGTAGTGTGGAGGAGCAGAGGGATCTCGGGGTACATGTCCACAGATCCCTGAAAGTTGCCTCACAGGTGGATAGGGTAGTTATGAAAGCTTATGGGGTGTTAGCTTTCATAAGTCGAGGGATAGAGTTTAAGAGTCACGATGTAATGATGCAGCTCTATAAAACTCTGGTTAGGCCACACTTGGAGTACTGTGTCCAGTTCTGGTCACATCACTATAGGAAGGATGTGGAAGCATTGGAAAGGGTACAGAGGAGAGTTACCAGGATGCTGCCTGGTTTTGAAAGTATGCATTATGATCAGAGATTAAGGGAGCTAGGGCTTTACTCTTTGGAGAGGAGGAGGATGAGAGGAGACGTGATAGAGGTGTACAAGATAATAAGAGGAATAGATAGAGCGGATAGCCAGCGCCTCTTCCCCAGGGCACCACTGCTCAACACAAGAGGATATGGCTTTAAGGTAAGGGGTGGGAAGTTCAAGGGGGATATTAGAGAAAGGTTTTTTTACTCAGAGAGTGGTTGGTGCGTGGAATGCACTGCCTGAGTCAGTGGTGGAGGTAGATACACTAGTGAAGTTTAAGAGACTACTAGACAGGTATATGGAGGAATCTAAGGTGGGGGCTTATATGGGAGGCAGGGTTTGAGGGTCGGCACAATATTGTGGGCCGAAGGGCCTGTACTGTGCTGTACTATTCTATGTTCTAAGTTCTGTGTTCTATGTATGTTTGTATTATTGTCTATTTCCACCACATTTTGCAACTCTGTCTTATTGTCTGCCAGCAATGCACTTTCTCTGTAATTGTAATGTTATATTCTGCACTCTGTTGTTATTTTCCCTTGTACTATTACAGTGCCCTGTTGTAATGAATTGGTCCATATGAACAGTATGCAAAACAAGCTTTTCAAGTTTCATTATCATTCAACCATACATGAAGATAGCCAAACCCTCTGGGCCAAGGTGCAAAACACATTACCAACAGCATACTGCAAATAGCACATATAGTTACAATGTCAGGGGGAAAGAAGGAACAGTCACAAAAACAATAGCCCGATTCCATGAGTGGCAGATCTGTAAATTGTCCTGGTCCAGCTTGTTCGTCCACTGAGCAAACACTGGAGAGCAGCATAAGAGATAGGAGCAGAATTAGGCCATTCAGCCCATTGAGTCTGCTCTGCCATTTCATCATGGCTGATCCTGGATCCCATTCAACCCCATACACCTGCCCTCTCACCATAACCCTCGATGCCCCGAACAATCAACTTCTGCTTTAAATGTAACCACAAGCAAACACCGGAGGGCCGCACTGAAGGCATTAAGGACCCTCACCATCCAGGACATGCCCTTTTCTCATTGCTACCATCACGGAGGAGGTACAGGAGCCTGAAGGGAAGTTTCTTCCTCTCTGCCTTCAGATTTCTGAATGGCCCATGGATACTAACTTATCATTTTGCTACTTTTTAGTACTTACTCGTTATTTACATATTTTTTCTTGTAACTTATAGTAATTTTTTTAATGTATTGCACTGTACTACTGCTGCAAAATAAAATATTTCATGACAAGTATCAGTGATAATAAACCTGATTCTGATTCATTCTAATTAATTAGTTTTATTTTGTTCTACCTCAATGCACTGTGTAATGATTTGATCTGTGTGAACAGTATGCAAGACAAGTTTTTCATTGTACCTCGATACATATGACAATAATAAACCGTTCAGGAGCCTGCCTCTGCTGGCACCGCCTGACTGAGACATGTGGTACCATGCAGACTATGTGTCAGCCAGTGTCCTGTTGTTGACTCTCTCACAGAGAATACTGTACCATTGTTCTCTCCATCCGTTATACGGAACTCTTGAACGGATCTCTTTCGGAGAGGATGAACTTTTGATCTTTTAAAGTTCAAAGTATATTTACTATCAAAGCGCCAAACATAACCCTGAGATCCGTGAACTTGGAGACACTCACAGTAAATACAAAGAAACACAATGGATTCAGTGGAAGACCACACCCAACAAGACAGCCAAACAAGCAATGTGCAAAAGGCAACAAACTACAAAGACAAAATGAATATTAAATAAATAAATACTTTATAAGTATTTAGAATGTGAGATAAAGAGTCCTTGAAAGTGAGTCCATAGTGCGTGGGAACAGCTCAGCGTTGGGGAGAGTGAAATTATCCCCTCTGGTTGAAGAGCTTGATGGTTGAGGGGTGATAACTGTTCCTGACCCTGGTGGTGTGGGTTCTGAGGCCCCTGTACCTTCTTTCTGATGGTAGCAGTAAGAAGAGAGCATGGTCTGGGTGGTGGGGGTCCCTGATGATGGATGTTGCTTTCATGCAACAGCACTCCATGTAGATCTGTTCAGTGGTGGGGAGGTCTTTAACTGTGATGCACTGGGTCATATCCGCTACTTTTCCAGTCAAGGGCATTGGCGTTTCTGTAACAGGCTGTGATGCAGCCAGTCAATATACCCTCTACCATACTTCTACAGCCGTCTTTCAAAGTTTCAGCTGACATACCGAATCTTCTCAAATTTCTAAGAAAGTAGAGGTGCTGCCGTGCTGGACCCAGGACAGGTTCTCACAACTGAGAATTCAGTTCAGCCTGTGGTGGCCTACTCTCTAATGCACACTCTTTGTAATTGTAACACTGTATTCTGCATTCTCCTGTATTCCATCAATTTTACGCCATTGCTGTTGTGAAACAGTGAATTTCATTCATATGAGAGAGTAATAATAAACCTGATTATAATTTTCCTTCCCCCTCCCCTTGGGTAGAGGATACGAGAGTCGGAACACACCTGCCAGCACACTTAACGACAACTTCTATCCTGCTGTTATAGGACTATGGAACAATTTCTTTGTGCAATAAGATGGACTATTGACCTCAATCCACCCCGATATCATTATCTACTGTACCATCTACCAGCGCTGCACCTTCTCTGTAACAATAACACTTTATTCTGCACTCTTATTTAAAATTCAAGATAGTTCATTGCTATTCTTCAGTTTGTTCGTTGTGTGCCGTGTCGTATGACACAGGTGATCATGCTCTTTCCATGACCATGATTGCTTTTGGCAATCTTTTTCGACAGAAGTAGTTTGCCATTGCCTTCTTCTGGACAGTGTCCTTACAAAACGGGTGACCCCAGCCATTATCAATACTCTTCAGAGATTTTCTGCTTGGTGTCAGTGATCTCATAAACAGGACGTGATATGCACCAGCTGCTCATACGACCATCCACCACCCATTCCCCTGGCTTCATGTGACCCTGATCGGGGGGGGGGGGTATTAAGCAGGTGCTACACTTTACCAAGCGTGACCCATGCCCTCACAGAGGGAAGGGGTACCTTAGACCTCCTTTGGTAGAGACTTGCCACCCAAGTTCTTCAGTACACAAGTGTAAATGTGAACAAAATGATTTTCATTCCCTTGTACCAGCTCAATGCGCTGTTGTAATACTGGTTCTGTGTGAACAGTTTGCAAACCCTTACTCAGTACATATGACAATATTAGACCAACTTACCAGTTTACCTTGGTGTACTGATCTCTCTGGATACAGGCAATCACAAGCTTTTCACTGTATCTCTTTTAGTGTGACTTCATAGAACAATTATGATATGATTCTACCCCATATAATTTATAACATGCTCTTTACTTACTTTATCTCACATTCCTGAGCGGTTAATGAACTAAAGCAACTATGAGACGAGATGGAAACAGGTTAGGCTAGTCAGCTTGTCAAGGCTGCTCTGCCGGTCAGTAACATGTTATGCCTGATGCTGTATGTTTCCCCTGGTTCAGGTTCTCACTGCAGAGAGTGAGCTGCTTCCAACAATGTACGAACACAGTCTCTCATGAGCCCATTCTGGCATTTGTCAATCCCACATTTTAATAGACTTAGTGGAACTTGTATTATCAGGCAATCAAACAAACGTTGGCAAACACTGATTTACAATTGGTAAAAGGAACCACAGTAACTCAAACAAGAATTAATTGCTTGGTGGTCTAGGTTTATCTACATCTGGTAAAAATGTCAAGGCATCATGAGCAGACAACCCAAAGAATAGAACCTGGTTTTGAACTCTTGATGGATATTAGCAAAGATTAAGAGTGGAATCCCGTTTCTTTTCCGTGGGTGTCAGCATCATTACGTGCCACATCGTACAACGTGGGTGATCATAGTCTCCATGGCCATGATTGTTCTTGGCAAATTTTTCTACAGAAGTGGTTTGCCATTGCCTTATTCAGGGCAGTGTCTTTACAAGATGGGTAATCCCAGCCATTATCAATATTCTTCAGAGACTGTCTGCCTGGAGTCAGTGGTCACATAACCAGGATTTGTGATGTGCATAGGCTGCTCATACAACCATCCACCACCTGCTCCCTTGGCCTCACCTGACCTGAATGGGTGGGTGGGTGGGTGGGGGGCTAAGCAGGTGCTATACCTTGCCCAAGAGTGACCTGCAGGCTAGTGGAGGAAAGGAGGACTTTACACCTCCTTTGGTAAAGAGTTACTTTTAACCCTGAAACCCAGGAATACACCTGGTCAAAACCTGTGTTGCATTTTCATTGAATATGTAAATGCAAGAGATTCTGCAGGTGCTGGAAATCCAAACTGACCTGGAGGAACTGAGCAGGTCAGGCACCACCTATAGAAATGAATAAACAGTTGACTTTCTGGACTGATACCCTTCATCATGACTGAAAAGGAAGGGGGAAGAAGCCAGAATAAGACGGTGAGGAGAGGGGGAAGGAGTACAAGCTGGCAGGGGAAGGTGAGTGGTTGGGAAAAGGGGGATGAAGTGAGAAGCGGGGAGGGGATTGGTGGAAGAGGTAAAGGGCTGGAGAAGAACGAGTTTGATAGGAGTGGAGAGTGGACCATGGGAAAAAGAGGAGGGGTAGGGGAAGTTGATGGAGGTGAGCTTACCTCTTATCTGATTTCACCTATCTCCTGCTGGCATGTATTCCTTCCCCTCCATTAGTAAAGGTCTTCTTTGAACTTTTCCTCTCTCACTTGAAATGTGTCTACAGTACTTTGGTATTAGGCATTTTAAACTTGGTAGAAAAAGATTGCCTGTCTACTTTATCTATGCTTTTCAATCATAATCTTGTAACCTCTATCAGATCTGCCCTCTGACTCAGCCACTACAAAGAAAACAACCCAAATTTGTCCAACCTCTCAGTATAGCACATGCTCTGTAATCCAGGAAGCATCCTGGTAAATCTCTACTGCACCCTCTCCAAAGCCTCCACATCTTCCCTTAACATGGTGCTCAAAACTGCACACAGTATTGCAGCTGAGGTAGGAACAGGGTTTTATAAATTTGGAACACAACCTCTCGACAGCTGACTGAAACGCCCTCATTCCTAAAGTCTTGTGTCCCATGTGCTATCCCAACCATATCATCCACCTACATTGCTAGCATCATGATCTATGGACTTGTTTTCTTTGAAGACATTCACCTGGAATAAAACAGAAACATATGAAAATATTCAAGTAAAGTCAAGTTTAAATTTATTGTCACCTGACTACATATATGGATCAACCATGATGAAATGGCGGAGCAGATTCGATGGGCCAAATGGCCGAATTCTGCTCCTATATCTTACAGTCTTATCTTATATATACAACCAAATGAAACAACGTTCCTCCGGACCACAGTGCACCCACAAAACGTATATCATGCACAGAGCATTAAAGAAAATACTATCGTAAATAAGTTAATAATATATTTAATGCATAGCACAGGTAAACAGTAAACAGGTCGCTGTCCTAGCGGGAATGAGACTGTGATGGTGACAGGGTGTTCATTAGACTCACAGCCTGAGGGAAGAGGTTGCTACCCAGTCTGGCAGTCCTTGTACTGATGCTCCTGTACCTCCTTCCTGATGGTAGTGGGTCAAAGAGATAGTTCAGAGAAATATTTGGCACATTAGGTCAAGTATTTGTGAATAAAGCTTAAAAAAACAAATGCAGAATATCTGAAATAACAACAGAGAATCCTGTCAACTCAGCCGGCAAGGCTGCATCTGTGGAGAGGCGGAGTGGGGGGGGGGGAAGGCGGTGGGAGACAGAGAAACAGTATTGATATCAATAGATAAAATACCCTTCTTATCAAAGACCCCCACCATCCAGACTATGCTCTCTTGTGGCTGCTACTACCAGGAAGGAGGTAAAGGAGCACTAGGTCCCACACATCAGGTTCAGGAACAGTTATTACTTTTCAACTATCAGAATCCTGAAACTGCTAAGATGTTGGTGAGACCTCATTAGGAGTGTTCTGTAGGAAAGATGTGAATAAGATTGAAAGGGTGCAGAGGAAATTTACAAGGATGTTGCTGGGACTTGAGCACCTGAATTATAGGGAACAATTGAGTAGATTAGGACTTCATTCCCTAGAACATGAAAACTGAGGGAGATTTATGTAAATTATGAGGGGTACAGATAGGGTAAATATTTTTTTCCACTGAGGTTTGCTGAGACCAGGTCATGTGTTAAGGGAGAAAGACGAACATGAGGGGGAGCTTCTTCACTTAGTGGGTGGTAAGAGTGTGGAATGAGCTGCCAACACAGGTATGTGGATGCAAGTTCAAGTTCAATGTTTAGGAGAAATGTTGATAGGTACTTGGATGGAGGGATATGGAGAGCTTTGGCTCAGGTGCAGTTTGATGGGACCACGCAGATTAATAGTTCGGCATGGACCAGATGGGCTGAAGGGCCTATTCCTGTGCTGTAGTGCTCTATGACTCTAGAAAACAATGTATCCTAGCCCACACATGCCCCATTTCTTCTGATGCCATCACATTTATTATATTAAAGGTAGTAATAAGTCTGTACCGTAGTGCCGTGGCTTTCAAGTATATTTTCAGCTAGCCCACTCCAACCAAATGGTTCATTCCCAATACTCAATATAATAATGTCCTCAGTTTGCTGATTTCTATTTAAAGTTCTGACTCTTTTATTAACGTCCCGTTAACCTTCTAAGCATCAACTTTGAAAACTACCGTTGTGGAGCATTCCCATAAATATTTGATCGGAAGTGTTGACGTTCCATTCAGCAGCTGGAATTTTGGCACACTGAGTTAGTAATCTATTCTATCTACAGTCTGCATTGCAGCAACTCAGCTCTCCTGTGACCTATGCTGAGAACAGCAATAAAAACTTTCTCATGGGAACTTCTAGACCTGATTTTCTATTCTTTTGTCATTGCTTAGTTGCAGTAATGGAACTTCCTTTTAACACCATGCTGAGAGCGTTATGCTGGCTAAATCATGTCATGATTTTAAAAGTCATTATCTCTTTTCCTCTTCTTTTCTCATCATCATCTATTTTTTCAAATCTCTCCATAATGAGAATCAGTAATCACGTTCCTTTGATTACCAAGGATATATCCCTTTAGCTTGCTGTTTAGAAATGAAATGTACAATACTAATATTAATAACTTATTTGTACAGCACTTTTCATACAGACAATGTTGAAGTGCTTTAGAATTGGATAAATTGCAAACACAAAAATTAAAGACAAAAAGATCCTAGTTAAAAGCTCTGTTTGCCAGAGGCTGGGAGACCGCTTCATTGAGCACCTACGTTCCATCCATCAGAAAAAGCGAGATCTTCCTGTGGCCACGAATTTTAATTCCACTTCCCATTCCCATTCTGACATGTCAGTCCATGGCATCCTCTACTATTGTGATGAGGTCACACTCAGGTTGGAGGAGCATCATCTTATATTCCATTTGTGTAGCTTCCAACCTGATGGCATGAACATCAATTTCCCAAACTTCCGGTAACATTGAAAGCTACAGCACATTACAGGCTGTGGTTGTGCCGACCATGTAACCTAGTCTAAAAACTGCCTAGAATTTCCCTACCACATAGCCATCTATTTTTCTAAGCTCCATGCAACTATCTCAGAGTCTCTTACAAGACCCTATTGTATCCGCCTCCACCACCTTCACTGGCAGTGCATCCCTCGTACCCACCACTCTGTGTGAAAAACTTTCCCCTGATATCCCCACTGTACCTACCTCCAAGCATCTTAAAACTATGCCCCCTTGTGTTAGCTACTTCAGCCCTGGGAAAAATCCTCTGTCTATCCACACGATCAGTGCCTCTCATCATCTTATACATCTCTGTCAGGTCACCTCTCATCCTCTGTCACTCGAAGGAGAAAAGGCCAAATTCACTCAACCTATGCTCATAAGGCACACTCTCCAATCCAGGCAACATCCTTGTAAATCTCCTCTGCACTCTCTCTATAGTATTCACATCCTTCCTGTAGTGAGGTGACCAGAACTGAACACAGTACTCCAAGGGAGGTCTGAGCAAGGTCCTACATAGCTGTAATATTACCTCACTATCAACCTGCGCAGCAGCTTTGAGTGTCTTATGGGAATGGACCCCAAGATCTCTCTGATCCTCCACACAGCTAAGAGTCTTAGCATTAACACTATATTCGGTCTTCAAATCAGACCTACAAAAATGAACCACTTCACACCTATCTGGGTTGAACTCCATCTGTCACCCTCAACCCAATTCTGCATCCTATCGATTTCCTGCTGTAATCTCTGACACCCCTCCAGACTATCCACAACAAACCTATCACGTAGTGGATAGTCAGAGTCTTTTACCCAGGACTGGAATGGCTAACATGAGAGGACACAGTTTTAAGGTGCTTGGAAGTAGGTACAGAGGAAATGTCGGGGTAAGTTTTTTACTCAGAGAGTGCTGAGTGTGTGGAATGGGTTGCTGGCGACGGTGGTGGAGGCGGATATGATAGAGTCTTTTAACGGACTCCTGGATAGATACATGGAGCTTAGGAAAATAGAGGGCTATGGGTAACCCTAGGTAATTTCTAAAGTAAGTACGTGTTCGGTGCAGCATTGTGGGCCGAAGGGCCTGTATTGTGCTCTAGTTTTTCTATGTTTCTAACCCCATTCCCCATTCCCATTTCCCTCTCTCACCTTAACTCCTTACCTGTCCATCACTTCCCTCTGGTTCTCCTCCCTCTATTCTTTCTTCCATGGCCTTCTGACCTCTCCTATCAGATTCCCTCTTCTCCAGCCCTGTATCCCTTTCACCAATCAACTTCCCAGTTCTTTACTTCACCCTTTCCCCCCCACCATTTCACCTATCACCTTGGGTTTCTTCCTCCCCTCCCCGCAGTTTCTAACTTCGATTCCTCATCTTTTTTTTTCCAGTCCTGAGGAAGGGTCTTGGCCTGAAGCATTGACAAACCCTTTCTTACCACAGATGTTGTTTGACTCTCAAGCAGATATTTTTGCATCTCACTGATGCTAATTACTTGGAAGTGAACAGAAAGTGAACAAGTCAGGCTAAATCAGTGTACAAATATATTTTCTATTTGACAGGGACCAGCATTTTCTCAGGTTGGCAACTACAGATTTCAATAATTCAAATAGGAAACTTCCTGTTCTTCCTGTTCCTCAGAAAAGATTCTGTTCCCTTTAGGGGGTTGTTCTTGCAGACCATGATTTATTTTTTTTAGAGATTCTGCACAGAACAGGCTCTTCCGGCCCTTCAATCTGTGGCATACGGTATCCCACACGGGACGATTTACAATGATCAATTAGCCTACCAACTGATATATCTTAGACTTTGGGAGGAAATCAGAGCACCCAGAGGAGACCCACGCGTAAACGGAAGAATGTATAAACAACCCCGGAACTGAACTCCGAACTCCAGCTCCCTGTACTGGATAGCTACTCTACCATAGCAGCCATGATGTACCACGTACAGCAAACTTAATGGCAGCCTTTTAGTCTGACACAGAAATACAAATAACATCAAAGCCTTGTTTTTGATTCATTTCACTCACCTGTCTCTTTTTACTAGATAGAACATAGCTGAAATGAAACTTAAAGACAACAATGAATAAATTGAATTTAAAAGCAAAAAAGATAAAACTTTCTTGTTGTCTTAATATTCAAGTAATTAAAAACAACGCGCTCAATATCAATTGTCATGCTGTTTTGCCAATGCTCAAGCAAATACCAGTTTGTGTGTTTAGCCTGCCACCATGTGGCAGAAAATAGATTTATGTTAGATAATATGTTGGGAGATGGTGTATGAATAATATATGGTGTGACGTTTTAGAGTGCAGTATAGCTTGTAAAAGCAAATGAGAGTGCATATAATATAGAAAAGATTAGCAGGAAGCTAGAGCATCTGGGAGCTTTTAAAAACCAACAGATGGCAAGTGAAAAAGCAATAAGGAGAGAAAAGATGGAATACGATGGTAAACTAGCCAATAATAGAAAAGAGAATACAAACAGATTTTTCAGATATATAAAAAATAAAAGAGAGGTGAAAGTGGATATCGGACTGTTGGAACATTTTACTTTTACTTTACTTTATACTTCATTGTCACCAAACAATTGGTACTAGAACGTACAATCATCACAGCGATATTTGATTCTGCACTTCATACTCCCTGGATTACAAATACTAAATATTAAAGATATTAAAAGTAGTTAAAATTAGTAAATATTAAAAACAAATTATAAATCATAAATGGAAAATAGAAAAATGGGAAGAAAAGTAGTGCAAAAAAACCGAGAGGCAGGTCTAGATATTTGGAGGGTACGGCCCAGATCTGGGTCAGGATCCGTTCAGCAGTCTTATCACAGTTGGAAAGAAGCTGTTCCCAAATCTGGCCATACGAGTCTTCAAGCTCCTGAACCTTCTCCCGGATGGAAGAGGGACGAAAAGTGTGTTGGCTGGGTGGGTCGTGTCCTTGATTATTCTGGCAGCACTGCTCTGACAGCATGCGGTGTAAAGTGAGTCCAAGGACGGAAGATTGATTTGTGTGATGTGCTGGGCTGTTTTCATGATCTTCTGCAGCTTCTTTCGGTCTTGGACAGGACAACTTCCATACCAGGTTGTGATGCACCCTAGAAGAATGCTTTCTATGGTGCATCTGTAAAAATTAGTGAGGGTTTTAGGGGACAGGCCAAATTTCTTTAGTTTCCTCAGGAAGTAAAGGTGCTGGTGGGCCTTCTTGGCAGTGAACTCTGCTTGGTTGGACCAAGTCAGGTCATTTGTGATATTGACCCTGAGGAACTTAAAGCTTTTGACCTGTTCCACTTGCACACTGCTGATGTAAATTGGGTCGTGCGGTCCGCTACTCCTTCTGCGGTCAACAACCAATTCCTTCATCTTGCAGACGTTGAGGGATAGGTTATTGTCTTCGCACCATGCCACCAGGTTCTTAATTTCCTCCCTGTACTCAAACTCATCATTACCCGAGATATGGCCTCCAATTGTTGTGTCATCAACAAACTTATATAGTGAGTTTGATGGAAACTTGGCTACACAATCATGGGTGTACAGTGAGTACAGCAGGGAGCTGAGTACACAGCCTTGTGGGGCACCCGTGCTCAGAGTGATTGTAGGGGAGAGCTTGTCCCCTATTTTTATAGCCTGGGTCCTGTCTGTGAGGAAGTTGAAGATCCAGCTGCAGATCTGAGTGCTAAGGCCCAGGTTCTGGAGCTTAGGAATCAGTTTGTTTGGAACGATGGTATTAAAGGCAGAGCTGTAGTCAATGAAAAGGAGCCTTACGTATGCGACTTTATTCTCCGGGTGTTCTAAGGAGGAATGTAGGGCCAGAGAGATGGCATCTGCCGTTGACCTGTTGCTCCGGTAGGTGAATTGCAAAGCGTCGAGGTTGACCGGTAGGCTGTGGTTGATGTGTGCCGTAACCAATCTCTCGAAGCACTTCATAGCAATTGATGTCAGAGCCACAGGTCGATAGTCATTCAGGCATGCCACCTTGCTCTTCTTCAGCACTGGGATTATCGTTGCCTTCTTAAAACACGAGGGGATCTTAGACTGAAGTAAGGAGCAGTTGAAGATGACAGCAAACACTCCAGCTAGCTCACTTGCACAGGCCCAGAGAACCCGTCCTGGGACGCCATCTGGGCCCGTCGCCTTCCTTGGATTTATCTTCAGGAAGGCCCTTCTAATGTCCTCCTCGGTGATGATGAATCTCGATGCCACCAGGTCCGGTTCATCCGGACGGAGCGGGACGCTCCTCTTCTGTTCAAATCTTGCGTAGAATACGTTAAGTTCATCAGGAAGAGAAGCGCCACAGTTATTGATATTCTCAGCCTTTTCTTTGCACCCAGTGATCTCACTTAGACCCTGCCATAGTCTACTGGCATCCCTTTGGTTAGCCTGGGCTTCCAACTTGGCTCGATATTGGCCCCAAGTGCGCATGCGCTGGTCGTGCTTGCAGCCTGGTACAGCCGTTCCGATCTATTCTTTTACTTCCTTCTTCTTACTTTTTAATTTACGTATTTTTTGTATTTTTTTCTCACGGTAACACGTCGAAGCTGCACCCTCTCTAATATGCTGGTAGAGAGAATTTTATTTGGGTTTTCTTTAGCGCTGGAAATGGTTACATCCCAACACACGGGACAGAAGCAAGGTCGCATTGTGTATTCCATGGACCGGGAAATTCCGGTCGGCTTAGCGACAGAGCGGCAGACACCGCTGCTGAAATCCGGAGGAAAACACACAGAGGATGCAGCGGGAGATCACAAAGCCGAGGAAAGAGGACCGGGTCCAGACAACAGATACTTTTGGAGAAGAGGAGTTCAGTGGGTAATACCGTTCCGCCTGACTGGAAGTGCACTGAGAGTGGTAAGCGGCGTGAAGGAGTGGGGTGCTTACTGATCTGGCTAACAACGGATGGTGCAATCCGGGGTATATTACGATTGAGGAACGTGTTTGCAGACTGGATATTGAACTTTTTACTGTTGGACTTCGGCCACATTCCACCGTGATACAACACTGGCGGCATGGGAGGTCATTCCTGCCTGTGGCCATCGAACGTGCAGCTCCTCCCATGGAGGATCAGACACCCTGAGTCAATGGGCTGGTCCTGGACTTATTTTCCATCTGGCATAGTTTTCATTTTGTTGTTTGATTGTTTGTGGTTTTTGTATTGCTATATTTACGCTCTATTCTTGGTTGGTGCGACTGTAACGAAACCAAATTTCCCTCAGGATTAATAAAGTATATCTATCTATCTATCTATCTATTACCTCTTGGCGCCCTTAATGGCTTTCCGGAGTTCACGCCTGGATTCCGTGTAGTGAGTGGTATCCCTGGACCTAAAAGGCGCAGCTCTAGCCTTTGAAAGGGACGTGACCTGGAGAGGTCCATTTCGCTGGAGAGATAGCAATGGGGGATCAAAGAAATGGCGGAGGGACTTAAGTATTTTGCATCAGTCTTCACTGTGGAAGACACTAGCGGAATGCTGGAAATTCGAGTGTCAAGGCTGATTTATATGTGTATATTAGCTTGCACCATAGCCTACGCAAGTGGGCTACGCCATTGTGAGCATTTATACTTGTGCGTTGGTGTGTCTGCGTCGCTCTGCAATTCGGGCACGTACATGTATGTGCACGTCACGCATTCGCACGTTGTGCATGTGCACACACCTGCCCCTGCAAGGCTTCATGGTCATGGTAGTCTTTCTCGGGGTAATTTCGGAGGTCTGTAAAGCTTTATGGAAAGCATTGCAGCCAGAGTTCCTCCTCTGCCCTTCAGTTGCCCAATGGGAAGCTATTGCAGCATAGGAGGAAATGCGATGCTACCAAGTGGATCAATCACAGCTGTTGTGTTCTGTGTTGCCACGACGCATAGTTACATTTTGGGAGAAGTGCGCGTCAGGCTACGGCATAGGGATCCACGTAGGCACTGCGTAGGGTTCGCAGCTGTGCCGTACCTACGGCATACATTTGATGCACAAGTATAAATCAGCCCTCAGGAGGCAGAAATGAGTGGAGATATTACTGAGGAGAAGGTGTTTGGGAAGCTGAAAGATCTAAAGGTAGATAAGCAACAATGTAATGCTGATCAGGATCCTGTCAAACTCTGCTTTAAATATACCCAATGACTTGGCCTGCACAGTCTGTGAAGAGGAATTCCACAGATTTGCCTCACTCTGACTAAAGAAATTCCTCCTCATCTTTGTTCTGAAGTCAATGTCCCCAACTTGGGGTCCATGGACCCCTTCGTTAATGGTAAGGCTCCATGGTATAAAAAAACCATGGAGAACCCCTGTTCTAAAGGGATGTCCTTCTATTCTGAGGCTGTACACTCTGGTCCTAGACTCCCCCAGTGTAGGAGACATCCTCTCCATGTCCACTCTACCTAGACCTTCCAATATTCGACAGGTTTCAATGAGGTCTTTCTTCATTCTTCTGAACTCCAGTGAGTACAGGCCCAGGGCCATTAGACACCCCTCATATATTAACTCTTTCATTCATGGGATCATTCTCAAGAACTTTCTCAGACCTTCTCCAATGGCAACATGTCCTTTCTGAGACAAGGGGCCCAAAACTGCTCACCATGTTCCACGTGTGGTCTGAGCATATCCTTATAAAGACTCAGCATTATATCCTTGCTTTTATATTCGAGTCCTTTCAAAATTAATGCTCACACTGCACATCCCTTCCATAGCAATGACTCAAAGGGCAAGTTAACCTTTAGGGAGGACATCCAAGGCCCTTTGTACCTCAGATTTCTGAATTCACTGCCTGTTTAGAAAATAGTCTACACCTTTATTCCTTCTACTAAACTGCATGACCGTACGTTTCCCTGCACTGTATTCTCTCTGTCTACAGAACACCACTCTTTTTCCCTTGACATCACACTTGGGACAATGTTTTCACTATGCACCCCACGGACACAACAGAGTCTGTGGCACCAATTCAAAAACAGCTGCAAAGATAGTCACCACACATGTACACGGTAATTGTCAGCAGTGAATCAACAGCATTTATTTATAAACTGATTCTGGAAACTCGGAGCAGCACACACAGAATGCTGGAGGAACACAGGAGGTCAGGCAGCACCTATGGAGAGGGATAAACGGTCGATATTTTGGGACGAGACCCTTCTTCAGGACTGGAAAGGAAGGGGGAAGATGCCAAAATGAGAAGGTGGGGGTGGGGAAGGAGGGGAAGCTAGAAGGTGAGAGGTGAAGCTTGGTGGGTGGGGAAAGGGGATGAAGTAAGAAGCTGGGGAGGGGGTTGATAGGTAGAAAAAAGCAAAGTGCTGGAGAAGAAGGAATCTGATAAGAGAGGAGAGAAAGGGGAGGGGGAGGGACACAAGGGGGAGCTGATAGGCAGGTGAGGAGAAGACGTGAGGTCAAAGTGAGGAATAGAGGAAGGAAGGTGGAGGGCAAGATTACTAGAAGTTGAGAAAATCGATGTTCATGCCATCAGGTTGGAGCTACCTAGATGAAATGCGCTGGAGAAACTCACCAGGTCGGGCAGCATCCATGGAGAGGAATAAATAGTCAATGTTTTGGGCTGAAAAGGAAGGGGAAAGAAGCCAGAATAAGAATGTTGGGGGGGGGTGGGTTGTTAGCTTCCCTTCCTTTCCTGTCCAGGTGAAAGGTTTCAGCCTGGAACATCGACTGTTTATTGCTCTCCATAGGTGCTGCCTGACCTGCTGAGTTCCTCCAGCATTTATGTATTGCTAGCTCTAAATGTGAAGCACCTTTGGGTTTCCTGGGGTCATGAAAATGGGTACAAAACAGAAAATGAGTTTTGTATTTTCAGACACCTTTGGATATTTCCTTCTTTAAAACAACATAAATTACAACTCGGTTGCAAAGATAATTCTGAGCAGGCAGCTGTTGGAGCAGTGACACATCAGAGGGAATAGTTATACCATCACTCAAACAATTTTTTAACTCAAAATTGGTGGCTCCCAACCAAACTTAATGATGTGCCTCAACTTAACACAAACCCATGATTTTTAACTTTCCCATTTTCCTGAATATTCTTTCTATGTTTGTAATTATTCCACCACAAAAAATAAACATAGAAACATAGAAAACCTACACCACAATACAGGCCCTTCAGCCCACAATGCTGTGCCAAACATGTCCTTACCTTAGAAGTTACCTAGGGCTATCCATAGCCCTCTATTTTTCTAAGTTCCATGTACCTATCCAGAAGTTTCTTAAAAGACCCTATCGTATCCACCACTACCACCGTCACTGGCAGCCCATTCCACACACTCATCACACTTTGTTTAAAAAACTTACCCCTGACATCTCCTCTGTACCTACTTCCAAGCAGCGTAAAACTGTGCCCTCTCATATTAGCCATTTCAGCCCTGGGAAAAAGGCCTCTGACTATCCGCACGATCAATGCCTCTCATCATCTTATACACCTCTCATCCTCCATTGCCCCAAGGAGAAAAGGCCGAGTTCACTCAACCTATTCTCATAAGGCATGCTCCCTAATCCAGGCAACAACCTTGTAAATCTCTTCTGCACCTTTTCTATGGTTTTCACATTCTTCCTGTAGTGAGGCGACGAGAACTGAGCAGAGTACTCCAAGTGGGGTCTGACCCAGGGTCCAATATAGCTGTTACATTACCTCTCAGCTCCTAAACTCAATCTCACAATCCCACCTGTGTAGCAGCTTTGAGTGTCCTATGGACTCGGACCCCAATATCCCTCCGATCCTCCACACTGCCAAGAATCTTACCATTAGTACTATATTCTGCCAACTTATTTGACCTACCAACTTCCTATTTATTTGATAACAACCCAACGGCAAACAGTGTTGACAAAACAAAACCAGAACCCTGAAATTGATCATGAATCTTAGCTTCTTTGATCAACTGTGAAACCTGTCACTATTCGGAATTCCCCTTATTTCCCGAGCAATTATAATTCGATGATTCATTTTTCCAACCCCATCCAAGCCATGGTTAACAATCGATTACCTTCACAAACATGATTTATTAAAGTTCAAAGTACTTCAACGTAAATTTTATTAATAAAGAATATATATGCCACCATATACAATCCTGAGATTCATTTTCTTGTGGGCATACTTAGCACATCTATAGCTATAACAGAATCAATGAAAGAGCAACCAGATTGCAGAAGTCAACAAATTGTGCAAATACAGACAGAAAGAAATAATAATAATAAACAAATAAGTAATAAGTATCAAGAACACGAGTTGAAGAACCCTTCAAAGTGGATCTATTGGTTGTGGAACATTTCAATGATTGGGCAAATGAAGTTATCCCTTTGGTTCAAGAGCCTGATGGTGAGGCTGTTCCTGAACCTGGTGGTGTGAGTCCTGAGGCTCCTGTACCTTCTTACGAATGGCAACAGCAAGAGAGCATGTCCTAGTTGGTGGGGGTTCCTGATGATGGATGTTGTTTTCCATTGACAGCGTTTCATGTAGGCATGCTCAAAGGTTATGAGAGCTTTACTCGTGATGGACTGGGCCGTATCCACTATTTTTGTAGGATTTTCTGGTTAAGGGCATTGGTGTTTCCATGCCAGGCTGTGATGCAGCCAGTCAATATAATCTCCACTACACACCTATAAAAGTCTGTCTAAGTTTTAGATGTCATGCCGAATCTTCACAAATTCCAAAGGAACTAAAGGCGCTGCTGTGCTTTCTTCGTAAATGCACTTACCTGCGGGGCCCAGGAGAGGTCCCCTGAAATAATAACACCAGGAATTTAAAGTTGCTAATCTCCTCCACCTCTGATCCTCCAATGAGGACTGGCTCATGGTCCTCTGGTTTCTTTCTTCTGAACTCTATAATCAGTTTCTCATTGAGTTGACATTAACTGACTCACCATCAACTTATACAGCCTGTAAATTTCGGTGTCCACAAATGAGCATTAATATTATTTTTAATTTCTATCAACTGTCTAGGATTACTTCTCTATACATTTACTCCTACTACACAACTTTCCCAAAACATTTAGACTCCATCTGAATGTGCAATGTGCAATCATAGTAATTTATAATAAATTAGAAGAGTCAATGTAACACAGAAATACACTCAAATCAGTGTGTTAATCAGTCTGATGATCTGATGGAAGAAGCTGTCCCAGAGCCTGTTGGTCCTGGCTTTTATGCTGCGGCATCGTTTCCCAGATGGTAGCAGCTGGAATAGATTGCGGCTGGGGTGACTCAGGTCCCCTATGATCCTACGGGCCCTTTTTACACACCTGTCTTTGTAAATGTCCTGAGTCATGGGAAGTTCACAACCACAGATGCGCTGGGCTGTCCACACCACTCTCTGCAGAGTCCTGTGATTGAGGGAGGTACAGTTCCCATACCAGGCAGTGATGCAGCCAGTCAGGATGCTCTCAATTGTGCCCCTGTAGAAAGTTCTTAGGATTTGGGGGTCCATACAAAACTTCCTCAATGTTGTTTATCTTGCTCAACCTCAGTACACTGTTGTGATGATCTGATCTGTATAAACCTTATGCAAAATAAGCTTTTCACTATATCTCAGTACATGTGCCTTTTTCACCACACAGCTAGTGTGTACAGACCACGTGAGGTCCTCGGTGATGTGGATGCTGAGGAATTTAAAGCTGTTTACCCTCTCAATCCCAGATCCATTGATGTCAATAGGGATTAGTCCACTCCTCCTGTAATCTACAACCAGCTCCTTTGTTTTTGCGACATAGAGGGAGAGGTTGTTTTCTTGACACCACTGTATCAGAGAGATGACCTCTTTCCCGTTGTTTGAGATTAGGCCAATGTGTGTCGTGTCGTGGGCAAATTTCAATTATTATTAAAACTATTAAAAAATTCAAAGTTCAAAGAACATTTATTATCAAAGTATGTATTCTATATACAACCTTGAGATTTGTCTCCTTACAGGCAGGCACAAAACAAAGAAACTCAAAAGAACCCATAAAAAAAGACTCTCAAATATTCAGCGTGCAGAGAGACAAGAAAAAACAAATTGTCCAAACAATAAACATAAGCAAACAGCACTCTGAACAAAAGTGAGTCCATAGACATGAAGCCAGGAGCAGCCAGAGCAGGCCACAGGCTCACCCTCAGTTCAGCACAGAGCCGAGTAAACATTGCAAAGCCCTCAGACCCAGAGCCCAGAGCAGCCGGAGCTGAATCCTCAGTTCAGCACAGAGCCAGGTAAAAATCGCAGACCCCTCAGACCCAGAGCCCAGAGCAGCCAGAGCAGGCCACAAGCTCACCCTCAGTTCAGCACAGAGCCCTCAGACATTGCAGAGCCCTCAGACATGGAGCCCAGAGGAGCCGGAGCTGAATCCTCAGTTCAGCACAGAGCCAGGTAAACATTGTAGAGCAGCATGCAGAACTGATCTGACCCTCACCTCTTGTCCCAACACCCTGCCTTTTCAATCCATCTGGCCTGGTGTTTAAATCATCCAAACATCGGGTCGTTCCTCGCTCTAGGACCTGGGTCCTGTCCCATCGATACGCTTTAGGCCTGGACCCTGCTGCCACATACCCAACCCTTCCAAATCTGCTGGCACTTTAATTGATCAAACCTCGCCCTCAGTTTACATAGATGGACCTCGTATCTGCCTCTCCTCTACTGTGACTCCCCTCGAGTTTGCCTCAAACATGCCTCGACCTTGCCCCAACCTTGCCTTGAACGTGCCTTGAGTTTGCTTTGCACGCAAGTGCTTCGACCCTTGACTCAGCCTCGCATTCACTTGCCTCTCCACTGTTTGCACGATTGTTTACCACAAATTTTACAAGAAAAAGTGATATTAATAAAGTATTTAGTTATATACCTTGTTTTGTTTGCCACCAGCAAGTAGTCGCTGGGCTTCACTGGATGAATCAGGTTATTTACTTGCCAATAGCACTAGGTGTATGACTTACATCTAACCTAACAGCAGGTCATGTCTTAACACAGCATTCATATTACACCTACAATTGCTAAACTGTTTTACTCCACTGCACGGATGATTTCCTGATCCATGGTGCTGAGGGAGAGACCATGGGACATAAGAGCAGAATTAGGCCATTCACGTTGCTAGCAGGGGTAACCATTGAGAAAGGCAGCAAAGATGAACAGTATCGTGGGGTTACTTCTCCTTGCCCCATCCGATTGGAGTTTGGTTTTGATGTTGGAATTGGTATATTATTGTCACATGTACTGAGATACAGTGAGAAGCTTATTTTGCATGTCATTTATACAGATCTGATCGTTACAACAGTGTATTGAACAAGGTAAACAATAACAGAATGCAGAATAAAGTGTTACAGTTACAGAGAAAGTGCAGAGCGGGTAAACAATAAAGTGCAAGACCATAATGAGGTAGATTGTCAGGCCAAACATCCATCTTACCATATAAGAAGTCAATTCAAAAGTCTGATAATAGTGGGATAGTAGATGTCCTTGAGTCTGGTGGGATGTGCTTTCAGGCTTTTGTATCTTCTGCCCAACAGGAGAAGGGAGAAGAGAGAATATCTAGGGTTGGTTGGGGTCTTTCATTATGCTGGCTGCTTTACTGAGGCAGGGAGAAGTACAGAGAAAGTCCATGGAGGGGAAGCTGGCTTCTGTGATGTGTTGAGTTGTGTCCACAACTCTCTGCAGTTTGTTGCAGTTGTGGGCAGAGCCATTACACATCCAGTCAGAGTGCTTTCTGTGGTGCATCAATAAAAATTAGTAAGAGTTGCTGGGGAAATACCAAATTTCGTTAGCCTCCACAGGACATAAAGACATTGATGAGCTTTCTTGGCTGTGATTTGCCCAACATTGACTCTAATTGCACACATACATTTACTGAGAAAGGTATAAACAAGGCTGATGCTCAATGGAACTGATGTGTGGAATCCATGGGCATAGTCTGCATGCTGCAAAACTTGCCTATAATTTCAACAATGTTGAGAATACTGGGATGTGTGACAATTGGTGATACTATTTCATTGAATCATTGAACTGTTCTGGCGTAGAAGGACACATTAAGTTCATCGAGCCGTTGCCACTTCCTTGTGGAACAATCTATTGCCTATAATTTGTTAACTACACTCAGTGATCACCTCATTAGGTACAGCTGCTCATTAATGTAAATCATGCGGCAGCAACCCAATGCATAAAAGCATGCAGACATGGTCAAGACGTTCAGTTGTTGTTCAGACCAAACATCAGAATGGGAAGAAATGTAATCTAAGTGACTGACTGTGGAATGATTGCTGGGGCCATACAGGGTGGGTTGAGTATCTCAGTTATTGCTGATCTCCTGGGATTTTCAGGCACACAGTCACTAGAGCTAACAAAAAACAAAAATGACATCCAGCGATCCAGTGAGTGGCAGATTTGTGGGCAAAAAAATGGCTCGTTAATGTGAGAGCTCAGAGGAGAATGGCCAGACTGGTTCAAGCTGACAGGAAGGTGACAGTAACTCAAATATCCACACACTACAACAGTGGTGCGCAGAAGATCATCTCTGAATGCACAACATGTCAACCCTGGAAGTGGATGTGCTACGGCAACAGAAAACTACAGACGTATACTCAGTAGGCTCTTTATTAGGTACAGGAGGTAGAACGTGGCCGCTGGGTGTATATTCTCTAATCTTCATGTTTTGTGATGTGGCCTTCACTGTCATGACATGACCTGTTGCTCAAAAACAATCTACAAATTCACCAATGATGCCTCTGTTGTTGGTAAAGTCTCAGGTGGTGACGAGGAGGCATTTGAGTGTGAGGTAGATCGGTCAGTTGAGTTGGATCACAAAAACAACCTTGTACTCTGTGTCAGCAAATGAAGGAAATGATTATGGACTTCAGGAAGGGGAAGTCAAGGGAATGCACGCGAATCCACATCGAGGGGTCAGCAGTGGAAAGTTCAAGTTCCTGGGTGTCAACATCTCAGAGGATCTATCCTGGGACTAACAAATTGATGCAGTCATTTACAGGGCACGCCGGTGGCTCTGCTTTCTTCGGAGTTTGAAGAGGATTCATATAGATGGACTGTGGAGAGCGTTCAGATTGGCTGCATCACAGCTTGGTATGCAGGATGGAAAGAAACTGCACAGGGCTGTAGACAGCCAGATCCATCACAGGTGCAACCCTCCCCAACATCAAGAACATCTTCAAGAGGTAGCACCTCAATAAAGTAGCATCTGGAACACGACCTGTTCTCATTACTTCGATTGGGGAGGAGGTACAGGAGCCACACTTCATGATTCTGAAATAGCTTTATTCCTCTCTACCATCAGAGTTGTGAACAGCCCGTAAACCCATGAACACTACCTCATTATTACTATCACGGTACAATTTATTTATTTTTGTGACTTATGGTTATTTTATCTTGCACTGTACTACTGTCACAAAACTATAAATTTTACCTCATCTGTCAGTGATAATAAATCTGATTATTTTTTAAAAGTAAAGATTATTATGTGAATTTAGATTCCATGTTTGGCCCAGTAGGTTTGTTACTGCAGGCTCCAGAATGAAATAACAAACAGCTGTCATTGAATTGGAATGGTTTCTTTTCATTTAACCCATTTAAACTATGATCTTTATGCTGTCAAATCTCCTTTCACCTTCTTACCTATGAGAGAACAATGGCATCTTGTCTATCTGTTTATAAATGGAATTTTCATTCCTGGGACTATAACATAGTCAATGTTTTCTGTACTCTGTGTCCTTCACATGCCTTCAGAGGTATTGGCAGTAATACTCGTCTTGCAGGGTAACTGGTGTTTTGCAATGGTTCAACATAATCTCCCCGCTTCTGCACCTTATGTTAGTATTTCTGAAGCAGAGATTCCAATCACGTGATCTGGGGCTGCCACAATCTACCTTGCCATTTTCAAAGACTTTGGTACATACGTTCCAAGGTGCCTATGTTCTCCAACACACTATAGAACACATGATATTGTTCTCTTTGCCAAAATGTGTCATTTCACATTTCACAGTTCAAAGCAAATTTTAATCAAAGCATGTATGTTACCTTGACATTCATCTTCTTGCAGGCATTTATAGAAAAATAAAGCATTACGATAGAATTGTTGAAAAATTATACATAAACAAAGACTGACAGACAACAACGTGCAAAAGAAGACAAATTGTGCAAATGAAAAATAAATAATTCTGAGAGTATGAATTATAAAGAGTCTTTAAAAGTGAATCCATAAACTTGGATATTTATTTATTTATTGAGGTACAGTGTGGAATAGGCCCTTCGGGCCCTTCAAATTGCACTGCCACCAACCCCCAATTAACCCTAGCCTAATCACAGGACAATTTACAATAACCAGTTAACTAACCAACTAGTATGTCTTTGGACGGTGGGAGAAAACAGTAGCACCCGGAGAATACTCACACGTTCCACATACAGACTCCTTACGGATAACATTGGAATTTAACTCCAAGCTCCGATGCCCTGAGCTGTCGTGCCCTTCACTCTTCGCAGAGCGTTGTAGAACTGCCTTCCTGCCTGTTGGATCTCATCCGACCAGCCAACTGGAGCTGGCTTCACATGCTAGGATGGCATGTCCCTGTCTCACCGGGGAGATGAGGCCACCGGCTGCTCTCACCTGGTTTGGTTCACCTGTCAAAGCGGTGTGCTGGGGTAATATTCAATTCAATTCCAGTTCAATTGTCATTCAACCATACATGAATACCTGTGAATTCAGCCAAACAAGACAGTGCTACTCTGGGGCCAAGGTGCAAATCACAGTACCAACAGTCACACAGCTCAAAGCAGACGTAGCACATACAAGTTAGCAAGCACATAAGGATGTCAGCGAGATACAGCCACGCAAAAAGAATAGTCAAGACACAAGCCTTGACTGCCACAGCAATCTGCAGTCATCTTCTGCTGAGCGAACACTGGGGGGCAGCACCGACTCTGGCCGGGATGCTGTGCCACACTGCCCCTGGTGGTGCACACCAGCCCCGACGCCTTCCTTCTGGTGACTGTCAACAGGCGACACTGTGGCTTGAGGGCTGATCCTTCCACATACAAGACAGCAAGCACACGTAATACATCAGTAAAATACAACCACGCAAAAAACCCTGAGTCCATGAATCCACAGAAATCTGCAGTCGACCACAACACAGCTTGTCTTCTGCCAAGTGAACGGTGGGTGGTGGGGACAGCACTGACCCCAGCCTGGACAGCATGCCACATGGTACCAGCTCTGATGCCTTCTCCTGAGAGCACAGGGAGAAATTTGCAAGCAGCACCAAAACTGGAAGTGTAATAAGCAGTTAAATAGCCTGACAGCTTGGGCAGACATCGGCTGAAGAATAAAGATCTTAAAGATTGGCTTAATTTGTCATATGCACATCAAAATATACAGTGAAATGGATTGTTTGCATAAAATCAAACCAGCAAGGATATGCTGGGGGCAGTCCCCAAATGTCACCATACTTCTGGCACCAACATAGCATGCCCACAATTTACTAATCCTAACTGGTACGCCTTTGGACTGTGGGAGGAAACCAGAGCACCTGTAGGAAATCCACACGGTTCTGGGGAGAATGTACAAACTCCTCACAGACGGTGGCTGGAATCAAACTCTGACCTTACAGCTGGAGCTGTAAAGCGTTACATGACTTGCCATGTAGAATTGCAACTTGGAACTCTGCTGACCACTGTGCTCCAACCATTAACCCCTTGTCCTACAGAAACACACAAAACTGACCAATATTACTGTGACAACAAGGTAAATTTTAGAAATGGTCGATATTGTTGGTATATGAGGTGTCTGGGGAGGGGTAGCACCACTGATGGAGAGGTTTGCCATGTCTATTCTGGGGCAGCTCACTCATCTTTGGTCCCCACCAGACACTCAGCTCTCACCTGCGCCTCTAAATAGCTGTTTACATGTGATAACAGCCACACTCCTGATACACTGCTTCAACAGGCAGGCTAAACCGGGTGAGGGTAGCTGGCAGATCTCATACTCCAGTGAGATAGGAACATGCCTGTCATAGCATGTGAAGTCAGCTCTGGTGGACTGGCCCGATAAGATCAAGGTGAGATCCAACGGCCAGGAAGGTAGTTCTGCAATACTTTGTGGAGAGCAAAGGGCATGACAAGGCGCAGAAGAAATCATGGCCATCCACTGCAAACATTTAAGACCCCAGTTCTTGACAACTGCTCATACCATTTGACCCAGACTTCAGAGGTGAAGAGAGTGGAAATGCCCCAGGTCAATAGCTTTTTCACTTTAAAAACATTCCCATACAGGTTTCCAGTCATTATTGGATTGTTGGTGAAGGCACAGTTCCAGTAAGATGCAAATGTTTGTGCATGTCCCTTTAATTGGACCCTGATCCATCCAGTTACGTGACCATTGACAACATATCTGATCTACAGGCAGCCTTCTAAAGGATTGCACAGGTGAGAAAACCTCTTTTTGGAGCTACCTGTGCACCTGATGCTCGCCATATAGGATATCAATCCTATTTAGTCACAGAGCACTACAGCACAGAAACAGGCCCTTCAGCCCATCTGTTCAACGTCGAACTATTAGTCCCATTGACCTGCACCTGGACCATAGTCTTCCATACCCCTCCCATCCATGTACCTATTCAAATTTTTCTTAAATGTTGAAGTCGAACCTGCATCCATTACTTCCATTGACAGCTTTTTCCACACTCTCATCGTCCTCTCAGTGAAGTTCCCCTCATGTTCCCCTTAAAATTGTCTCCTTTCACCCTTAACCCATGGACCTCTGGTTGTAGTCTCACCTAACCTCAGTGGAAAAAGCCTGCTGACATTTACCCTCTCTATACCTTTCATAATTTTGTATTTACCTCCGTCAATCCTTCTCTCATTCTCCTACGCTCTGGGGAATAATCCTAACCTATCCAACCTTGCCCTCTGACTCAGGTCCTCAAGTCCTGGCCAAATCCTTGTAAATTTCTCTATGCACAGGTGCCATACAAAGACCATCAGCATTTTTTCTGGCCCATTTGTTGAACTACCAAGCTAGAAAAAGGACTGGCAAGAAATAGATGTATAAAAATGTATTAAATAAATCAATTACCATATATCTTCCAGCTTATATGTTAAATTCAAATGATCTGTTTACTGAATGAAATAAGGATGGCCACATTTTGTTTCAGAGAGATTACTAACATGTCCTCTTTCCTCTCCTTTAGGTTCTTTCTTCTCCAGCCCTTTTACCTCTTCCACCTATCACCTCCCAGCTTTTTACTTCATCCTCCCTCCCTCACCCACCTACCTCCCCCCTCACTTGGACTCACCTATCACCTGATAACTTGTACTCCTCCCCGTCCCCCACCTTCATATCCTGGCTTCTTCCAGCCTCCATTCCAGAACTGATGAAGGGTCTTGGCCTGAAAAATTGACCGCTTATTCCCGTCCGTAGATGCTGCCTGATCTGCTGAGTTTCTCCAGCATTTCGTGCGTGTATTGCTCTGGTTGTGCAGCATCTGCAGAATCTCTTGTGCTGATGGCTAACATGTGCTATATAATCACAGAAAGTTGATTATCATATATATTTTTTATTTGTAGCATGCTTTCCAATCATTGATTTATATGTATTCTAGACATATAACAGAGGCGCGTCAAATCAATATTCAGTGACATGCTACTCTCTGATAATTTTATATTATATAATTTTTAAGTTAAAGTTGTATTTCCCATCACACTTAACTGTGAGGTATACGTTATTCAGTCACTATTTGTGTAATCACTGGAATCATTGAAGAAACTTCTTGCTATATGGTAAGGTGACCTGGGGAATTGGTTGGTATCGCTGCCGATTTCGTTGATGGAGTAGTCGCTGGACATGCCTGTGTAATTCTCTCTCTGGGAAGGTGAAGCCGGTACTTGATACACACTCTCAGAGGAGGTTGGGAAGCTGCCCTCCAACTTTCTCAGAGAAAGTTGCCTGTTGGATGGGGCTTCTTCTGTAGATCCAGAGCTGATGCTAGTTGTTGATTCAAGGGCAGTGTGAAATACTTCAGGATTAATGCTTACTGACATTGTTCTTGAATGTTTGGGTGTTGATACAAGGTGCTGGGAGCCATCTGGATATGTAAACACATCATCATCACTGTAAGAATATCTTCTTGGTGTCAAATTAAATGACTGAGGAGCAGAGGCAACGGGTGCATATAATGGGCTGGCGTACTCCTTTAAAATGAAAGACTGGGAAATGGGTGACCCCTTCAAGAACTTGCTGTCCTCAAACCTGCTGATGCGGAATGGTTCCTGGAGCTTTGAACTTTGGCTCTCAGAAGGACCGACTTGTGAACTTTCTGCTGCAGGATCACGGAGGAACGTCAGCGATAAGGGAGACAACGGCTGGAAAGATGGCAATGTAAAGGATGACTGCTGCAGGGACTCAGGTTCTGTGTAAACGGATGGAGAAAGAGGAGGTGGAACCTTAGGTAGCGGGCTACGCATCATAGCTTGAGATCTCGAACACACGTCAGACTCAGACCCCTGCTGCGATATTGGTGATACCTGTTGGTATGATGGCATCATGGAAGATTGCTGAGATACTGAATAAGCAGATGGTGAGTGAGCTATTGTTGGGTGAAACAAATCACGCCCTGACTGGAGGTTATCTTGTGGAATATTTGCAAAGCCCCCTTGACTTGGAATATTGCTGATGCTGACCTCTCCCACTGCCGGGCTGCCAGTGGAGATCCAGCCTTGCAATGGCTGTGTCGGTGAAACGTAAGATGCCGAGTAAGGCATCCCACTGTATGAAGTATCCATGTATGGTAGATCCTGCTTGGCAAATGGTGCTACGCCACTGTATGAAAAAGACGGTTCTACAAATGAGTGATGAGATGCAGTTGGAGATGGAAGAGGTGGCTGTTGGCCTGGCCTTATTACAGGACACTGTGGCCCTTCGTTGATATATGGAGGACCCACCTCATCAGGAATGTAATCTTGAGTAATCTGATGCCTTGAAGGTGTATAAGCCATTATGGATTCTTCTGGAAGGTATGGCGAGGACAGGGATGAAAGGTGTTGTGAGGGTGACAGACCGGGTAATTGGTACTGCAGCTGTGACTGGGTGATGGACCGTTGGTTCTGACTTTGGGGAAGAGGAGATATTGGGTACATTGATGACTGCACAATGTCTGGAGAAGTAATCCCAACCTCACTTCCTTTAGGAATATGGTGTAACCCGGGGCTCAGATCTTTTGCCGAGATACTGCCTTGGTAGGTATACTGATTTGGCCGAAAGGGTGACAAAGGGGCCACTGGAATACTAATGGATTTTGATCTGGCTCTTTTTGTCAGGGGATGAGGAGATGACAGTCTTGGTGCCAGACTACCGTAAGATAATGATAAAGGTACTGATTTTCTGGATGATCTTATGTGAGACAGCTGAGGAACAAATGGCAATGAGTGGGTTATTGGTACAGCATGTTGTGAACTATGGATTGGCCTGATGGTAGCGGATGACAGCTCAGCATAAGGTTCAGTGCTCACAACGTCACCTTCATCGGAAATAAAGGCTGATCTGCTCCTCCTCTCCAGACTACCTCCTTCTATGGTATCAGAAGGTTCATGAGGAGGTATTAAAGAAACTGATTTTGTACTTGTAGTTGTCATTGATAAAGGATAACGAGCTTCACCTTTTTCACCTGGTTGGTATGGATACTGCATGGGTACCTTTTGCTTCATCGCAGAGTGAACAGGCAAATTGGGAGCTGATAGGGACAACTGTTTCTGTTCAATGTCTTGATTAATATTTCTAGCAAGGCTTTTGTCAGAAACAGAACGGGGCGCATTCCATGAGTGCATGGGAGCCGGATAATTGGGCAGTGTCACCTCCCTGGGCAAAGCAGCTAATGCGGCATTATCCACTGACGACATCATTGAAGACAAGGGATAATGCCTTGCATCTCCAGCTGAAACAGCTAATACCGATTCATCTTCTGATGGCATTCTTGAAGCTGACGGATGGTATGAGGGATAGTGCCCGGACAGAGTTACATCCCTAGCTGAAGTGGCTGAAGCCATGTTATCCATCGATGGTATTCTTGAAATTGAGGGTTGATATGAAGGTTGGTAATCTGACATTCTTGTGTCCTTAACATCGTAAAAGGATATTCGTTTTCTGGTTGCTTGATGTGGATCTTCATAATCTGGCAATGTTGTATCACCAGCTGGAACTGGTAATCCTGCCTCAGGCATCATCCTTGGGACTGACGTAAGTGGTGATTCTGGGTAAGGTGCTACCTCCATGTTCCTAGTTGAAACCGCTGACTCTACATCTTGCAGGGATAACCTTTCTGGTGCAGTAAATTGTGATGTTTGGTGACCTGGTAGTGTTGAGTCTCTAACTGAGAGAGGTATTCCTTTCTCTTGTAATGCTAACCTTCTAGGAGATGTGGGCTGTGAAGCTCGGTGTTCTGCTGATGGTTTGTCCTTTTGGGAAGTGGGTGATTCTGCATCCTGCGATGCTAACCTTCTTGTGGTTTTGGGTCGGGAAGTTTCATTACTTGGCTGCACAGCCTCTCTTCTTACTGGTTTTTTAGATTCCTTATGTTTACCTTGGCGTTGAGGCGAGGGACCGCGGGTTTGCTGTCTGGATGGCAACTGGGAAGAGAGTGCACCATGGCGTACTGATTGAGGAGATAGTGGCCGAGGCGAGTGGGCTCGAGAAATGTGTGAACGTAGGGGTCGTGGACAAGTCGATACCATCTGAGGTGGTGGCAGAGACATTGTCTCAGTAGTTCTGTTGCTACTATCTGTTGAGAGACTGGACGAACCCGTTTTCTGAACTGGCATCCTTTCACGTTTGTGCCGCAATTGATGCTGCCGTGGTGACCTGACTATTTTACCGTAGCAAACAGGTGAACCGTGTTTACTGGAGGAGCCAACAGTATATTTCCTCGTTCCATCCTGAGGTCCACTTTCAATAATGGTTATTGTCGGACATCTGAAATAAAGATTGACTCTCTATAAGTATATGATCTCAAGGAAAACTATTTGAAAAAAATAAACTGTAAGAAAGTTATTTCTAATTATAAAGAAATTAAAGTGTCACATGTAGTCTGTCAGCAGTTTGGTTGCTAAAATAATACATGAACGATTACATTAGATTTTGATACTTGTCAGGTTCTGACATGACTGATGATGTGGATATACATCAGGGCCAACCCAATTTTCTCAACATATTGCAGAGCATGTATTGCTTGGATTTAACCACTTTGTGATGATGTGGGTGAAGTGTTTTAGCCCCAGGATCAAACTGGGATATCTTAAAAAAAGGTAAATTGTTTAAAAATACAAAAGATTCTGCAGATGCCGGAAATCTAAAGAAACACACAAAAAATGCTGGAGGAACTCAGCAGGTAAAACAGCAAATGAATAAACCACCCATGTTTTGGGCTGAGACCCCTCTTCAGGACTGGAAAAGAAGGGGGAGAAGCCAGAATAGTGGGAGGAGGGGACAGAATACAAGCTAGAAGGTGATAGGTGAAGCCAGGTGGGTGGGAAGGTATGAAGTAAGAAGCTGGGAGGTGATTGGTGGAAAAGCAAAAGGGCTAGAGAAGAATGAATCTGATAGGAGAGGAGAGTGGACCAGGGGGAGGTGATAGGCAGGTGGGGAGAAGAGGTAAGAGGCCAGAGGGGGAAATGAAAAAGATTGAAAGGGGCGGGGAAAAAATTTCCTGAAGGCGTTTCTCCTCCAACTTGAAAGTGGACATCGTGGTGGAAGAGGAGACCATGGACTTGGAGGCATGTTTGTTTGTGTGCTCTGAATTTCCAGCATCTGTAGAATATTTTGAAATATAAAAAAAAATCTTTGCTTATTAATTGCTGAAATTTATTAAAATAGTATTTACCGCAGCTTACTACACTGAAGTTATGCCTGTGCTGTTCCTCACAGCGTGCAGAGCATGAAGTTGCTCTGTCATTTCTGTGTAGGGCACTGGAAAGAGAGCCAGTAGCATAAAGGACAGCTGTAGCACATCGGCGTACACAGAGGGATGAAAGAGCATCTATGTTTGGTGTCCACGACCACACTTTCTGCCCAGTGCTCACCACAATCATGGTGGTGGATCAATCCCAATGCTACAGGACACTGTGAATCATGAGCTGACAGTTCAGTCAGAGATGTACCATGGACAGCATTCTAACTGGTTGCATCACTGTCTGGTATGTGGTGGCCGCTGCATACCATCAGAAAAAGCTGCAGAGTTGCAAACTCAGCCTTCCATCATGGATACTAGCCTCCCCGACATCAAGGACACCTTCAAAAGGCAATTCTTCAAAAAGGCACCATCCATCATTAAGGGGCCTCATCACCCAGGACTTGCTCCATCAGGGAGGAGGTACAAGAGCCTGAAGTCACACACTCAATATTTCAGGAATAGGTTGTTCCCCTCTGCCATCAGATTTTGGAATGGACAATGAATCCATGAACACTACCGCACTACTTTTTTTGCTATTTTCCACTATTTCATTTAATTTTTATATACTGTACTTATTTTAATTGATAGTTTGTTTTTATTATTACGTATTGCATTGTACTACTGCTTCAAAATTATCACAACATATGCCAATAATATTCTGATTCTGACCACTGCTGTGATTTCTGCATTAAAGGCTCTTGTAATAACTCCATCCCATAAATGACGTGCAGCACAAGCCAAGCAGTGACTAGGAGGGGGTGAGAACTGAAAACATTCTTGTCAAGTCATGTTGTTGTGTACTGAGTAAAGAACACAGTAAATGGTGCATGACCTACTGAAGACTTTGGTGATGCTGGATTGCCTTGGTTCTGGGAAAACTTTATTGTGTTTATCTGATCAATAATTCTACCACTGCTCCCCCTTCCCATCCCCTCTATCTATCACCTCAGTCATTGCACTGCACTGTAAACACTTTATACCACTTCGGATATTGTTGTTTACATTGTAAATACATAGTGATTACATTTCATTCTACATCTAACTTCATTTTTTATCTAATTCTTTGTTCTGTAGTTTTGTTAAAAGTTTGCATGTCACACCCTGACTGACACATCCCGGCAGATTTCTAATACATGTAAAAGTATGTGGTGAATAAAGTTGTTACCTGGATCCATCTATCATCCATCACCTTTTGATCCACTCTTTTATACTGGCTATATCCCTTCTTTCTCTCCAGCCCTGATGAAGGGTTGATTGCCTGGCTCCCTCCACAGATATTTCTGACCGGCTGAGTTCCTCCAGCATTTCGTGTGTTGCTTGAGACACTACAATGAACCCCCACATCCTCCCCACTCTGTGCTATACTGTATCTCAAAATGAAATAAGATAAGATAAAATGAAATAAAGTAAACTTTATGGGTCGAGATCACACCATCATTCCAGGCACCATCATTCCAGTGCAAGGTGCCAAGCATGGATGAGATGGAATTTGCCTTGGAACAATGACAGAGATGCCATTACATAAGGTAAATGAACTGATTTAGTCTGGTTGTAGAAGAGAGTGTGGAGTGAGGAACTCAAATGTGACTGCTAGGTCTGAGATCCTGCTAGTCTGTATAAGCAGAGACTGGCAAAAAGGGAATTTCTAGCACCTCACATTGTGAATGCAACACACACAAGGTGGTTGGTGGTCAACAGGTCAGGCATCATCTACGGCAGGGCTTCCCACACTTCTTTATGCCATGGACCCCTACCATTAACTGAGAGGTCCGTGGACCCAGGTTGGACCCCTGATCTATGGAAAAGAATGAAAAGTCAGTTTTGGGCCGAGATCCCTCATCAGTACTGGAAAGGAAGGGGAAATGCCTTAGTAAGATGGTGAAGGGAGGGGAAGGAGGACAAGCTAGATGGTGATAGGTGAAGCCAAGTGGGTGGGAAAGGTAAAGGGATGGAGACCAGGAGAACATACTTGGCTCCACTCTGTCATAGCACATTCTTCTAAAATTTAGATTTAAGCAACTTTAAGATGATGCTATATCCAGCATCAGCTACTTGATGTAAGAAATTATTGTTTATTTTACTATTGTGTTTGATTTAATAGTAAATATACTTACTTTTCTTTCTCTTTAGCTTTGACAAAGGAAACGGTGTAGAACATTGCAATTAACGCTAAAACGATAAATACAGCAATCAAGCTCGCGGCAATCAGATCCTCCACCGTGTCTCTTAGGGACTGCTTGGCCATGCTGTGAGTAGTCTTTGGAATGTTGCTGTTTGTCATTTCTTCGTGAAAAGCTAAGGAAGGGGAAATCATCTCTCATATCAGTCATTCTAAAGAATGGAAATAAGACTTCAACAGAAAACCCATGTAGCTATTACCTTCGTTGTATTCAGTAACAAAGAATATAGAGTCATAGAGCACTACAGCATAGGAACTGCCCTTCAGCCCATTTAGTCCATGCTGACTAGGTCTTCTGCCTAGATCCATCTACCAACACCTGGACCTCAGCATTCCATACTCCTCCCATCCTTGTGTTTATCCAAACTGAACCTGCATCATCCACTTCTGCTGACAGCTCATGAAATACTTGCACCACTCTCTGATTCTCCTTAAATATTTCACTATTCACCCTAAATCTATGATCTCTAGTTCTAGTCTCATCCAACTTGAGGGGCAAAAGGCTATAAGCGTTCAGGCATGCCTGCAAGAAAATGAATTTCAAGATAGTAAATGGTAATGTATAAATACTTTGAAAACAAATTTATTTTGACATTGACTTCACTCTTTCTGTACTCCTCATAATTTTGTATACTTCTATCAAATCTCTCCTTAATCTCTTACGCTCTAGGGAATAAAGTTCTAACCTATTTAACCTTTCCCTATAATTTAGGACCTCAAAATCTGGCAACATCAAGTCTGAGTAACACATACATAAGCAGATTTTTTTAGCTTGATATTCTATGAATTCACAGCCTGTTAGGAAACTGAAGCCCCACGCGCAGTGATTTGGGAGCAGTTTCCTCCCCTCTACCATCAGATTTCTGAATGGTCCACGAACCTATGAACAATACCTCTCTATTCCTCTTTTGCACCAGATATTTATTTCATCTCTTATTGTAACTTAAAGTTTTATTTTATGTAGTGCATTGTTCTGCTGCCACAAAACAACAAATTTCACGACTGATGTCAGTGATAATAAGCCTGACTCTAATTCCTTGAGCTTCTTCTGCTGTCAATGAGTTAATTGTCAGAACATAGTACACAGAACAGAACAGAACAGCACAGGCCCCTCAGCCCACAATGCTCTGCCAACCTTTTAACCTAATCTAACCCTTTCACATACACTTCAATTTATATGTTCTAGTTGATCTGATATTTGCTGTTGTCCTTAATAACTTTGGTTAACAGTAATCTGTCATTTACTGGTTAACAGTAATTTGTCATTAACATTTGATGTGACTTTAATTGGTATTTGCAGAGGAAAGTTTGAAGTGTTACTTCTCTTACCATGCTTCACTCCCACACTCCCTCCTGAAAGTCCCAGATGTAACCTATAGACTAGTCCCTATAATCTCTCTATCATCCTGTCAATGACAGCTTGGAAACTGTAATCAAACCATCACATTTTATTCTAAATTACTGAGGATTCAACCTTAATTAATGTAAAAAGTAAGTTCTTGCAGATCAACAGTAAATCTAAATTATACCCCATCCCACGGCCAATAAACTCTTTCTCAAAGAATCTAATGCAACATACACAAAATGCTGGAGGAATTTGGCAAGTCAGGCATCATCTATGGAAGGCAGTGGACAGTCAATGTTTTGGGCCAAGATCGAACATTTTGGGTGTGTTGCTCAAGATTTCCAGCATCAGCAGAATCTCTTGTGTCTAAGAATCTAACTGGAGTCTTGAAATGTTTAGCTGTATACATGTGTATGGTTGAATGATGATTGAACTTGAACTTGTGTCACAGTTGTATATTTCTGTACGTTTTAATTTTACTCTTCTTTATATAAAGACCATCACTGAAGTAGGATTTTAGTTTGTTTTTTTGAAATTGTGAAGAACTTGTTTTTGTTGGCATGGGGGAGGATAGGGTTTGATGTTTTCTTTGGACAGGTTCCATGGTTTCCTTTGTTTCATGGTCGTCTGTGGGGAAGACGAATCCCAGGGTTGTATACTGCACATAGACTTTGAAAATAAATGTACTTTGGATCTTTGAGTTTGAGTCTTGAACTTTGCAATGGATTCTTTACTCCTTTCCTCAGTTTGTTCTATCCTTTTAGATCTGATGTTTATTAAGTATATTTCAATTTACATACAGTTTTACATTTTAATCTAGTAATATCTCTAATGTCATGTCTCTATCTACACTGCTTATATAAGACCATATGACTATAAGACATAGGAGCAGGATGAGGCCATTCAGCCCATCGAGTCTGCTCTGCTGATCATGGCTAATCCTGGATCCCACTCAACCCCATACACCTGCTCTCTCGCCATAACCTTTGATGTCCTGACTGATCAGGAAACTATCAATTTTCACTTTAAATATACCCAAGATTTTGGCTTGCACAACTGTCCGTGGCAGAGCATTCCATGGATTCATTACTCTCTGGCTAAGAAAGTTCCTCCTTACCTCTGTTCTAAAGGGTTGCCCCTCAATTTTAAGGCTGTGCCCTCTAGTTCTGGACACCTCCACCAGAGGAAACATCCTCTCCACATCCACCATATCTAGTCCTTTCAAAAATTGGTAAGTTTCAATGAGATTCCCCTGCACTCTTCTAAATTCCAGAGAATACAGGCCCAAAATTGCCACACACACTCCTCATATGTTAACCCTTTCATTCCCGGAATCATCAACATGAACCTCCTCTAGACTCTCTCCAATGACAACACATTCTTTCAGATATGGGGCCCAAAACTGTTGACAATATTCCAAGTGCAGCCTATTGTATTATAAAGCCTCAGCATTATCTCTTCGATTTTATATTCTATTCCCCTTGAAATAAATGCCAACATTGCATTTGCCTTCTTTACCACAGACTCAACCTGTAAATTAACCTTCTGGGAGTCTTCATGAGGACACCTAAGTATCCTCTGCACCTCTGATGTTTGAATTTTCTCTCCATTTAGATATTGTTCCATTTACCAAAATGCATTATCATACATTTCTCAACACTGTATTCCATCTGCCACGTTTTTTGTCCAGTCTTCCAATTTGTCTAAGTCCTCCTGCAATCGTATTGCTTCTTCAGCATTATCTACCCCTCCAATTATCTTTGTATCATCTGTTAACTTTGCCACAAAGCCATCCATTCCATTATCTAAATCACTGACAAACAATGTGAGAAGTAGTGGTGCCAATACTGGTGCCTGAGAAACACCATAGTCACTGGCAGCCAACCAGAAAAGGCCATCTTTATTCCCAGTCACTGCCTCCTGCCTGTCGGCCATTCCTCTGTCCATGCCAGTGTCTTTCCTGTAATGCCACAGGATTTTATCTTGTTAAACAGCCTCATGTGTGGCACCTTATCAAATGCCCTCTGAAAATCCAAGTAAATGACATCCACTGCCTCTCCTTTGCCCACCCTGCTTGTTACTTCCTCGAAGAACACTAACAGATCTGTCAGGCAAGTTTTCCCTTTACAGAAAACTTGCTGACTTTGACTTACTTTATCATTAGTCTTCAAGCACCCTGAAACTTCATTCTTAATAACGGACTCCAACACTTTGCCAACCGCTGAGGTTAGGCTAACTGAAATATAAATTCCTTTCTTTTACCTTTCTCACTTCTTAAAGAGTGGAGTGACATTTGCAATTTTCCAGTCCTCCAGATCCATGCCAGAATCAAGTGATTTTTGAAAGATCATAACCAATGCATCTGCTATCCCTTCAGCAGCTTCTCTCAGGACTCTGAGACGTAGTCCATCTGGTCAGATGACATCCATCTTAAGACCTTTCATTTTGGCTAGCAGTTTTTCCTTTGTAATAGCAATGCCACTCACTCCTGCTCCCTGACACAAACATTATATGCCCTTTCCTTGGTTTTTACACATTCCTTAACTTCCCTTCTCAGCCACGGTTGCCTACCCCTGCCATCTGAGAACTTCTTCTTCTGTGGGACATATCTTTGGGTCATTCTTCTGGTCATATTACGATAGAGGAACGTGTTTGTAGACCGGATATTGAACTTTTTGCTGTTGGACTCCGGCCATATTCCACCGAGATACAACACTGGGCGTCACGGGAGGTTGTTCCTGCCTGTGGCCATCGAATTTTGCAGCTCCTCCCGTGGAGGGTCAGACACCCTGAGCCAATAGGCTGGTCCTGGACTTATTTCCATCTGGCATAGTTTAGTATTGTTGTTTGTTTGTTTGTGGTTTCTGTATTGCTATATTTATGCTCTATTCTTGGTTGGTGCGGCTGTAACGAAACCCAATTTCCCTCGGGATCAATAAAGTATATCTATCTATCTATCTATCCTGCACCTTGTAAGCTTCAGCCACCTCTGTTCTGCCTTCATCTCTGTTAGTATCCCCCTCTAATACACCTGGACAAGCTCCTCTCTGATGCCTCTACAATTCCCTTTATTCCATTGCGATACTGATACAGCTGACTTGCGTTTCTCCCTCTCAAATTGATCACTGTCTCCTAAGGGTCCATTCACTTTAAGCTCCCTAAAAATTCTGCATTATTGTACAACACCCAGTCTAAGATAGCCTTTCCCTAAGTAGGGTGAAGCACAAGCTGCTCTAAAAAGCCATCTCATAGGCATTCAACAGATTCCCTTTCATGTGATCTAACGCCAATCTGACTTCCCCAATTCCCTTGCCTATTGAAGTCCCCCAATACAATTGTGACATTACCCTTATTACATGCCTTCTCCAGCTCCCTTTGCGATATCAACCCCACATCTTGGCTACTATTTGGAGGCCAGTATATAATTTCCATAATAGTTTTTTTTCACTCTTGCAGTTTCTTAACTCCACCTACAAAGATTCAACATTCTTTGACCCTATGTCACCTCTTTCCAGATATGAACTTCTATCTCTTACCGACAGAGCCACGCCACCACCTATGCCTTCCTGCCTGTCCTTTCAATACAAAGTATATCCTTTGATATCAAACTCCCAACTATGACCTTCTTTCAGCCATGACTCAGTGACGCCCACAATGTCACACTGACCAATCTTTAATTGTGCCACGAGTTCATCCACCTCATTCTGAATACTATGTGCATTTAAATACAGCATCTTCAGTCCTGTTATTTATCCTTGTGTCGTCAATATTCTAGCTACCACAGTAGTGTATAAAAGTCTTAAGCACATACATATACTGTACACATAGCCAGAATGTCTAAGACTTTGCTGTGCACTGTAGCAATTTTATGTATTGCACTGTACGGCAGCCACAAAAAAAACTAATTTCATGACATATATGCGTGATGGTAAAGCTGATTCTGATATGGGTCTCTATTGTGGACTGAGAATGGAAAGGGGCAGGGAGAGGGCAATCATGGTAGGGAAAAAGGGGGAGAGGGGAGGGAGCAGAGAGACATTGTGTAATGATCAATAAACCAGTTGGTTGGAATCAAATGACCTTGTCTGATGCCTTAGGGCTGGGTGCGTCAGGACCTGTGTCACCCCCACCCCTGGAACTTCTTTTGTCAACTGTTCCCTGCCACAGAGCACCACCTTTGTCATTCCCAACATCCAAATGGGCAGCATGAAGGAATATGGGGAGAAGGCAGGAGACTGGGGCTGAGAGGGAAATGGATCAGTCATGATGAAATGATGAAGCAGACTCAATGGGCCAAATGGCCTAATTCTGCTCCTACATCTTATGGTCTTATGGTCTATCTTATGCTCCCGCCAGATGTACAAACTTGCTCTATGCTCCATGTTAGCAAATGTGTAAAAGTTCTAGGTACCCTAGCTATACATATGCGTCTAAGACTTTTGCATAGTACTGCAGAATTAGGTAAGGCCCCAATGCAGTGTTTCATGCTCTCTATCATATAGTGCTACCAAATCAGTAACTATCCTTAAATCCACAAGCTGCAACATTGGATTTAAAAGCAGAAAATGCCATAAGTTCTCAAAGTAAGTAGTATCAGTCAGGTCAATGATCTTTTATCGGGATACTCTGGATGAACAGTCAATAATTTGAAACAATTGGATTCTCTCTCTCAGATTCTGCCTAAGCTGTTGGAATTTCCATTATTAATAAAACCATAAAACATAAGAGCAGAATTATGCCATTCGGCCCATCGGGTCTGCTCTGCCATTCCATCATGGCTGATTGATTCTTCCTCTCAATCCCATTCTCTTGAATTCTCCCCGTAACTTTTGACACCCTGACTAAGCAGGAACTGTTCAATCACTGCTTTAAAGATAATAGAACCATAAGACATTATTTTCAATTATCTCAGGACATGAAGGTGACACAATAGCTGAGTACTGGATTAGGGATCCAGCAATCCCACCTATATTATGAAGAATTATGAACAGCTCATTTTAGTAACAATGACCACAAAAGATACCGGTTTCTTGTAAAAACCCATATCCTTCAGAGAAGAAAATCTATTTACTTGTAGTGTGATTCCTGAATCACCCCTATGTGATTTATCACAGCAGTGTCCACACTTTATGAGGAGATTGGGACATACAAGGCTTCCCACTCCATTGTAACAACAGGAGCATCATTGAGAGTGTACAGAAGCTGCAAGGCATCAGACCACAAATCCTACCGAGGACAGTAAAAACTGCCGGGAGGATCCTCCCTCCTATTTGTGACACTAAACGGGAAAATTGTAGACGAAGGGACCAAAGCATTGTTGAGGATCCCTCCTACTGATCGCACAATCCCTTTGACACACTACTGTCAGGAAGGAGGTACAGGAGCATCAGGGCTAGGACTGTCAGACTGGGTAACAGCTCCTTCCTCTAGGCTGTGAGATCAATGAATACCCTGCCACCACCGGGGTCTCGTCACTAGGACAGCGAGCTGTTTACTGTTTACTCGTGTTGCACTTTACTACATGCATTTTGAATTATACTTTATGAACTTATTCATGGTAGTATTTTATTTTATGTGCTGTGTGTGATATACTGTATGCTTTGTGGGTGCACTGTGGTCTGGAGGACCGTTGAATTGTTTGGTTGTATATACAGACAGATGACAGTAAACTTGAACTTGAACTACCCTCTGCCTCTGCACTTGGACTATTCCTTTTCATCAGGGCTTTTCTCCTTGGAGCAAAGGAAGATGAGAGGTGACTTAATACAGGTGTACACGATGATAGATCGAGTGGACAGCCAGGAGACTTTTCCCGGGGGGAAATGGCTAATATAAGGGAGCATAATTTTAAGGTGTTTGGAGGAAAGTACAGGGGGGATGACAGAGGGAGGTAGGTTCTTTACCCAGAGAGTGGTGGGTGCATGGGATGCCTTACCAGGGGTTGTGGTAGAGGCAGGTATATCAGGGATATTTACGAGACTCTTAGACTGGAACATGGAAGATAGAAAAATAGGGGTGGGGCTATGTGGGAGGACAGGATTAGTTTGATCTTGGAATAGGTTAAAGATTGTCACAACTTCGTGGGCTGAAGGACCTGTACTGTTCTGTAATGTTTTATGTTCTATGTAATTATATAGTCAGTAATACATGGCACACTGACATTCATTCAAGGCTTAATCAGGGATGGCTACTATTTGTTGGCCTTGCCAACAATGCCAGATATTGAAAAATGAATAAATCCTCTTTTATCTGTTTTTGATTGCACTGTTATGAGGCACTTTCAACCATTTACATTAAGTAATAACTGCAGATAATCCATTTACAGTACTTAGTCACTTCTTAAGGCAGTCCAATAAAATCCATTTTAGCTCTCACCAAACAGATAACAATCCCCTCTCCTTTGCTGTAGTCTTCCTGACAAGAGGTCCTGTTCTAATTTGTCTAATATTCCATAAATTCCTTCTCCTGTATTAAACGGTGAAATGTTAATGCAATTCTCTTGAACAGAGGCAAAGCAATTGTGGGCTTGTGGTGTAATGGACAAAGTGCTGGACTTCTACTGAAGAAATTCTAAGGTTGTGGTTCGACTCCCATCAGAGTTGGTATTTTGGAGTGCCTTGGAGGCACAGTGGTTAGCGTGACGCTATTATTGATTGAGGCATTGGAGTTCAGAGTTCAATTCCAATGTCACGTGTGAGAAATTTGTATGTCCTTCGTGTGTGTGTGTGTGTGTGTGTGTGTGTGTGTGTGTGTATGCGTGTGTCCGTGTCCGTCCGTCCGTCCGTCCTCCGGTTTCCTCACTGTCCAAAGTCATATGAGTTAGTAGGTTAACTGGTCATTGTAAGTTGTCCTGTGATTAGACTAGGGTTAAATAGGTGGGTTACTGGACAGTGCAGTTCGTTGGGTTGGAAGAGGTTGGTCCATGTTGTATCTCTAAATAAATAAAAAATAATAATTACTGAACATGCCGACCTATCCCATATAATCTCAGCATTTATACCATGACAGGTGCTGGTATGCCTCCGAGCCTTACATTGGTAGCAGTGTAAATCACAAGTCATTATGTTGTCTCTGTATACTAATTCCCACCCCAGTACAGAACTGAGAGAATGCTGCAAAAGGTAAAATTGTTATCCCCAATATAGTGGTTGTGTGTTGTATCCAACAATGACAGGAGACCTGTGCAGACGAGTTTTTAAAATGGGAAAGCAGTTGCACTGGGGCAGATCCATTCTCTCGACCTGAGTCCAGTGGTACATGTAATCATCAACTCCTCCCTTGGAGGGTCAGACACCCGGAGCCAATAGGCTGGTCCTGGACTTATTTCCATTTGGCATAATTTACATATTATTGATTATTTATGGTTTTATATTGCTACATTTATACTCTATTCTTGGTTGGTGCAACTGTAATGAAACCCAATTTCCCTTGAGATCAATAAAGTATGTCTATCTATCTATCTATCTGTCACAAACAGGGATTTTCCTTGGTTGCAGTGGATTACCAGGATTTCCTCTGTACCTAGTCTTGCCCTTTGCTCTCTGTGGAGCGATGCAAAACTGCCTTCTCAGTTGTTGCATCTCACTGTTGATCTCATCCACCCAGTCCTTCAGATCTGACTTAGCATGATAGGACAGAGTGTTTTTCCTATCTCACTGGGTTATGAGGCCTGGCAACTACCCTCACCTGGTTTAGCCCACCTGTTGATCCAACATTAAACCAAAGGAGCTGATTGTGGATTACAGGAGGAATGGAGACAGGCTAACCCCTATTGACATCCATGGATCTGGGGTTGCGAGGGTGAACAGTTTTAAGTTCCTCGGCATCCACGTCACCGAGAACCTCACGTGGTTTGTACACACCAGCTGTGTGGTGCAAAAGGCACAACAGCGCCTCTTTCACCTCAGACGGTTGAGGAAATTTGGTATGGGCCCCCAAATCCTAAGAACTTTTCTACAGGGGCACAATTGAGAACACGCTGACTGGCTGCATCACTGCCTAGTATGGGAACTGTACTTCCCTCAATCGCAGGATTCTGCAGGGAGTGGTGCGGACAGCCCAGTGCATCTGTAGTTGTGAACTTCTCATGCTTCAGGCCATTTACAAAGATAAGTGTGTAAAGAGGGCCTGAAGGATCATTGAGGACCTGAGTTGCCCCGACCAGAATCTATTCTAGCTGCTACCATCCATAGCATAAAAGCCAGAACCAGCAGGCTCCGGGACAGCTCCTTCCACCGGGCCGACAGACTGATTAACTCACACTAATTTGAGTGTATTTCTATGTTACATTGATTGTTCTATTTATTATAAATTATTATAAATTACTATGTTTGCACAGTGCACATTTAGACAGAGATGTAACGTAAAGATTTTTACTCCTCATATATGTGAAGGATGTAAGAAATAAAGTCAATTTAATTCAAATCCACATGGTGCCCAATGCCCTTCACCTCCTTGCTTTCTATTATTCTGAAGAACAGAGATATTCTCCTTAAAATCCTGGCAAATATTTGTGGCTTAAGCCAGTTATAGAGCCATAGATGTCTACAGCTCAGGAGCAGGCTGTTTGGCCCATCTAGTCTGTGCCAGCCTGTTTTTCTGCCTTGTCCCATTGTTGTGCATTGTTCTTAGTACATTGTGTCTGTCCTCACTTACTATCATGACTTACCATTCCCATCACACCCAAAACTCATTAGCTCATCTTGCCCCTAATACCATAAAACACTATTGCCTGTCATTCTCTGATCTGAATTTTAACATGGGGTTAGAAGTAGATGCACTGGATTGTTCTGATGAGTGGGACTAAGGTTATGTTAACATTTGGTTATTTGACCGTAAGACTTAGGACTGAATTAGGCCATTCGAGACATTGAGTCTCTTCTACCATATATTATCCCTCTCAATCCCATTCTCCTGCCTTCTCCCTGTAACCTTTGACACCCTGACTAATCAAGAACCTATCAACTTCTGCCTTAAATATACCCAATGACCTGGCCTCCATAGGCATCTGTGGCAATGAATTCCACAGATTCACTTCCCTCTGGCTAAAGAAATTCCTCCTCACCTCTGTTCTAAATATACATCTCTCTATTTTCAGGCTGTACCCTCTGGTTCCCGACTCCCCCACTATAGGAAACATCCTCTCCACATCCACTCCATCTTGGCCTTTCAATATTCGATCAGCTTCAATGAGATACCCCCCCTCCCCCATTCTTCTAAACTCCAGCGACTACAGGCCCAGAGCCATCAAATGATCCTCATACATTAACCCTTTCATTCCTGGAATCATTCTTGTGAACCTCCTCTAGTCAGGAAGCATCTATGGAACTGAGTAAACAGTTGATGTTTTGGGCTGAGACCTCAGTACATATGACAATAGTAAACCAATTTACCAGCATGTAGTCCATTGCTACCAGGACTACATGTCATCTCCAAAGCTTCTCTCTTGTAGCTATCTAGCTTCTCAACAAACCTCACTCAGGTTAAGACTCTTGGCAGTGTGGAGCAGGTGTCCCCAACCTTCTTTGCAGTGCGGACCGGTTTCATGTTGGCAATATTCTTGTGGACCGGCGGGGGGGGGGGGGGGTGGTGGGCGGGATGGTTGCCAACGGACGAGTAGCAGTCAAATACGTTGCGTTTACCCAGAGAAAGACTAGAATGACCATGAAGCCTTGCGCGGGCACCAGTGCGCATGCGTGATTTGTGCAAGCGTGCACCTGCCGATTATTTTTCCGCAAATCGTTTTTGGTGATTCTGTTCGGAGGGGGGTGTTAATCACGACTGGAATATCGGTGATAAGTGGCTAATACACTCAATTTCGTTTCTAAAAGGCTTTATCTAACAAATTTAATATTAAACACACAGCGCATTTTCCTCGCATGAATATAGCGGTAAGTCAGTTATCAGGGGAGGGCAGGGGAGCTTGAAGTAAGTGTTGAACAAACTCCAGTAGAAGTGTCAGAAGCAGGTTCGATATTATCATTTAAAGAAAAATTGAATAGGTATATGGACAGGAAAGGAATGGAGGGTTATGGGCTGAGTGCAGGTCGGTGGGACGAGGTGAGAGTTGCGTTCGGCACAGACTAGAAGGGCAGAGATCGCCTGTTTCCGTGCTGTAATTGTTATATGGTTATATAAGTCAATAGCATCATAACATTTTAAGTAACGTTTGGATATTAAACACAGCGCATATTTGCCCCGTATGAACTTATAAAGTCATTGCAACGCACCAATATCGCTGAATCAGTGGGAGCCCTGGGCTTGTTTTCCTGCAACAAGACGGCCCTATTGAGGGGTGATGGGAGACAGCGATACTCGAACGGGGTTCTTTATGTCCAGTCTATTCCGCAATTTAGTTTTTGTTACATTCATCGCGGAGATATGTTGGAAATGGAAGCAATGTTTTCGGTGCTTCCGTGGCTATCTCAGGATATTGAGCCTTAACTTTGGACCAGAATGCCGGCAGAGATGTTATGTCAAACAGACTTTTCAGCCCGCTGTCATTTGCAAGCTCGAGGAGTTGATCTCCTTTCCGCGCTGACATGGACGACGCGCGGGTAATAGCTCAACAGTGCGCGACAGGGAATGAGGAAAGGTGCAGCTGACCCATATCGCCAAATCATATCGTTTCCTCGCGGCCCGGTAGCGCATGCTCTGTGGCCCGGTGGTTGGGGACCGCTGGTGTGGAGGATCAGAGGGATCTTGGGGTCTGAGCCCATAGGACACTCAAAATTGCTGTGCAGGTTGACTCTGTGGTTAAGAAGGCATACGGTGCATTGGCCCTCATCATCCGTGGGACTGAGTTTAGGATCAGCGAGGTAATGTTGCAGCTATATAGGACCTTGGTCAGACCCCACTTGGAGTACTGTGCTCACTTCTGGTTGCCTCACTACAGGAAGGATGTGAAAACCATAGAAATGGTGCAGAGGAGATTTACAAGGATGTTGCCTGGATTGAGGAGCATGCCTTATGAGAATAGGTTGAGTGAACTCGACCTTTTCTCCTTGGAGTGACGGAGGATGAGAGGTGACCTGATACAGGTGTAGAAGATGATGAGGGGATTTGACCGTATGGATAGTCAGGGGCTTTTTCCCAGGGCTGAAATAACTAGCATGAGAGGGCACAGTTTTAAGCTGCTTGGAAGTAGGTACAGAAGAGTTTGTCAGGGCTAAGTTTTTTTTATGCAGAGAGTGGTGAGTGTGTGGAATGGGCTGCCGGCAACGGTGATGGAGGCGGATACGATAGGGTCTTTTAAGAGACTCCCGGATAGGTACATGGAGCTTAGAAAAATAGAGGGCTATGGGTAACCCTAGGTAATTTTTAAGGTAAGGATGTGTTCGGCACAGCTTTGTGGGCCAAAGGGCCTGTATTGTGCTGTAGGTTTTCTATGTTTCCATATAATACCCTAACTGAGCCTGCACAACATCCGTTAGATCGTCTTTCCTGCTCTCCTTTACTGAAGCAAAGTACTCATTAAGTACCTCTGTTATCTCCTCTGGTTCCATACACACTTTTCCACTGTCACACTTGATTGGTCCTATTCTCTCATATCTTATCCTCTTGCTCTTCACATACTTGTAGAATGCCTTGGGGTTTTCCTTAATCCCGTCTGCCAAGGCCTTCTTATGGCCCCTTCTGGCTCTCCTAATTTCTTTCTTAAGCTCCTTCCTGCTAGCCTTATAATTTTCTGGATCTCTATCATTAACTAGTTTTTTGAACCTTTCATAAGTTCTTCTTTTCTTCTTGACTGGATTTAAAACAGCCTTTGTACACCACGGTTCCTGTACTCTACTATCCTTTCCCTATCTCATTGGAACGTACCTATGCAGAACTCCACACAAATATCCTCTGAACATTTGCCACATTTCTTCCATACATTTCCCTGAGAACATCTGTTCCCAATTTATGCTTCCAAGTTCCTGCCTGATAGCCTCATATTTCCCCTTACTCCAATTAAAAACTTTCCCAACTAGTCTGTTTCTATCCCTCTCCAATGCTATGGTAAAGGAGATAGAATTGTAATCACTATCTCCAAAATGCTCTCTCACTGAGAGACCTGACATCTGACCAGGTTCATTTCCCAACACCAGATCAAGTACAGCCTCTGTACTTCCGTTGAGTCTGTTCACATGTATTTCAGTTTGATTCTTGACAATTGCACATGCGACCATTCTGCTAATTGCTGATTGCTCGTGGCTATTTGCACTATTGTCTTGTAAATTCTTGGTGCTATTGTAATGTCTGTTATAATATTGTCCTGTGTCTTGTGCTTGGCACCAAACCACAATCAGTTCTGGTATGTTTCAATACTGGCAGTAAAGTTATTCTGATTATGATGTTGAATCTGAAGTATAATCCTTAAAAATCCACCCCACACTTCTGGCAAGGCTGAAACACTATGACACACGCAGGAAAATGTTGTTAGGGTGGGATACACACATGCCTAGTCAAATTGAGAAAGTACTCATTCTCCACCTCAACAAAGATACATACCTTGCAACATAGAAAATTGCACAGCACAATACAAATCCTTCAGCCCTTGATCTTGTGCCAACCTCATCACCTACTGTAAAATCAATCTAACCCTTCCCTCCCACATAGCCCCCACCTCCACTATTCTATCATCCATGTGTCTTTCTAAGGGTCCTTTAAATGAACCAAACGTAGCTGTCTCTAGCACCACCCCAGCTAGGGTATTCCACGCATCCATCACTCTCTGTGTAAAAAATCTACATCTGACAATGCCCCTCACTTTCTTCCAATCATCTTAAAATAATGCACCTTCATATTAGTCATTTCCACCCTGGGAAAAAGTTTCTGGCTGTCCACTCTGTCTATACAACTCACCAACTTGTACATCCCTATTAAGTCACCTCTTACCCACCTTCTCTCCAAACAGAAAAATCCTCGCTCACTTAACCTATCCTCATACAATATGCTCTCTAATCCAGGCAGTGTCCTGTCAAATTTGCCAAAGCTTTTACATCCTCCTATAATGAGGCAACCAGATTGAACACAATATTCCAACTGTGATCTAACCAGGGTTTTATAGATCTGCAACATTACCTCCATCATTTTGTGCAGTTCATCAAGATTATTATTAAAATTATCTTTGGAAACTCATCAGTTGAGAAAAGCAGACGATGAGAGGTGACTTGACAGAGATCTACAAGATGATGAGGCACAGATCAAGTGGACAGCTGGAGACTTTTTCCCTGTAACCACCAATCTAATTCTTGCCTAATCATGGGACAATTTACAATGACCAATTAACTTACTAACCGGTTTGTGTTTGGAATGTAGGAGGAAACCAGAGCACCCGGAGGAAACCCATGAGTTCATGGGAAGATTTTACAAATTTGCTTACAGTAGATGTTGGAATTGAACTCTGTCCTCTGACATCCCAAGCTGTAACAGCATCGCGCTATTGGTGTCCTTACTTTATTAATCAACGTTTCCGCTCTTTCTGCTGTTCTAACCTGTGTTTCCTGTGTTTTCATCTTCATGCATAATGAACATCTCATCGTCAGAAGGGTTAGGAGTTGTCTGTTCATCTGTTATTGAAGAAAACAGCGTTGAGATTTTGTGACAGTTTGGTAGTTTGTTTCTTTAAATTTTTATCAAGTATATCTCCAGCACAGGTTGTACAAGGAATTCAAATTTATTAATTTTATTTATTTAGAGATACACTGCGGAACAGGGCCTTTCGGCAACCCCCGATTTAACAATAGCCTACACGGGACCATTTAAAATGACCCGTTAACCTACTAACTGGTACACTTTTGGACTGTGGGAGGAAACCGCAGTACACAGGAAATCTATCCTTTCCACAGGGAAGACATACAAACTCCTTACTTGGGATGCTGGGATTGAACTCTAAACTCCGACACCCGAGCTTAATAGTATCACTCTAATCGCTACACTACTGTGGTACCTTACTGTCATCTCAATATCGATTTTCATTCAGCTGATTGCTGCACTTCTGCAACCTTGAAACTTTTTATTCATTTTAAATGAGCAGATGCATGTTGTAAAACAAAAACAGGCTTCTCTTACATTTCCTAACGTTACTGAAACACCATTGATATTTGGAAAGTGATGTGCTGTTAGGGGCTTAACAATGAAGGTTCAGTTCAAGGCACGATCGCTGGAGCTTTCATCTCCTGTTGGAAATTTGCTATTTTCTTTCTGCATCTATGTATAGTTAATCAGGATCTGCATGTTCTGTACTGCGTGCAGAGAAGGTTTTGTAAAAAGAGGGCCAAGATTGATGTTTGAATATTCATTCAGATTTATCAATTTTAATTATACTTTTCTTTCTTCTTTGTAGAGATTAAACCTAAATTTGGAATATTAAAAGGTATTTTAGTAAGGGTGTCAATGATTACAGGGAGAAGGCTGGAAAAATGGGGTTGAGGGGCATAATGGAATGTCGGAGGAGACTCGATGGCCTGAATGGCCTAATTCTACATCTATATCTCAAGGTCTACTTTTTCATTAATGAGGTTCATGTAGATGTTAACAAATGTTAAAATCCAATGCATTCTCCTGACACCACATACTAACAGATCTATTTTTATTTTCCAGTTTAAAAAACAAACAAATTTTACTATCTATTTCTCCCTGGTGTTTATGAAGAAGAATATCGTTGATGAAAAAGAAATGAGGACAGTAAGCAGTGGGGTCTCAGAACATATGTATGTTACAGGGAAGGAGGTAACGGCACCCTTGAGGAACATTAAGGTGGGCAAATATCCAGGGCCTGAATGAAAGCACGGCAGCAGCTCCACTTCCTTAGGAGGTTGCGGAGACTCAGCATGATATCTAAATCTTTGACAAACTTCTACAGATGTGTAGTTGAAAATATATTGATGGCTGCATCACAACCTGATATGGAAACACCAATGACTTTAAATGGAAAATCCCACAAAAAAGTATCCGATATGGCCCAGTCCATCACAGGTAAAGCTCTCCTCACCATTTGAGCACCTCGACATGAAACACGGTTGCAGGAAAGCAGCATCCATCATCAGGGACCCCCACCACCCAGGACATGTCTTCTTAATGCTGCCATCAGGAAGGAGGCACAGGAGCCTCAGGACTGACAACAGCTGTTCCCACCACCAAGGATTCACTTTCAAAGACTCTTCATCTCATGTTCTCAATAATTATTGCTTATTTATTTATTACTATTATTTCTTCCTTTTGTATTTGCACAGTTTGTTGTCATCTGCACTCTGGTTGTTTTTTCATTGATTCTGTTATGCTTATGATAGAATTATTGAGTATGACCACAAGAAAATGAATCTTAGGGTTTTACATATCTCGCAAACCCTTCAGTAGTTGCATAGACACCTGAAGAGCAGGCTATCTGTTGGATGGAAGTGACCAACAGCAAGAGGCAGATGCCAAGTTTTTAAGCTCACCAGTGGGAGGTGGTGCTTTAACACTGCCGGCCCACCACCTCGAGGGAGTCTTGATCATAAGTGGGCCGAAGCTCCTGAAGACAGGTGGCAGATCAACTGATGATCCCACTGGTGATAGCACAGGACAGTTAACATCTTAGTCCACGTTTATTTTTTAACTCTGGTGACATATATGTACTTTGATACAAAATTTTACTCTGACTTTTGGAATACCAGAGAAGAAATTGTGGAGGCCCTTGTGAAGATATTTGCTTTGGCAGTAGCCACTGTTAGGTGGATAATGTTGTTCCATTGTTCAAAGGTAGCGAGGACTGGCCTTGTTACTGGAGGGAGTTCTGAAAGACACGATCTGCCATCACTTGGACAGTCAATGCCTGTCAAGGATGTTGTCAATATGGTCTTTAGTAAGTCCTGCATGGTAGGCTTATCTGGGAAGATTAATTCACATGGGATTCAAGGGTAGGTAGAGAAGTGGATTCGGAATTGGCTCAATGACATGGAACGGAGAACGATGGCCGAAGGTTAGTTCTCCAACTTGAGGCCTGAAATTAGTAGAGTGCCCAGGGTCCATGTTGGGACCTCCGTTATTTTTGGAAATGATTTGGACATGTAAGTGATTTACTCAGGAGACAAACACAGGACCTATAAGAGTGAGGTAAAAGAGAGTGAGATCATGGACAATATCCAGATTACAGAAGAGGAGGTGTTTGCTGTCTTGAGGAAAATTAGGGTGAATCAAGGGCTTGAAAATATGTCCCTTCGGACCCAGGGGAGGCAAGTGTAGACATTGCAGAGCTCCGAACACAGACATTTAATACATCCTTCACCACTGGCGAGGTGCTGGAGGATTGGAGGAACCAACGTTGTTCCGTTGTACAAAATAGGCTCTAAGAATAATAGGAAATTACAGACCAGTGAGTCTGACATCAGTCGTGGGTAACTCATTGGAAAGAATTCTAATGGACAGGTAGGGCTCTGAGGTGTGTGGTAGCACAAGGGGATCTGGGAATACAGATCTATAATCCTTGAAGTGGCGTCACAGGTTAGGGTTATAAAGAGAGGTTTCAGTGATATCGGGGAAAGCGTGGGTGGATGGTAAAGAAGGTTCACTCACTTGGCATTCAAGATGAGGTAGTAAATTGGATTAGACATTGGCTTCATGGAAGAAGCCAGAGAGTGGTAGTAGATGGTTGTCTCTCTGACTGGAGGCCTGTGACTAGTGGCGTGCCTCAGAGATCGGTGCTGGGTGCTTTGTTGTTTGTCACCTAAAAAACAATCTGGATGATAATGTGGTTAACTGGATCAGCAAATTTGTGGATGATCCCAAGATGGGGGTGTAGTGGACAGTGAGGAAGGCTATCAAAGCTTGCAGTGGGATCTGAGCCAGCTGGGAAAATGGACTGATAAACTGCCAATGGAACTTAACGCAGACAAGTGCGAGCTGTTGCACTTTGGGGGGACCAACCTGGGTAGGTCTTACACAGTGAATGGTAGAGCACTGTGGAGTGTGGTAGAACAAAAGGATCTTAAAACACTGAATCATAAACACAAGCAAAGAGGGTTGTAAAGAAAGCTTTTGGCACATTGGCCTTCATAAATCAGGGCATTGAGTACAGGAGTTGAGATGTTTAGTTGAGGCTGTAGAAGATGTTGGTGAGGTTAAATTTGGAGTATTGAGTGCAGTTCTGGTCACCTACCTACTGGGAAGATATGAATAAGCTTTAAAGTGCACAGGAAAAACTTACCAGGATGGTGCTGGGACCTGGGGACCTGAGTCCTGCTAAAATGGTGGTGCGCTTAGATGCAGCAGCTTGTACAGGGCCAGCCAGAGGCGTTATCGTCTTTTTTATGATTGCAAAACCCTGCTGGACATTAAGAAACTGGACCTGGTGCGGATCGTGCTGCTGTCCGGGGCAGACAGGAGTCAGTGCATGGAGGCAATGTGTAGTCTAACAGTGAGTGATTGCCTTAGTTGTTTCTCTTGTGATGCAAGACCCTGTGGGACAGTGGTAATGTGGAATGCTGCAAGTCCGATTCACTGTTTTATTGGTGAATGTTCAAAGTTCAAAAGTTCAAAGTAAATTTTATTATCAGAGTACATAGATCTCACACACAACCCTTAGATCCTTTTTCCTGAGGGCTTATTTAGCAAATCTATAGAATAGTAAATATAAACAGGATCAATGAAAGATCAAGTAGGGTATAGAAGACAACAAACTGTGCACATTCAAATATAAATAAATAGAAATAAATAACAAGATAAAGAGTCCTTAAAGTGAGATCATTGGTTGTGGGAACATCTCAATAGATGACTGTAGTTATCCTCCTTTTTTCAAGACCCTGATGGTTGAGGGGTAGTTACTGTTCTTGAACCAGGTGGAATGAGTCCTGAGACTCTTATGCCTTCTACCTGATGGCAGCAGCAAGAAAAGAGCATAGCCTAGATTGGTGAGGATCTTTATGCTGGATGCTGCTTTCTCATGTAGATGTGCTCAGTGGCGGGTGCGGGTGGTGGGGAGGCCACATGGCCTCAGCTGTAGCAAGGACTATGCCTCAGATCACGATGTCGCCTGTTTGGCTGTTGTCCAGGAGAGAGGTGTCAGAGTTGGTGCACACCACTGGAAGTGGTGTGATGCGGTTCCATGCTGGAGTCAGTGCTGCTCTCTAGTGTTCATTCAGCAGAAGACAAGATGTATTGTGTTCGATTGCAGACTGCTGCAACATTCACGGATTCTGGGACTTGGACTATATACTTTTTGTGTGACTGTATTTTACTGCTGTCTTATAAGTACTGTGTGATTAAACTGAGTTAAGGAAAGGTTGAATTGGCTTGGCCTTTATTCCCTGGAACACAGGAGAATGAGGGGATATTTTATGGAGGTATACAAAATTATGAGGAGTTTAGATAAGGTGAATGATGGTAGGCTTTTCCCCTCAGGCTGAGTGAGACTAGAACTAGAGGCCATAGAATAGATCAAGGGTGAAAGGTGAAATATTTAGGGGGAACCTGAAGGGGAATTTCTTCACTCAAGAGTGTGAAATGAGCAAAAGTAGTTAATGTGGGTTCAATTGTAACATTTAAGAGAAGTTTGGATAGATACACAGAAGGGAGGGGAATGGAGGACTATGGTCTAAGTTGGCAGAAGACCAGTTTGGCTTGGACCAGTTGGTCTGAATGGCCTGATTCTGTGTTGAAAAGCTCTATGGCTCCAGATGTTCTTGACTAGCCAATGATAGCCATTTCATGTGATTTAGTTTCCTGGACAACACCGACTGTGTGGAAACCAAGCCTTCCCACGGACAAGTGACACAGAAACAGTACCATCTGCTCAGCAGTGATTTGCAAAGGGGGGTGCCCTGTTCTATTTCTGGACTGGTGTGATTTAAAATGGAAAGTCTCAATTAATTTTCTTTCTGGAAATTAGTGATCACTCAGAAACCTACCACTGACTAAAATTTGATGTCACGATTCCTACACCTTTTCTCCTTACCGAATCCAACCACTTTATTACCGTTCATGTTTGCTAATGATTCAATATGCAGAAGCTTATGTTCAATCAAACGTTAATGTATCAAGTGCAGCTTGACTCAAATGTCATCTATAAATTTCCTGATGATACAGCATTGCTGGCAGAATCTCAGGTACAGGAGCGAGATAGGTTGAGTGGTGTTACGCAACAAGTAAGACCAAAGAGCTGAATGTGGACTTCAGAAAGAGTAAGGCAAGGGAACATGAGCTACTTCTCATGGAGGGATCAGAAATGGAGAGAGTGAATAATTTCAAGTTCCTGGGTGTCAAGATCTCTGAGGATCTAACCTGGTTCCAACATACTGATGCAGCTATAAAGAAGGCAAAGACAGTGGCTATACTTCATTAGGAGTTTGAGGAGACTTGGTTTGTCACCTAAAAACACACAAAACCTTCAGGTGTACCATGGAGAGCATTCGGACCAGCTGCATCACCATTTGATATGGGGGAGCTGCTGCAGAGGATCGAAAGAAGCTGCAGAAAGTTGCAAAGTTAGTCATCCAATTTCTGAATGGACATTGAACCCATGAACACTACCTCACTTAAAAAAAATTACTTCTGTTTTTGCACTACTATTTTAACTATTTAATATACCTATATATACTTACTATAATTCAGTTTTCTTCTAGATTTATCATGTATGACATTGTACTACTGCTGCTAAATTAACAAATTTCACAGCATATGCTGGTGACTTTAAACCTGATCTTCATTCTGATATGTTAGTTTTTTCGGGAAGCTACTGAATCAAATAAGTGAATTTCCTGTAATTGTACTGTTCCAAGTGAGGTACACCATTTTTTTTTACATATTCTGGCTGATGCTAATCAGATTTGTGGGGACTTGGTTAAACAGTGGGCGCCGAATTGGCATAAGTTTAAGTGCAACTTGCTAATTACAAATTTCACAAGAGATTCCATCCTTCAGTGTGTAAGGAGCGGAGGCTGACGATGAGCATACAAACCGTGTAGATGATCTGACTGCAGCTTGTCAATGCTATTCTGGACCAGTTCGTCATCAGAGTATTTGTGTGGGTTTGATCCTTCATTTTGGTCTACAAGAAAAAGAGTTCTTTTTTTAAAGATCTACTGATTGCAAAATATTAAAGTCAAGGTAAAATGTATTATTAATATACATATACATTACCACATACTCCCTTGAGATTCATTAGAGTGATGTTCCAAATTCACCAGCAAATTTAGCTCCAAGTTGGCAACTTCCCATCCATTTCAAATGAAAAATCAATTAATAAACAGAAGTGGAATGGAATGAAGTGGAATAAACTCTGTAATGCCATGTATGAACACAGAACACAGACCACAGACCAGTACAGCACAGGTACAGGCCCTTCGGCCCATAATGTTGTGCTGAACCAATTAAATTAGTAATCAAATGACCAACTAAACTAATCTCATCTCCATATCCTTCCATTTTCCTCTTAAACATGTGCCTATTTAAAGGTATCTTAATAGTCCCTAATGTATCTGCCTCTACCACCAACCCAGACACCCACCAGTCTCTGTGTAAAAAAAAAACTTGCCCCTCACATCTCCTTTGAAATTACCCCTTCTCATCTTAAATCTGTGTCCTCTGGTATTTCATGAAACATACAAACATAGAACACAGAAACATAGAAAACCTACCCCACGATACAGGCCCATTCAGCCCACAAAGCTGTGCGAACATGTCCTTACCTTGGAAATTACCTAGGGTTACTCATAGCCCTCTCAACCAAATGTATGCTTGAAAATATTCACTCCTCTCATCCCCACCATTGATGCTGCCACTTTCCACTGCCTCGGGAAAGCAGCTACGACTGTGATATATATATTGTGGGTGCACCATAGTCCAGAGGAGCATTGTTTCATTTGGTTGTATATTTGTACAATCAGATGACAATAAACTTGAAGTTGAACTTAAAAGTGGGTCTGTAGGTTGTCAAATCAGTTTTTGGAGTTGTGGTGAGTGAAGTTGTCCATACTGATTCAGACTTATTTCAAAGTTCAAAGTAAATTTATTATCAAAGTACATACGGTGGATGTCATTATATAAAACACTGAGATTCATTTTCTTGAGGGCATACTCAATAAATCCAAAAACCGTAACATAATAAAATCAATGAAAGGACGCACAAGCAGAGCAACCAGTGTACAAAGGACACTATAAGCTGCAGATTTCAATGAGAGTAACTCAAAGGAGGTATATTTAGAATTATTCTATGTAGCCTGCAGAATGACACGGTGGTTCGTTGGTGCCATCTTTCACAAAACCCATATAGGGTTAAAGATCGGTACATAAGTCATTCCAATCTGAACTTTCTCAAGCTCTCTCCTGTGCCTCCTATAAACTTTACACCAATTGCTCATGCATACATTTGCTTCTTTTCTTCGATTAAATCTTCAATTTCCTTTGTTAACTGAGGCTCCCTAATTTTACTGCCTTTTCTTTTTACCCTGATAAGGATATTCTTATCTATGTATTTATTGGTAGTATAGCTGTTTGTGTGACACTATTACAGCTCAAGGCGTTCCTGTTTCGAGTTCAATTCATGGCACTGTCTGAAAGGAGTTCGTACATTCTCCTCTGACAGCATGGGTTTCCTCCAGTGCTTTGGTTTCCTCCCACAGTCCAAAGATGTACCAGTTGGTAGGAAATTGGCCATTGTAAAATTGTCCTCTGATTGTAAACTGTCTAGTGATAAGTAGTTGGGTTGCTGGATGGTGTGGTTCGTTAGGCCAGAAGGGCCTGTTCTGCTCTGTATCTTTAAATAAGCAAGGATGTTCTAACCCTCTGAACCCCTATTATCTCTCTTACAACTGCTTCTAACTTCTCTGATGTAGTTGCTTCTAATCTATTTTTGCCATGTTCTGTCTTGTACAATTGAAGGCAGCCTTGTCTCACTTTAAGATCCTAACTCCAGAGCCAACCTTATCTCTTCCCAATACCACTACCAGACTTACTGAGATATGGTTATGGTTCCCAAAATTCCCAAAGTGACAATACATCACTTGCTGACTTTGATTCCCTAATGCAATGTTGAGTACAGATTCTTCCCTACTGAGCTCTCTATGTTCTGCTGAACAAAATTCCCTCGGGTATAATTTATAAATTCTACTCCACCTGACTATTGAGAGCCTTATAGTGTAACTCCAAAGACATCACCCCTTATTTCAAAGTTCACAGTAAATTTATTATCCAAGTACCATACCTTGAGATTCATTTTCTTGCAGGATTTACGGGAAACATAACAAAATACAATAGAATCTACAAAAAGCTATACAGAAAAACTGACAAACAACCAGTGTACAAAAGAAAACAGACTATGCAAATAAAAAATCCTTTTATTTAAAAAACATTTAAAAATGTTGAAGTTTCAGCCATTTAGCCTCAATGGCTGTTCCCTCCAGGATATCCTCCATTACCACTACTCAGCAGTGCAACACCCCTTCTGTTTTTAAGGTTAAGGAGAGGTTTGGCTTGTCAGTGAACACTCTAACAAACTTTTACAGATGTACCATTGAACATATCCTGACTGGTTGCATCATGGTCTGGTACAGCAATTCGAATGTGCAAGAATACAAGAAGTTGCAGAGAGTCATGGACTCTGTCTAATACATCCTGGGTACATCCCTCCTCACCACCAATTGTATCTAGAGAAGGTGTTGCCTTAATATTCCGTCCAGTACATCCTGGGTACATCCCTCCTCACCACCAATAGTATCTAGAGAAGGTGTTGCCTTAAGATTAAAGATTCCACCATCCAGGCCATGTCATCTTCTCCCAGATACCACCATGGGAGGAGGTACAGAAGCCTGGAGTCCCACAACATCAGGTTCAAGAACAGCTACTTCCATTCGGCCACTTGGCTGTAGAACCTGCACACAACCCCAGTTACTACCTCAGTATAGAACATGGAAATCTACAGCACACTACAGGCCCTTCAGCCTACAATGTTGAGCTGACAAAGTAACTTACTCTAGAAACTGCCTATAATTTCCCTACTGCATAGCCCTTTATTTTTCTAAGCTCCTCATACCTATCTAAGAGTCTTTTAAAAGACCCTGTTGCATCTGCCTCTACCACTTTCACTGGCAGCCCATTCCACGCACTCACCACTCTCTGTGTGAAAAACTTACATCTGATATCCCAAACAACAGGAATTCTGCAGATGCTGGAAATTCAAGCAACACACATAAAAGTTGCTGGTGAACGCAGCAGGCCAGGCAGCATCTCTAGGAAGAGGTGCAGTCGACGTTTCAGGCTGAGACCTGTGTCCTGACGAAGGGTCTCGGCCTGAAACGTCGACTGCACCTCTTCCTAGAGATGCTGCCTGGCCTGCTGCATTCACCAGCAACTTTTATGTGTGTTATCTGATATCCCCCCTATACCTACTTCCAAGCACCTTATAACTATGCTCCCTATTTCAGCCTTGGGAAAAAGTCTCTGGCTAATCACACGAACAATGCCTCTCATCATCTTATATGCCTCTATCAGGTCACCTTTCATCCTTCATTGCTCCAAAGAGAAAAGGCCAAGTTCACTCAACCTATTCTCATAAGGCATGTTCCCCAATCCAGGCAACATTCTTGTAAATCTCCTCTGCACTCTGTCTATAGTATCCACATCCTTCCTGTAGTGAGATGACCAGAACTGAACACTGTACTCCAAGGGGGGTCTACCTAAGGTCTTATAAAGCTGTAACATTACCTCACGGCTCTTGAACTCAATCCCACAGTTGATGAAGGCCAACACGCCGTATGCCTTCTTAACAATACTGTTAACCTGCGCAGGACCCCAAGATTTCACTGATCCTCCACACTGCCAAGTGTCCTCCCACTAATATTATATTCTATCTTCAAATGGGACCTACCAAAATGAACCACTTCACATTTATCTGGGTTGAGCTCCATCTGTCACTTCTCAGCCCAATTCTGTATCCTATCGATGTCCCGCTGTAATGTCTGACAACCCTTCAAACTACCCACAACACCCCCAACTTTTGTGTCATCTGCAAACTTACTAATGCACCCTTTTACTTCCTCATCCAGGTCATTTGTAAAAATCATAAAGAGGAGGGGTCCCAGAACAGTACCCTGCAGAACACCACTGGTCACTGACCTCCATGCAGAATATGAACCATCAACAACCACCCTTTGCCCTCTGTGGGCAAGCCTATTCTGGATCCACAAAGCAATGTCTCCTTGAATCCTATGCCTCCTTACTTTCTGAATGAGCCTGGCATGGGGAACCTTATCAAATGCCTTACTGAAATCCATATACACTACACCCACTGCTCTACCTTCATCAATCTGTTTTGTTACATCCTCAAAGAATTCAATCAGGCTCATAAGACACGACCTGCCCTTGACAAAGCCATGCTGGCTATCCTTAATCAGATTATGTCTCTCCAAATATTCATAAATCCTGCCTCTCAAGATCTTCTCCAACAACTTGCCCACCACTGAATTAAGACTCACTGGTCTATAATTTCCTGGTTTATCTTTACTCCCTTTCTTGAAGAAGGGAACAATATTTGCGACCCTCCAATCCTCTGGTACTTCCTCCATCCTTATTAATGATCCAAAGACCATCACTAGGAGCTCAGCAATCTCCCTTGCTTCCCACGAATTCCATACTGTATAGTAACAGTATGACCACTTTGCACTTCTACAAACTTGTTGCTTGTGTGTTTTTTAATGTTTCATTTATGTTTTTCTTGAGAATGATGAGTAGCTGATGCCTTGCTCCTGTGCACATGTAGACTCATGTGTGGGAAAATAAACTTGACTTTGAGCAGCTGTGGGTGAGTGAAGTCAAAGTGGAAATGCATTCAGAACAAGATTGTTCACCTTGAGTTGGTGCTTTGGGAGCACACACAGCTACCCACCCCCCCTCACTGCCTGCCATGGCAACTACTTCTTGCCCCATTGTGGAAGGGTCTGCTGTTCCAATGCGGAACACACCCAACCAATGTGGAAATTTCCTTGATCCCATGCGACTGTGTCAGGATGGGGAGCCAAGTACTAGAATTACAAAACTAATCTCACAGGAATCCTTCCGTCAACAGAAGTTCAAGTCAGAAGTTTGAAGCCTGAATGAGCTCACTCTCTCTCTTTCTCTACCCATCTCTCACTATCTATCTATTTCTCCCACTCTTTATCTTTCTCTCTCTATCTCACTATTTCTCTCTATTTTCATTGTAACTTAAAAGTTTTGTATCTTACACTGTACTGCTATCACAGAAGAACACATTTCATGACATACATCAGTAATAATAATATAAGCAATAAATTAGAACTGGAGATTGGTTCCAGTATGAAACTCTGTCCGCTGTAGTTGCTGTGATGAGTAGCACAGATACATTTAAAGGTCAGGGAGTTTTGTGAACCCTAAATGCTGGCACTGAACTATTGGGACAAATCCTTATTTCTGTGCTTTAAGACCAACAATTATGATCCATCCTTGATCACCCTTGAGAAACGTTTTGCCTGCTGTATTCGCTTCAGGTCATTCTAGTGAAAGTGCCACCACAGTGCTGTTGAGGATGGGGTGCCAAGAGTTAGTGCTGAAGGAACTGTGACAGGTTTCCAAAACAGGATTGTTTAATGTTATTTCCAGTACACAAGTGTAAAGGAGAACGAAATAATTGTTATTCCTGATCCAGTGCAGCACAAAAACACAATAAGATAAAGAACACTACAAAAATTTAAAAAAAACAATAAATGTAAGTTCATAAGATAGCTTATATACGTAGATTGATCTCTGTCCATAAAGTGACGCTAGGCAAAGGAGAGTCTGTACATAAGGTGGCCCTGACAGGAAATGATCAAGTAGTGGTGAGTGGAGGTGTGGCGGGCTGGGTGAGTGGATGGAGGTGTTGATCAGCCTTACTGTTTGGGGAAAGTAATTGTTTATGAGTTTAGTGGTTCCAGTGTGGATGCTACATAGCCTCCTCCCTGATAGGACGGCGACAAACAGTCCATGAGCAAGGTGGGTGTGATCCTTCATGATGTTTATATGTAGTATATATCAGAGAGGACTATAACTTAGAGGGGTATTTTCAAGTTTATTTTTCATCATTGGCTTTGAATCCTGAAACCCCCTCCCCACTGCACTTGGGAACATGCTCACCAGTAGGACCACAGCAGTTCAAGACAATGGCTTACCACCACAATGGGTGACAATGCTGGTGCTCGCATGAGCTTGCTGCCCTTGTCTTTACTGGGATGAGTCCACAACAGTCATGAGTTTTCTCTGTGAAAGTTGCTCATTCCTCCAAGTAGTAATCCTATTAAACAGTCTAACACACTTTCCCAAGAGGTAACAAGATGACTGAACTCTAACCATTGTTATGTGGCGTGTCCAGCTCTTCCATGAGCTCATCAAAGGCTTCTTCACTGGAATCTGATTGGTCAAGGTCAGGGGCCATTGGTTTAAACTCCTTGTTTTCACGAGCATCTGCAAAACACGGTTGATTTGACAGTTTGTCAATCTATTTGAACTCATATGAATCTTTTCACTGTTGGTTAAATCTAAGAGTAAACTTTACATTAATTTTTTTTCTTCTTCAGCCCTTTGCCTCTTCCATTACCCAGCTTTTTACTTCATTCCTGCATCCCCACTCACTCACCTTCCACCTCATCTGGTCTCACTGATCACCTGCCAGTTTGTACTCCACCCCTTTCCCACCCCCCACCCCCAACTATCTCCTCTTTCTGGCTTCTGCCCCCTTCCTTTCCAGCCCTGATGAAGGGTCTTGACGCGAAACATCAACTGTTAATTTCCCTCTATAGATGCTGCCTGACCTGCTGAGTTCCTCCACTCTTTTGAGTTTATATTGTCCTGGATTTCCAGAATCTGCAGAATCTCCTGTGTTTTTTTTCCTGTGTGCATCTTACAGCGCCCAATTAAACATTGGGATGTGGGGGGAAACCAGAGCAGTCCGGGGAAATGCATGGTCACGGGGGGACTTGCACACTCCACACAGACAGTGCTGGAGGTAAGAGTAAACATCGGACAATGGATTGCCAGGCAGCCTGAAGAAATAAGAATTAATTTCCAATTTCAAGTAAATAATGAGAAATCATTTTTATTCTGACCGGATCTGATATTTGCTTCCAATTCATCCAGTTTCTCTTCAACAACGTCCTTTTCGTTATCATCATTTTCTTCCGTGGTTTCTTGGTCATCAAAGTCAAACTCTGAAAGGCTTCTGCTAGGTACCAAATCTTCAACTCTTTGATCTGTGTATTTGAAATAACAGACACATATTTGTTATTTCATAATAGTAACTGTGGCTATACCTTATGAGAAGTTTGAGGAGAATTGGTATGTCATCAAAGACTCCAGCAAAATTTCTACAAACATACCATGGAGAGCATTCTAACTGTTTGCATCATGGTCTGGTATGGAGAGACCACGGCACTGATCAAAAAAGTTGCAAACTCATCCAGCTCCATCATGGGCATTAGCCTCCCCAGCATCAATATCTTTATAAAGGTGATGCCTCAAGAAGGTGGCATCTGGCATTAAGAACATCACCCAGGACATGCCCTCTTCTCATTGCTATCATCAAGGAGGAGATACAAGAGCCTGAAGAAAACACTCAATGTTTCAGAGCAACACACACTAAATGCTGCCTGGCCTGCCGAGTTCCTCCAGCATTTTGTGTGTTTTGCTTGGATTTCCAGCATCCGCAGATTTTCTCTTGTCAATGTTTCAGAAACAGCTTTGTTCCCTCTGCTGTCAGACTTCTGAATGGACAATGAACTAATGAACAGTACCTGAGTACTTTTTCCTCTCATTTTACACTACTTATTCAATTTAATTTTTAAAATATACTTGTATATAGAGTACCTATGAGAAGTATTCATCATCCCTTGGAAGTTTTCATGTTTTATTGTTTTACAACATTGAATCACAGTGGATCAATTTGGCTTTTTTGATACTGGTCAACAGAGAAAGACAATTTTGTGTCAAAATGAAAACAGATCTCTACAAAGTGATCTAATTACAAATATAAAACACAAAATAATTGATTGCATAAGTATTCATCCCCCCTTTAATATGACACTCCAAATCATCACTGGTGTAGCCAGTTGGTTTCATAAGTTTCATTAGTTAAATGGAGATCTATTTTTGGAGACCTGTGTGCAATCAAGGTGTTTCAATTGATTGTCATAAAAATACACCTGTATCTGGAAGGTCCAACTGCTGGTGAGTCAGTATCCTGGCAAAAACTACACCATGAAGACAAAAGAACACTCCAAGCAAATTCACAAAAAGATTATCGAAAAGCACAAGTCAGAAGATGGATACAAGAAAATTTCCAAGTCACTGAATATCTCCTGGAGTACAGTTAAGTCAATCATCAAGAAATGGAAAGAATATGGCACAGCTGTAAATCTGCCTGGAGCAGGCCATCCTCAAAAACTGAGTGACTGTGAAAGGAAGGGACTAGTGAGGGAGGTCACCAAGGGACCTATGACAACTCTGGAATACTTACAAGCTTCAGTGGCTGAGATGGGAGAGACTGTGCAAACAACAACTGTTGTCCGGGTGCTTCACCAGTTGCAGCTTTATGGGAGAGTGGCAGAAAGAAAGCCACTGTTGAAAAACACTCGCATGAAATCTCGGCTAGAGTTTACCAGAAGGCTTGTGGGAGACTCTGAGGTTAGCTGGAAGAAGTTTCTATGGCCCGATAACACCAATATTGAGCTTTTTGGCCATCAGACTAAATGCTATGTGTAGACAACCATCGCAAATAATCAAAAACACACTATCCCTACCATGAAGCATGGTGGTGGCTGTATCATGCTGTGGAGATGCTTCACTGCAGCAGGCCCTGGAAGGCTTGTAAAGGTAGAGGGTGAAATGAATGCAGCAAAATACAGGGAAATCCTGGAGGAAAACCTGATGCGGCCTGCAAGAGATCTGTTTCCAGCAAGACAATGACCCCAAGCATAAAGCCAAAGCTACACAGGAATGGCTTAAATACAAGAAAGTTAATGTCCTGGAGTGGCCAAGTCAGAGTCCAGACTTCATTCCAACTGAGAATTTGTGGCTGGACTTGAACAGTGCTGTTAACTCATGACTGACAGAGCTTCAGCAGTTTTGTAAAGAAGAAAGGGAAAGGTATGTCACAATCAGAGTTTCTCCGTTTGGCTGACGATTTTCCCTTCACGCCTCTCTGACATAGTGGGGAACCGCGTACGAGGCAAGTTACAGCAGTGCCATTGCCTTCTGCCAGGTGAGTTTCCAAAGAGATCACCAGTTCGTAACCCAGCACAGATGGAAAGCGTGCAGGGGAGCTGGCTGGATTCGAACTGGGAATGTTTCGTCCCGAAGTCCGGAGCTGATGCCACTATGCCACCAGCCGGGTCTCTGTAAAGAAGAGTGGGCAAAAATTGCAGTGTCCGGATTTGCAAAGCTGGTAGAGACCTAGCCACACAGACTCAAGCCTATAATTGCTGCCAAAGGTGCACCTACTAAATACTAATTTGAAGTGGGTGAATACTTACGCAATCAATTATTTTGCGTTTTATATTTGTATTAATTCAGATTATTTTGAAGAGATCCGTTTTCACTTTGACATGAAAGAGTCTTTTTCTGTTGATCAGTGTCAAAAAAACTAAATTAAATCCACTGTGATTCAACATTGTAAAACAATAAAACATGAAAACTTCCAAGGGGAGTAAAAACCTTTTATAGGCACTGTGCAATTTATAGTTTCTTATAATGCATTGCATTGTACGGCTGCCACATAACAACAAATTTCATGACATATGCCAGTGACATTAAACCTGATTCTGATTTTGATTCACTCAGGGATTAGATTAAATTAGATTAGATTATGAGGGTATACAAAATCATACAAAATGCCAAGTGAAGGTGAATACTGATAAACACCCTTGTCTTTCCTGATGTCAAATTGCAGTTTTCAGTCATGAGGCTAGAAATTCCTTGAAGTACCACAAACATTCTTTAAATTCTTGCCTTTGAATTAATAACACTATGTACAGAACTATTGTTCTATGTACAGTTAGGAATGATGTGGAAACTTCAGAGTGGGTCCAGAAGAGATTTACCAGGACGCTGCCTGGATTACAGAGAATGTTTTACGAGGGTAGGCAGAGTGGGCTTGAGCTTTTCTCTTTGGAGCGAAGGAGGATGAGAGGTGACTCGATAGAAATGTACAAGATGATGAGAGGCATAAATATAGTGGACAGCCAGAGACTTTTTCCCAAGGGCAGCAACAGCTATATTAAAGTTGATTGGAGATGGGAAAGTATTGGGGTAGGTTTTTTTAACAGAGTGATGAGTGTGTGGAACCAGGGGTGGTGGTAGAGGCAGACACATTAATGACATTTACGGAAGTCTTAGAAAGTATATGGTGAAAGAAAAATGGAGCGCTTTGGGGGAGGGAAGGGCTATGGGTGATTCTTCATTAGGATAACTTTTCTGTCCCTGGGTTAGATTTTCAAGAAAAAAATAGTTTTTATAAAAACAAGTACTGTAATACTAAAAGTTAGGTAATAGCAACTCTAAAGATTTTCAGTATGCTTGATAAAAAATAATTTCTTAATTTTTAAGTGGTTAAAAACTTGAATGTGCCAGAATTTCATCTTGCACTTGTCCCCTACCCAGACTCTGTAACTGTGTCTTCAAATTAAAGTAATAATAAGTACTAAATTCATGAAGCTTTTAGTTTGCATTTTTGTCGCAAGAACTTTTAAAACATATGTCAAATTCAAGTGTATTTTTAAAAATACAATTTGTACATTTTTTATGACAAAGAACTGCTGTCCCCAACACTTCCGTCATTACCAACACACAACAAATTTTAGAGATCAATCAAACTTTTTCAAACAACTGATTATGTGGTTGCCATGGAAATGCAAAGTAACAGGAAGCATATAAACTTCTATAGATGTACCATGGAGAGCACTCTGACAGGCTGCATCATTGTCTGGTATGGAGGGGCTACTGCACAGTACCGAAAGAAGCTGCAGAGGTTTGTAAATTTAGTTGGCTCCATCTTGGGTACTAGCCTACAAAGTATACAGGACATCTTCAAGGAGCGGTGTCTCAGAAAGGCAGCGCCCATTATTAAGGACCTCCAGCACCCAGGCCATGCCCTTTTCTCACTGTTACCATCAGGTAGGAGGTACAGAAGCCTGAAGGCACACACTCAGCGATTCAGGAACAGCTTCTTCCCCTCTGCCATCCGATTCCTAAATGGACATTGAACCCTTGGACACTATCTCACTTTTTAAATATATATTATTTGTTTTTTGTATGAATTTTAATCTATTGAATATACATATACTGTAGTGATTTATTAATTATTATTATTATTTCATGTTTTTTTTCTCTATATTATGTATTACATTGAACTGCTGCTGCTAAGTTAACAAACTTTGCAACACGTGCTGGTCCTAATAAACCTGAATATGATTCTGATGTGGTTGTCATGGCAGAAGACCAAACTTTTGATGTTCAGAAATGTGAGTAATTTAATGATTTATACCGCCTGATCTAGTATGTTTATTATGTGTTAATACCAGGTGAGTTACTGTTTGAGTGTTTTAACAGAGAAAAAAAAACTTCACTTTATTTCTACACAGTTAAATTACATTTAGAAGTTAGCTATCCAGTTGAGTTAGCAAGTGCGAGATTTAGCCAACTTTTCCTTTAAAAAGTGAGAAATGTCATTAGCATCACGTCTTTTCCATCACACAAGTGGCAGTGAAGTTGTCAAGATGGCCCCAGAATCATCAGCAGACCGATCAAAAAAATACAGAGTCACAATTAAAGACTCAGTGAAATATCAGCGGTACCTTGGAAGTGAAAGAGAGATACAAAAAAAGGGAGACAGGAAAATTTAAGATTATCTTCCAATTATTAAAGCCAAGAGACTGAAGAAATGTCGGTGGAGAGTTAATCAAAGAAACAAAGGATTGCTGATAAGGAAAGACAGGCAATACAACGTTTTATAGCAGGGAATCTCTGGAATCTCCAGAAGCTCCAGCAGGCCAACAACAAGATCGTAATTGTCTTCCTGAAGCTTTACTTATGCACTAGTGGAGATTATAAGAAGATGCTTTCAATTTCAAGTGTTGATTTTTTTCAGAGTGTTGAGATTTCTGTAAATATTTCATTAGTCTTACTGATGAAACAAATGTGTAGAGGGTTGAGTAAATGTTTTGTCAGTGTTAAAAAAGTGTTCTCTTGCACGGACTGTCGAAAGATAATGATCTCTATAAATCTGTTTGTAATTTGAATTGCTGCTTATTCCAGAGTTGGGGAGGGGGATTAGGTGGATGTTTTCTAAGCATTATTGTCCTTTTTTAACACAACTAGATAATACTTAGACATGAGGAAATCTGCAAAGGCTGGAATTTCAAGCAACACACATAAAAGTTGCTGGTGAATGCAGCAGGCCAGGCAGCATCCATAGGAAGAGGTACAGTCGACATTTTGGGCCGAGACCCTTCGTCAGGACGAACTGAAAGAAGAGATAGTAAGAGAGCCACTGAACACCTACGCTCTGTCCGCCAGAGAAAGCAGGATCTCCCAGTAGCCACACATTTTAATTCCACATCCCATTCCCATTCTGACATGTCTATCCATGGCCTCCTCTACTGTAAAGATGAAGCCACACTCAGGTTGGAGGAACAACACCTTATATTCCGTCTGGGTAGCCTCCAACCTGATCGCATGAACATTGACTTCTCAAACTTCCGCTAATGCCCCACCTCCCCCTCGTACCCCATCCATTATTTATTTATTTATTTATTCATTCATTTATTAATTATTATTATTTTTTTCTCTCTCTCCTTTTTGTCCCTCTCACTATACTCCTTGCCCATCCTCTGGGCTTCTCCCCTCCCTCTTTCTTTCTCCCTAGGCCTCCCGTCCCATGATCCTCTCATATCCCTTTTGCCTACCAACAGTCCAGCTCTTGGCTCCATCCCTCCCCCTCCTGTCTTCTCCTATCATTTCAGATGTCCCCCTTCCCCTCCCACTTTCAAATCTCTTACTATCTCTTCTTTCAGTTAGTCCTGATGAAGGGTCTCAGCCCGAAATGTCGACTGTACCTCTTCCTATAGATGCTGCCTGGCCTGCTGCGTTCACCAGCAACTTTTATGTGTGTTGCTAAATAATGCCTAGTTTAGCTGAGCTGCCTATGATCATGTTTCACGTGGATATCCTCGAGCGGCCTGCCTTAAAAACTGTGATCTCTTGTGGAATTTTGATAAACAGTGCAGACTGTGTTTTTAAGTGTTGTTTCTTCTTGTTGGACGGATGCTTTGTCAAGAGTTAATGTTAAACTAAAACCATTGTTTGTCAATGTCCATTGGACTTTGTCATTACCATCACAGGGAAATAAGGTTTTGTCTGAACTCATCTGCTGGAGCCAAGTGCTCTGATGCCAAAAGGTTAAATGGTCGGCGTGGAACTTTGGACCCGAGGGCCTGTACTGTGATCTACTTCTCTCCAGGTTTACATGGAACCCTTTGGATGTGTGGTCTGATGGCATTTTTTATGTCACCTGTATTTTCACACCACACTCAAAAACAGTACAGTACATGAGACTGCAACAAGGAATGATGGTTCTCACTGCACTGTTGATGCCTAGATTGATATCAAAAGGGCCTAACTATTCTTCTGACTGCCTCAGTAAACCAGTCAGCATAATCAAAGAACCCACCCACCAACTTTAAAAGCCAAATAGGTAAGTATGTGGAAAGGACAGGTTTAAAGGGATATAGTCCAAACATGGACAGATGGGACTAGCTTGCTCGGCATCTCAGTCAGTATGGGCAAGTTGGGCCAAAAGGCCTGTTCCCCTGCTGTCTGTCTCAGTAACATTGGGCTGCATTAATAGATTTAAAGTTCAGCATTAATGCACACAGTTACTTTCCCCAAGCGATAAGGCTGATCAACACCTCCACCCCTCCACAACTGACAGGAAATGATAAGGTAATGGAGGTGGGGAATGTGGAAGGGTGGGTTAGTGGGAGGAGGTGTTGATCAGCTTTACTGCTTGAGGAAGTAGCTGTTTTTGAGTCTGGTGGTCCTGGTGTGGATGCTACGTAGCCTCCTCCCTGATGGGAGTGGGACAAACAGCCTATGAGCAGCTGGGTGGGATCCTTCATGATGTTACTGGGCTTTTTCTGGCAACTATTTGTATATATGTCCTTGATGATTACCCCGTAAGGCAAATCTACCACTCCTGGAACCATTCCAGTGAATCTTGGCTCACCTCTATCATATACAGGGCCTATAAATAGTATTCACCCCGCGCCCCCCCCAGGAGTTTTCATGTTTTATTGTTTTATAACATTGAAGCACAATGGATTTAATTTGCTTTTTTTGAATGAGACTCTTTCAAGTCAAAGTGAAAACAGATCTCTAGAAAGTGATCTAAATTAATTACAAATATAAAACACAAAATAGTTGATTGCACACTTTGGGTCAGTATTTAGTAGATGCACTTTTGGTAGTAAATGCAGGTTTGAGTCTGTGTGGATAGGTCTCTGTCAGCTTTGCACATCTGGACACTGCAATTTTTCCCATTCTTCTTTACAAAACTGCTCAAGCTCTGTCAGATTGCATGGAGATCATGAGTGAACAGCCCTTTTCAAGTCCAGCCACAAATTCTCAATTGGATTGAAGTTTGGACCCTGACTTGGCCACTCCAGGACATTAACTTTGGCATTTTTAAGCCATTTCTATGTTGCTTTGGCTTTATGTTTGGGGTCATTGTCTTGCTGGAAAACAAATCTTCTCCCAATTTGCAGTTCTCTTGCAGACTGCGCCAGGATTTCCCTGTATTTTGCTGCATTCATTTTACCCTCTATCTTCACAAGCCTTCCGGGGCCTGCGCAGTGAAGCATCCCCACAGTATGATGCAGCCACCACCATACTTCACAGTAGGAATGGTGTGTTTTTGATGATGTGTGGTGTTTGGCTAACACCAAACATAGTGTTTAGTCTGATGGCCAAAAAGCTCAATTTTGGTTTCATCAGACCATAGAACCTTTTTTCAGTTGACTTCAGAGTCTCCCACATGCCTTCTGGCAAACTCTATATAAGCTATCTTCTATATTTATACTGAAAGTGCTTTTTTATTATTACTGTATTCTTTATCTTATTTTGTTTTTTCGAGTTGCATGGGATCCGAGTAACAATTATTTTGTTCTCCTTTGCACTTGTGAACTGGAGTTGACATTAAACCATCTTGAATCATGGGAAAATACATCAACTGATAATGTGCTGGTCACTCACAAGATTCTACCAGTATGATATGTAGCAAACTAACGTATTAAAATTAATTTTTATGTAGAGTTTGGAAGGTGCTCTTTAAGGTAGGTAATTCATTGTTTTCCCAACTGTTCCCCAAACCCCTGATCACAATGTAAACACACAACACACACGAAAGTAGGAACAGGAAGAAGTCACCAGACTCCACAAGCCTGCTTGGCTATTCAATATGATCAGGGCTGATTTATGCTGGTCCCTACTTCCCTTCTGTGCCTATTGCCATGGTAAATTAGATAAATTGGTTTATTATTGTCACAAGTGCCGAGGTATGGTGAAAGACTTTACTTTGCATGCCATCTATATTGATTATTTCATTACAACAGTGCATTGTGGCGGTCCTCAATTCCCGGATAATTCAAAAGTTTGTCTGCCTCCACCTTAATTGCTTCTACTGAGGTAGCCTCTGCAACCTCCCAGTGTGTAAATTCTAGAAACTCACCGTTATCTGTCACTTTAGAGATTTTATTTGGGAGAATGCAGAGATTACTGAACACTATTTGTTTAGATTCTAAACCAGTTTTCCTGGGAGTTTACAGAGCCGACACAGTTCTTATGTAATTATAACGTTAATGCTTTCCTTGTGATATTGAAATTGTGTATTACGAAGAGTCATGATGACGGGTCTCGGCCTGAAACATCGACTGTTTATTCCTCCCCATAGATGCTGCCTGACCTGCTGATCCTCTCCAACATTTTATGTGTTTTGCTCTGGATTTCTAGAACCTGCAGAATCTCTTGGTTTTGTATATTACAAAGGTTAGTTTACAATTTGAACAACAAGTTTCTTATTTAAAAAACAGGTTTTGTACTAATCATCAAAAGAATCACTGTAACTTCCCAGGGTGAGTCAGTGACGAACATAGAACTTAGAATAGTACAGCACAGTACAGGCCCTTCAGCCCACAATGTCGTGCCGACCCTCAAACCCTGCCTCCCATATAAATAGAACATAGAATAGTACAGCATATTACAGGCCCTTCGGCCCACTCCAGGGGTGAGTCAGTGATGAGGAAGGCAAAAGCAATGTTGACATTCATTTAAAAATGACTAGAATATAAAAACAAGGATAAAAACAAGGATGTGATGCTGAGGCTTTATAAGGTATTGGTCAAATCATACGGAGCATTATAAGCAGTCTTGGGCATCTTATCAAAGAAAAGATATGCTGGCATTGGAGAGGGTCCAGAGGAGGTTCACAAGGATAATTCCAGGAATGAAAGGGTTATTATATGAGGAACATTTGATGGCTCTGGGTCTGTACTCACTGGAATTCAGAAGGATGAGGGGGGATCTCATTGAAAGTTTTCGAATGTTGAAAAGCCTAGACAGGGTAGATGTGGAAAGGATGATTCCCATGGTGGGAGAGTCTAGGACAAGAGGGCACAGCCTCAGAATAGAGGGGAGTCTTTTCAAAACAGAGATGTGGAGAAATTTGTTTAGCCAAGGGGTGGTGAATTTGTGGAATTTGTTGCCCCATGCAGCTGTGGAGGCCAGGTAGTTGGCTGTATTAAAGGCAGAGATTGATAGGTTCTTGATTGGACATGACATCAAAAGCTACAGGGAGAAGGCCGGAAACTGGGGTTGAGGAGTTGATAGATGATTGAAGGTGGAGCAGACTTGATGGGCCAGATGGCCTAATTCTGCTCCTACATCTTATGGACATTGTCTGGGAAGAGACTGGGCAGGCTAGGTGTGATAGGATTGGAGACAGAGCAGAGGAGATTCACCGGGTCATTGTCTGGGAAGGGATTGGGTAGGCTGGGTGTGATTGCATTGAAGAGCAGATTCACCAGGTCATTGTCTGTGATGGAGGATATTAGTCTGGGGAGAGACGAGGCAGGATGGGTTTGAGCAGCCCGGAGTGAAGGAGGCTGAAGGTTGACCTGATCGAGGGTCATAATTAAAAGGGGCAAAAACAGTTAACTCCTCCTTGGAGAGTCCCAAGCCTGGCTGAGAAAGAAAAAGGGTTGGGCATGGAACCAACTACCCTGTCCTGTAAAAACACAGAGCTACAGAGATGTCAACAGAAGCTTCAGAAACCTCATTCCTTGGAGAGGAGGGCTACACCCAGGAAGTGGTGGAATCACCAAGAAGTTCTTAGATAGGAACATGGATAGAAAAATGGAGAGCAATATGGGAGAGAAGAGTTAGATTGCTCTTGAGTAGGTTAAAAGTTGACATAACATTGTAGACCGAGGTCTTGTAGTGTGCTGTAATGTTCTATGTAATCAGATATAACCACTGCATTTAGGAGATATTTAGAAAGGCACTCGAATAAGCAGTACCAAGAAGGATTGGGGTGTATGGGGCATCAGGGAGGGGTAGTACCTCTGGTGGGGGAACATGCCGCGTCCTTTTCAAGGCGGTTAGTCCACCTTTGGTCCCCATCTGGCACTCAGCTCTCACCTGAGGCTCCCCGTAGCTGTTTGCATGTGATAGCAGCCACACCCTGAGCAACAGCTTCAACAAGCCGGCTAAACCAAGTGAGGGTAGCCAACCGGTCTCAAACCCTCGGTGAGATAGGGAGTTGTCTATCCCAGCATGTGAAGATAGACTCCGGCTGATTGAGCGGACGAGACCAATGGAAGATCCAACGGTCAAGAAGGCGGTCTCTCCAAGCGTTGTGGAACGTGTAGAGCAGGACAAGACACAGAAGACGTCCTGGTCATCCACTGCGCCTAGTCCCATCTCCAGCCGTCTCGACTCTGGCCTTGCCACTGGATCCAGATGGGAATTGGGAAGAGAGAGTGGGGCTGACGCTCCCTCACCTAAATTCAAATCAAGCGCTAGTCTCGACACCATCAAGCCAGCTGGTGGCGCAGTGACATCAGCGCCGGACTCCAGGAGCGAAGGTTTCCGAGTTCAAATCCAGTTGAGCCGCTCCCGGGCACGCTTTCCATCTGTGCCGGGTTAAGTGTCGAGCTAGCAACTCGACCTCGTAAAAAGTACTAATGGTGTTGAGGTCTTCATCGATAATGATGGACAAACCTTACCAAGAAGGATAGCAGCCTAATGTGCAGAAAGGTATACTTTATACTTTATTGTCGCCAAACAATTGATACTAGAACGTACAATCATCATAGCGATATTTGATTCTGCACTTCCCGCTCCCTGGATTACAAATCGATAGTAAATATAAAAAATTAAAATTATAAATCATAAATAGAATATAGAAAAATTGAAAGTAAGGTTGTGCAAAAAAACCGAGATGCAGGTCCAGATATTTGAAGAGTACAGCCTAGATACGGGTCAGGATCCGTTCAGCAATCTTATCACAGTTGGAAAGAAGCTGTTCCCAAATCTGGCCATACGAGTCTTCAAGCTCCTGAGCCTTCTCCCGGAGGGAAGAGGGATGAAAAGTGTGTTGGCTGGGTGGGTCATGTCCTTGATTATCCTGGCAACACTGCTCCGACAGCGTGCGGTGTAAAGTGAGTCCAAGGACAGAAGATTGGTTTGTGTGATGTGCTGGGCCATGTTCACGATCTTCTGCAGCTTCTTCCAGTCTTGGACAGGACAACTTCCATACCAGGTTGTGATGCACCTTAGAAGAATGCTTTCTACGGTGCATCTATAAAAATTAGTGAGGGTTTTAGGGGACAGGCCAAATTTCTTTAGTTTTCTCAGGAAGTAAAGTCACTGGTGGGCCTTCTTGGCAGTGGACTCTGCTTGGCTGGACCAAGTCAGGCCACTTGTGATATTGACCCCGAGGAACTTAAAGCTTTTGACCTGTTCCACTTGCGCACCACCGATGTAAATTGGGTCATGCAGTCCGCTACTCCTTCTGAAGTCAACAACCAATTCCTTCGTCTTGCTGACGTTGAGGGATAGGTTATTGTCTTCGCACCATGCCACCAGGTTCTTAATTTCCTCTCTGTACTCAAACTCATCATTACCCGAGATACAGCCTATAATTGTGGTGTCATCAACAAACTTATATAAGGTATCCGTATAGATCGGCAAAAAGGTTTAAGTATGGACTTGGTGGTTCAAAGGGCCTATTTCCATCTTGTACAAAGTTATGACTATTGTAGGGGTGCCATGTTGGCATAGCGGTTAGTCTGACGCTATTGGAGTTCAAAGTTCAATTCTGATGCTGTCTGTAACAGGTTTGTATGTCCTTCCTGTCAGTGTGTGTTTCCTTTGGGTGATCAGGCTTCCCTTCCCCACCCCCCCATCCCAGCAGTCCAAAGACACACCGGTTAGTAGGTCATTGTAAATTATCCTGGGGTTAAATTGGTGAATCGCTGTGTGGTGCGGTTCGAAGGGCAGAAGAGCCTGTTTCACACTGCATCTCGAAATAAACAAACAGCCCAGTGCAATTCACCAGTGCTCTGTACCCTGATAAACGCTAAGCAAAGTCATATGGGGTGGCAGTCTAACCTTTTTCTACTTGTGACCAGTTATCTTCCACAAAATCATCAGAAAGTTCATGTCTTTTTGACATTTTCCTTCCTTTCCTTTGGCTCCTTTGGTGCTGCTGATCTAGAATTGGTATGACAGAAACACGTTATTTCATCACAAGAACTTAATTCTACAAATATATCCAGTTCATAACATTCTGTAGTAAAATGCATTTACACCCGAACATGCTAGGGCATGTCATGTCGCGGATGTCACCAACACTTTACAGCGCCAGCGAACACAGATCGGGATTCAATTCCTGCCGCTGCCATAAGGACTTTCTATGTTCTGGCTTCCTGCATTTTCTCGCATGGGGCATAGACAATCTTGTATTGTGACCCTTAAGACCTCATGTAATTACACTGGGGAGACTAGGTGAACCAGCTGTACAGATGTACGGTGAAGAGAACTCTAACCGGTCGCATCACCGTCTGGTACAGAGGGGCCACTGCACAGGATGGGAAAAAGTTGCAGAAGGATGCAAACTCAGCCAGCTCCATCATGGGCACCAGCCTCTCCGGCATGGAGGGTACCTTCAAAAGGCGATGCCTCAACAAGGCCACGTCCATCATGAAGGACCCCAACACCCAGGACATGCCCTCTTTTAGGTACTACCATTAGGGAGGAGGTACAGGACCGAGCCTGAAGACACTCATTCAATGGTTTAGGAACAGCTTCTTCCCCTCCACCATCAGATTTCTGAAAGGACAATGAACTCATGAACACTACCTCACTGCTTAGCCACCTGATCTGAGGTAGGTGAAGCCATGGGAGAGGGTGCTGGATGATTGTAAAGACACTGCCTGGAAGAAGGTTAATAGCAAACCACCTCTGTAGAAAAATGTCAAGAACAATCATGGTTTTGGGAAGAAAGTGATTGCCTCTGTCATGCAACATGGCACATAATGAATGAACTATAAATATATACACACACACACACACACACACACAAACAACTATATATAACAATTACAGCACAGAAACAGGCCATCTCGGCCCTTCTAGTCCATGCCGAAATCTTACCCTATCCTAGTCCCACCGACCTATACTCAGCCCATAACCCTCCATTCCTTTCCTGTCCATATACCTATCCAATTTAACTTTAAACGACAACATCGAACCTGCCTCAACCACTTCTGCTGGAAGCTCGTTCCACACAGCTACCACTCTCTGAGTAAAGAAGTTCCCCCTCATGTTACCCCTAAACTTTTGTCCTCTAATTCTCAACCCATGTCCTCTTGTTTGAATCTTCCCCACTCTCAATGGAAAAAGTCTAACCACATCAACTCTATCAATCCCCCTCATAATTTTAAACACCTCTATCAAGTCCCCCCTCAACCTTCTACGCTCCAAAGAATAAAGACCTAACTTGTTCAACCTTTCTTTGTAACTTAGGAGATGAAATCCAGGCAACATTTTAGTAAACCTCCTCTGTACTCTCTCAATTTTATTGACATCTTTCCTATAATTCGGTGACCAGAACTGTACACAATACTCCAGATTTGGCCTTACCAATGCCTTATACAAATTCAACATTACATTCCAACTCCTCTACTCAATGCTCTGATTAATCAAGGCCAGTAAACCATAAGCTTTCTTCACCACCCTATCCACATGAGATTCCATCTTCAGGGAACTATGCACCATTATTCCTAGATCCCTCTGTTCTAAACCATTCTTTAATGCCCTACCATTTACCATGTATGTCCTATTTTGATTAGTTGTACCAAAATGTAGCACCTCACATTTCTCTGCATTAAACTCCATCTGCCATCTTTCAGCCCACTCTTCTAACTGTCCTAAATCTCTCTGCAAGTTTTGAAAACCTACCTCATCATCCACAACACCACCTATCTTGGTATCATCTGCATACTTACTATTCCAATTTACAACCCCATCATCCAGATCATTAATATATATTACAAACAACATTGGACCCAGTACAGATCCCTGAGGCACACCGCTACACACCGTCCTCCAATCTGACAAACAATTATCCACCACTACTCTCTGGCGTCTCCCATCCAGCCACTGCTGAATCCATTTTACTACTTCCATATTAATGCCTAACGACTGAAATCCGGTATTAAAACAGGTTACAAAATGTAGAAACCTCATGTTCGAGAAAAGTGAGAGCAGCTTACTGGTATTGAATGGATATTTTAAGTGAATAGGAAAATCAGAGACTAACGGATGTTCAGGTATCAGGTCTCATACAGAGAAGGTTTTCAGGATATCATTCTGTGAATTATGTTTCTTGCTGTCACACAGAGTAAGCTGAGATGAACAGTAATTACTTTCCTCACCTTCTTGTGTTGCTTGCTGGAAGTTTTGTAGAACAGTTTGAATCTTTTTCTCGTCAGGTTCTGATAAAAGTACTTCTTCATATTCTACCCATAACAGAATGGCTTGTGAGTTTGTTATAGAGCATTCAGTGACAGACTTTTTCTCAATAGTATTATTACATGGTATTTTTATGTACCGCTTTCTACTGCTGCCGCAAGACAACAGATTTCATGACACAAGGGATTCTGCAGATGCTGGAAATCCAGAGCAACACACACAAAATGCTGGAGGAACTCAACTGGTCAGGCAGCATCCATGGGGAGAAGTAAATAGCCGACATTTTGGGCCAAGACCCTACATCAGGACTGAAAATGAAGAGGGAAGATACCAGAATAAAAGGTGGAGGGAAGGGAAGGAGCATAAATAGTGATAGGTGAAGCCAGTTGGGTGGGAAAGGTAATGGGGTGGAGAAGAAGGAATCTGATAGGAGAGGAGAGTGGACTATGGACGAAAGGGAAGAAGGGGGGACACGAGAGGAAGGTGATAGGCAGGTGAGGAGAAGAAGTATTAGGTTAGAATGGTGAATAGAAGGAGAGGGAAGAGAGAGGGAAAAATTACTGGAAGCAGAAATCAATGTTCATGCCATCAGGTTGGAGGCGACCTAGATGGTGTTACTCCTCCAAACTGAGAGTGGCCTCATCATGGCAGAAGAGGAGGCCGTGGACCGACATGTTGGAATAGGAATTGGGACAGGAAATAAAATAGTTGGCTGCTGGGAGATTCTGTTTTTGACAGATGGAACAGGGGTCTCCCAATTTATGTTGGGTCTCACCAACGTAGAGGACTTGGTGACTGGATAGAGGTGATACTTAATGGTGACAAGGCAAGTTAAAAATGTTAATGGGTATTTTCCTTCATGGTCATGGCATAAAATAAAATTGTTCACACTAGAGCTTAAATGGTGCATACTGTTGTGGTCACCACATTTCAGAAAGATGTGATTACAGTGGAGAGGAGACCTACGTGGATGTTGGTATAACAGAGAAATTGCAGTTGAGTGGAAAGTTGGGATAAACTGGGAATGTTTCCTGTGGAGAAGAGGAGGCTGAGTGCTGACTTAATGTATATTTAAGGCAGAGGGTAGATGGCAGGAGATTGGGACTGAAAAGAAAATTGGATCCACCATGATGAAATGGCGGCGCAGACTCAATGGGCCAAATGGCCTAATTCTGCTCCTATTATCTTATGACGTCTTATGATCTTAATCAAGGGTATAAAATTATATGGGGCTTATATCAACAGGAAGGATTTCCCCATAGCAGAGGGGTCAAAAACCAGTGGGTGCCAAGTTAAAGTAAAAAGTGGAAGAGAGAGGAGAATTTTTTATTTTAATTCATAGGGACATCTAGTTGGAGCACTGTCACAGGAGAGTTACATCCACCGTCAAGGACCCCCACTATCCAGCCATGCTCTCTTTTTGCTGCTGCCATCAGGAAGGAGGTACAGTAGTCTCAGGACCCACACCACTGGTTCAAGAACAATTATTACCCCTCAACCTTCAGGCTCTTGAAACAGCGTGGTTAACTTCACTCACCCCATCACTGAACTGTTCCCACAACCAATGGACCCTCTTTCAACGACTCTTCATCTCATGCTCTTGATATTTATTGTTTATTTATTATTATTATTGTTTGTATTTACTGTAAACATCCACAAGAAAATAAATGTCGGGGTAGTACATGGTGACATATGTGTTACTTCGATAATAGATTTACTTTGAACTTAGAACAGTGAACTACATCGGTGTCCTTGGCTTGACCACATGTTTAAGATTCACGATTCAAGATTGTCATTCTTCAGTAAACAGGTGAGATTAAGAGTTCGGCACGGACTAGAAGGGCCGAGATGGCCTGTTTCCATGCTGTAATTGTTATATGGTTATATGGTTAAACATACAGGGAAGTGTGTCGTGTGTTAGCAGCCAACACACCCAGTGATGTGCTGATTGCAAGCAGCAAGTGTCACCACACATTGCGGAGCCAATGTAACGTGCCCATCACACTCGGCAGAACATTACAAACCAAAGGTCTGAAAGTACGTAAAACCAGGCAAAGGAAGCTTCTATCCTGCTGTTATAAGACTATTGAATAGTTCCTTATGGACTCTTAACCTCACAGTTCACCTCATTATGACTATGCACCTTATTGTTTACCTGCACTGCGCTCTCTCTGTAGATTTTACATTTTATTCTGCATTATTCTGTTATTGTTTTTTACACTTTAGATTTTACACTTTATTCTGTTTTACTTTGTTCCAGCTCAGTGCACTGTGTATAATTTGATCAGTATAACAATATGCAAGACAAGCTTTTCACAGTATCTCGGTACATGTGGCAATGTTAAACCAATTCCAATTCTTCGGTGTTGCTGTTAGCAAAGGCGGAGGCAGAGTTAGAACTCTAACAATGTATCAGTAGTCACACTACATGCTTCAGTGAATTCTTAAACCTACTGTTACACTTAAAATCCCCACAGTCTCTGAATCAACGTTTACCTAGTGCCTCTACCACATCTACTTCAGGCTTTACAATATACAGTACTGGACTGGACATACACAAACAGTTCAGTTAATAGAATAATAAACACAAGCGATTCTGCAGATGCTCGAAACCCAGAGCAACACACCCAAAAAATGCTGGAGGAACTCAACAGGTCAGGCAGCATCTATGGAAATGAATAAAAGATCAATGTTTCAGGCTGACACCCTTCATTCGGACAGATGATCCTGAAGGACCTCACCCTGACGCACGGATTGTTTATTCATTTCCACGGATGCTGCCTTACCTACTGAGTTCCTCCACCATTTTGTGTGCTGCTCAGTTAATAAAATAATCTAATGAAATAATCTTTTCAAAATCATAAATGCCAGCTTGATTCCAACTTCCCACCTCAGACTGCTGTGTAGATATCCCGAGACACGTTGCGCCAAAGGAAAGATCCCATTTTGAAATGTTATTGTGTACTTGCTGTGTGTGTGGGTGTCTCTCTACTTGCCCGTCAATTGTAAGGTATATTCTCCAAGAAACAATAGGTTCCCTGGATACCAACAGTATGTCAGTGCGACTTGCCATTACATTTCAGCAGTTTTGAAAATTGATTCAGTTTTCAATCGTTTCAGGAATGACAAGAAGTAACTTCCTCAAACTAAATTAACTTCTAAAATACCATTCCCAATATCACGTAGCCCAGTTATCTCCTGGTTAATAGTAACAATTCCCTCCCTCTCCGTAACCAGCACTCTGTGCTGAGGTGCCCCACCGTGTCTCCCAGCCCTGAGAAATAGGGCAGTATTCAGCCTCCGTTCCAGCAGTACTGTGAAGCTACCAACTGGGGCATGGCCTCCCTGTCAATCCTTACCCTGAAGAGTATATTGACTGAATCCTGATGAAGAGTTATGGTCCGAAACGTCGACTGTTTACTCCCATCCATAGATACTACCTGACCAGCTGTGCTCCTCCAGCACATTGTGTGCATTGCTCTGGATTTCCAGCATCTGCGGAACTTCTTGTGTATATTGACTGGCTGCATCAGAGCCTGGCATGGAAACACTAATATTCTTGAACAAAAAATCTTTCAAAAAGTAGTGGATACACCTCAGTGCCTCATGGGTAAAGCTCTCCCCTCCCCTTTTCACGGAGCGTTGTCGCAAGATAATTTGCCAAATTATTCATCAACGGCCCCTAGAGCACTACAGCACAGATACAGGCTCTTCAGCCCATCTAGTCTTTGCCAACCTGTTATTCTGCCTAATGCCATCAATTCACACCTGGACAATAGCCGTCCATACCCCTCCCATTCATGTACTTAACCGAATTCCTCATAAATGTTCCACCACTTCTGCTGGCAGCCCGTTCCTCATTCTCACCACCCTCTGTAAGAAGCCGTCCGTCAAGTTCCCCTTAAACATTTCAACTTTCACCCTTAACCCATGAGCTCTAGCTGTAATCTCACCCAAACTCAGTGGAAAAAGCCTAATTGTATTTACAAGAAGGGAAGACCCCAGCCATTACCAATACTCTTCAAAAGTCTATTCAGAACAATCTCTGAAGAGTATTGATAATGACTGGGGTCACCCATCTTATAAAGACACTGCCTAGAAGAAGGCAATGGCAAACCACTTCAGTAGAGAAATTTACCAAGGACAGTCATGGTTGAAGACCATAATCACCCGTGGCATACAACGTGGCGCATAATGATAATGATGGGTATCAGGGTGTTCTGGATTCAACTACTTATTCAGGAACTCTAGTTCAAACCTCTCTGTGGCATGTGACAAACTTCAATTAAAGCAACTGAATTCTGGATATAAATGCTGTGTGGTTCTCTCACATCTTTTAAGGAAAGAAATTTGTCATCCTTACCTAGCCTGATCTATCTGTGACTCCAGACACATCCACCATTGTCCCTGTACCTAAAAAGACCAAGGTAACATGTCTGAACAACTGACGTCCTGTCACACTCACCTCAATAATAAGCAAATGCTTTGAGAGGCTGGTCAAGGACTACATCTGCAGCTTGCTACCACCCACACTGGACCCCTACAATTCACCTACCAACACAACTAATCAACAGATGATGCAATAACCACTGCTCTACACACCATCCTTACACACCTGGAGAAGAGGGATGCTTATGTGAGAATGCTGTTCTTGGATTACAGTTCAGCATTCAACTCCATAATTCCCTTCAGGCTTGACAAGAAATTCAGAGACCTTGACCCAGCCTTGAGTAGCTGGATCCTGGACTCCCTGTCAGATCGCCTGCAGGTGGCAAAAGTGGGCTCCCTCACCTCTGCCCCTCTTACCCTCAACACAGATGCCCCTCAGAGCTGTGTCCTAAGCCCCCTCCTTTACTCTCTGTACACCCATGTCTGTGTCACCACCCACAGCTCCAATCTGCTAATTAAATTTGCTGACGATACATTGATTGGCCTAATCTCAAATAATAACAAGGCAGCCTACAGAGAAGAAGTCATCACCCTGACACAGTAGTGTCAAGAAAACAACCTCTCCCTCAACGTCGCAAGACAAAGGAGCTGGTTGTGGACTGCAGGAGGAATGGAGACAGGCTAACTCCTATTGACATCAATGGATCTGCTGTTGAAAGGGTGAACAGCTTTAAGTTCCTTGGCATACACATCACACACCAGCTGTGTGGTGAAAAAGGCGCAACAGCACCTCTTTCACCTCAGACGGTTGAAGAGGTTTAGTAAGGATCACCAAATCTAAGTTTTATTTCAGCACCAAGGTTTACCTGTGTAACTCCGTCTCTCCATGCTAAGAAAAGTTTTGTCAGCCGCTTTCCTTTCTACGCTCCGTGTCAAAATAAGTTCTGCCTTCCTGCACTCCCTCCTGTTTGCCGTTCAACGCTCACATCTGCGTCTGCATCCTAACTTAATCTCCATGCCTGTATCCTGTGTTTGTGTTCGCCTTGTTCGTTGCAACAGCAGGGAGGTCATACTGCAACTATACAGGGTACTGGTGAGGCTGCACCTGGAGTACTGTGTGCAGTTCTGGTCTCCATACTTGAGGAAGGACATACTGGCTTTGGAGGCAGTGCAGAGGAGGTTCACCAGGTTGATTCCAGGTATGAAGGGGTTAACCTATAAGGAGAGATTGAGTGGCCTGGGACTATACTCTCTGGAATTCAGTAGAATGAGAGGGGATCTTAGAGAAACACACAAAATTTTGAAAGGGCTATATAAGACAGAAGTAGGAAAGTTGCTTCCATTGGTAGGTGAGACTAGAACTAGGGGACATTGCCTCAAGATTCAGGGGAGAAGATTTAGGATGGAGATGAGGAGAAACCGTTTTTCCTGGAGAGTGGTGAATCTGTGGAATTCTCTGCCCAGGGAAGCAATTGAGGCTTCTTCACTAAATATATTTAAGATACAGTTAGATAGATTTTTACATAGTAGGGGAATTAAGGGTTATGGGGAAAGGCAGGTAGATGGAGCTGAGTTTACGGACAGATCAGCCATGATTTTATTGAATGGTGGAGTAGGCTTGCTGGGTCGGATGGCCTACTCCTGCTCCTATTTCTTATGTTCTTATGTTCGGACAGCTGTGGAGGCTAAGACATTGGGTATATTTAAAGCAGAGATTGATAGGTTCTTGATTAAGTCAGGGCTTCAGCTCCTATGTCTTTAGGTGCATATCAAGGATAATGTGTTTGGCCAGGAGTAGTCTCTGAGTCTGTTCAGAATACGGTTATCATTTATCTGCATTGCAGTGGGTCTGGGGTTACAGACAGGTCAGACCAGATGAGTGCGGGAGATCTATTCCCCTGATTATCATTACTGAACCACAGTCCGGTTGTTTTGTGGTCACTGTAACTGACCTCAGGTTTACATGTAAAAATTGAGTTTAGTTAATTAACTGAATGAAATTCCAAGCTGCTGTGATGTGACTTTGATTCACATGTCCAGGTGCTGAATTTATAATCTGGTAATCCAGCCACAATGCCACCTACCTCAAGCCTCGCGAGATGCCGACTAATACATTCAAGAAGTGCAGGAGGCGTCTCTTTAGCCGGACTACACAGAGTGTTTAATATACCTTCCCCAAGATTTAAAGATAACCATCATAATTATACCACCAGACTCAAAAACATTTACTTTCCCCCAGTCAGTAAGGCTGATCAATACCTCCACCCACTAACCCACCCCTCCACACCCTCAACCACTACTACATTATCATTTCATGTCAGAATCACTTCATGCAAAGAAAATCCTGTGGCTTGTCACTTTATGAACATACAATCAATCTATATGTATAAGCTATCCCAACCCTGTGTATTTAGAGTCATAGAGTTATAGAAATTTTATAGCACAGAAACAGGCCCTTCAGCCCATCTAGTCTGTGCCAAACCATTTAAGCTGCCTACTCCCTTTTACCTGCACCCAGACCATAGCCCTCCATACCCTCCCATCCATGTACCTATCCAAACTTATCTTAAATGTTGAAATCAAACTCGTATATACCACTCACTCTCACTTCCTTCTGAGTGAAGAAGTTTCCCCTCATGTTCCCTTAAACTTTTCACCTTTCACCCTTAACCTATGACCTCTAGTTGTAGTTCCACCCAACCTCAGTGGAAAAAGCCTGCTTGAAATTACCCTATCTATAGCCTTCATAGTTCTGTACACTCTTATCAAATTTTCCCTCAACCTTCTACATTTCAAGGAATAAAGTCCTAACTAATTCAATCTTTCCTTATAACTCGGGTCTTCCAGACTCGTCAACATCTTTGTAAATTTTCTCAGTACCCTTTCAACCATATTTACATCTTTCCTGTAGGTAGGTGACCAAAACTGCACACAATACTCCAAATTAGGCCTCACCAACATCTTGTACAACTTCAACATAACATCCCACCTTCTGTACTCAGTACTTTAATTTATGAAGGCTAATGTGCCAAAAGCTTTCTTTATGACCCTATCCAACTGTGATGCCCTGTTCAATGAATTATGGACCAGTGTTCCCAGATCCCTTTGTTCAACAGCACTCCTCAGTGTCCTAGCATTCAGTGTGTATAATTTACCCTGAGTGGTCCTACCGAAGTGTGAAACCTCGTACTTGTCTGCATTAAGTTCCATCTGCCATATTTCAACCCATTCTTCCAACTGGCCCAGACCCCACTTCCAGCTCTAATAGTCTTCCTCGCTGTCCACTGCACCCCCAGTCTTGGCATCATCCACAAATATGCTGATCCAGTTAACCGCAATATCATTGATATACATGACAAACAATAATGGACCCAGCACCGATCCTTGTAGCACTCCATTAGACTCAGGTCTCCAGTCAAAGAGCCGATCATTTACTACCACTCTCTGGCTTCTCCCACAAAGCTAATGTCTAATCCAATCTACTACCTCATCTTGCTTGCCAAGTTATTGAACGTTCCTAACCAACCTCCGATGTGGAACCTTGTCAAATGGCTTGCCAAAGTCCACGTAGACAACATCCACTGCCTTACCTCCATCAGCTTTCCAGGCATCTTCCTTGAAAATCTCCATAAGATTTATTAGGCATGACCTACCACGTTGACTATCCCTGATCAGTCCCTGACTTTCAAAATACTTATATATCTGGTCCCTTAGAATACCTTCAAATAGCTTTCCCACTACTGATGTCAAGCTCACCAGCCTATAATTTCCTCACTTATTCGTAGAGCCTTTCTTAAACAAAGGAACAACATTAGCTCTCCTCCAATTCTCTGGCACCTACCCCATGGCCAAAGAATAGGTTAGGACTTTATTCCTTGGAATGTAGTGCCCCTGCAATTTCTGCACTTGCCTCTCGTTTATTTAAGATCAATCAGCTCCACTCATTCTGACCTTCCAGAGGACCAGTTTTGTCCCCTGCAATCCATTTGCTCTTAACATATCTGCAGAATCCCTTAGGATTCTCCTTCACCTTGTCTGCTAGGGCAACCTCATGCCTTCTTTTAGCCCTCCTGACTTCCTTAAGTGTTCTCTTGCATTTCTTATACTCTAGAAGCACATCATTTGTTGCTACCTGCCTATACCTGCAATGCACCTCCTTCTTCTTCTCACCAGGGCCTCAATATCTCTTGAAAACCAAGATTCCCTAAACTTGTTATCTTTACCTTTTATTTGGACAGGATAAAAGTATTTATATTTATTGTGTTTTTATTATAGTTGTGTTCTTTATCTTATTTTGTTTTCTTTTGTGCTGCATCAGATCCAGAGTAAAAATTATTTTGTCCTCCTTTACACTTGTGTACTGGAAATGATATTAAACCATCTTGAATCTAGTTGCATTGAGAGGGAAAGGTATGTGTTGGTGAGGTGAGTTGCAGAAGGATATGCGAGGCTTGTATTGACCTCAACATCTGGCAGTTAATCAGGTCTCGAGCCTTCGTAGGCCAGTTATCCCAAATGGCTTGTTCTATGTGTAGGCTCAGCACAATTGCTACAGTAGATTTTGTTAATATTCTTGTAGGTTTTGCAAGAATATTAACACATTCATCATTGGCATGATACAGATTATCCCAATCGAAGTGACGTGCCTGGGAAGGAGTAGTTTCTTCAGAGTGCAGTTATCATATTTCTAGATTGCTCTAGTTGCCAGAGGAAGTGATTGAGGCAGGTATAACCGGGAGAAGGTTCAGGAGCTTGAAGACTCGTACGGCCAGATTTGGGAACAGCTTCTTTCCAACTGCGATAAGACTGCTGAACGGATCCTGACCAAGATCCAGGCCGTACCCTCCAAATATCCGGACCTGCCTCTCGGTTTTTTTGCACTACCTTACTTTCCATTTTTCTATTTTCTATTTCTGATTTATAATTTCAATTTTTAATATTTACTAATTTTAACTATTTTTAATATTTTTTTGTATTTAATATTTGTAATCCAGGGAGTGTGAAGTGCAGAATCAAATATCGCTGTGATGATTGTATGTTCTAGTACCAATTGTTTGGCGACAATGAAGTATATAAAGTCATAATTCTGTCCTTTAAGAGGCACTTTGATTAGTACATGGAGGGCGTGGCTTAGAGCGATATGGGCTCAACGCAGGAAATTGGGAATAAGTGGTCGACATGAACTGGCTGGGACGAAGGGTCTGCATCTGTGTTATATTGCTCTATGACTCTGAACAAATGACAGAAAAACAACAATTTAAACTCTTTTGTTTTCTCTCATGCGGTTAGAATAATTTTACCTTCGTCTGTACCAGGTAGTGTTGCAGCTGTTGGCTTTCCTGGGTGATATTCCATTTCATGCTTTGCCATCTCAGGGCTTATAAAGCCCAAATCTGCAAAGACATGACAAAAAAAAACTCAATTAACAAAACCTTCTTTCCACTGTTGTAACAAGCAACCTTGTACTACAAATGATGGGTTGAGGAGGCTGATTTGTTCATTAAGAAGGAGCTCTTAAGATATCAGTGCTTAAGGTATTTCTTCATTAAGAAGAAGCTTTTAAGGTACTAAGGCCTCAGGACCCACACCACCAGGTTCAGGAACAGTTATCACCCCTCAACCATCAGGCTCTTAAACCAGAGGTGACAACTTCACCCATCCCATCACTAAACTGTTCCCACAACCTATGGACACACTTCCAATGGCTCTTCATCTTAATATTGTTCTTGATATTTATTGCTTATTATTATTAATAATCATTTTTTTTTTCATTTTTGTATTTGCAGTTTGTTGTCTTATGCACATTGGTTGTTGTCTGTCTTATTGTGTGCAGTCTTTCATTGATTCTATTGTGTTTCTTTGTATTTACCATGAATGCCTGCAAGATAATGAATCTCAGGGTTGTATTTACTTGAATGAATTTACTTTGAACTTTTGAACTTTTTGAACTCAGTTATCAATTTAGGCTTAAGGGGAACAGTTAACAATTTTCAGATGTTATTTAAAAAAAAAATTAGAATTCCCCAGACAACTGGACAGAACGCATCGCAGTTCGGTACATCAATTCGAATGTGCAGGAATGTAAGAAGCTGCAGGGAGTGGTGGACTCTGCCCAGTACATAACGGGCACGTCCCTCCCCATATTCAGTGCATCTACAAGGGACGCTGCGTCCATCATCAAAGATCGGCACCTCACCAGTCATGCCATCTTCTCACAGCCATCATCGGGCAGGATGTACAAAAGCTTGAAGCTGCACACCACCAGGTCCAGGAACAGCTACTTCCCTCAACCATTCAGCTCTTGAACCAACCAACACAGCTCTAATCACTACAGCTTAGCAACACTATGACAAGTTTGATCAATTGGAACAAAATAGATTTTGTTTTGTTCTAATTGCATTTTCGCTATAAAAACAGTGTAAATATGTTTTTATTTTCCTTGTGAATGCTGTTTATCTGATGCTATGTGCCTGTGACGTTCCTCAGGTTAGTTTTTCCTTGCACCTGTACATACATGTACTTGCACAGATGAAAAACAAACTCATAAAGTTATGAGCACGACAGCATAGGAGCAGGGTGTTGGTCTATTAATTTGCCAAATCCCATCAACCTGCACCTGGACCATAGCCCTCCTATCCATGTACCCATCCCAAATGTTGAAATCAAACGCACATGCACCACTTCTGCCAGCCGCTCGTTTCACACTCTCACCACCCTGAGTAAAAAAGCTCCCCCTCATGTACCCCTTAAACACTTCACCTTTCACTGTTAACATACGACCTCTAATTCCAGTCTCACTCAACTTCAGTGGAAAAAGCTTGCTTGCATTTATCCTACCTCTATCCCTCATAATTTTGTATACTTATATCAAATCTCCCCTCAATCTTCTACGTTCCAAGGAATAAAGTCCTAACCTATTCAATCTTTCCTTATAGCTCAGGTTCTCCAGTCCCAGCTCCCAGCAATATCCTTATAAATTGTCTCTGTACTCTTAATCTTATTGATAGCTTTCCTGTCGGCAGGTGACCAGGCTTCACCAACATCTTATACATCTTCACCATAACATCCCAACTCTTGTACTCAGTACTCGACTTTGACCTTTCTGATAGAGTTTTGTTTTTCTCTCTCTCTCTCTCTCTCTCTGTAATATTTATACACACACACACACACACATATTTTCTTCTCTTCATGATGGAGTGTCTTGGCCTGAGACCTTTCCATAGATGCTGTCTGACCTGCTGAGTTTCTGAAGCATTTTGTGTGTGTTGCTCTGGATTTCCAGCATCTACAGAATGTTGTGTTTACGATTTTCATTTCATCTCCCCAGTCTCACATATCCACCACACACTGTCACCTACTCTGCCATGACACACATGTTTGCCAAACACCTTCCAAGGTCCTCAATTTGTCCCTGCCTGTGGTGGGCTTATCACATTTCCAAGCCCACAGTGTTACTACCTATCCAAAGAAAGCTTCCTGTTCAGAATGTGAAGGGAGGTTGTGGACATCTCGACCATCAACAGCAGCTGCTGCTTAACGGTTCTAAGTATGCTATCCTCATCTCTTTCCCCCTGAATGTTTTACATAACAAGCAGCAGCTGGTTTCGTTGGTAGAATGGAGAAGAAAAATGCCCTTCAGCCCATCATGTCTACACCAACCATGATGTAATGTGGAGATTTCCAGAACCTTTAGAGATGTTCTGTTGAGAGATACAGGACAGTAACAGGCCCTTCTAACAAGCCAGTGTTACCCAGTTACATCTATGTTCAGCTACAAACTCTTACGCCTTTACAATGTGGGTGGAAACTGGAGCACCAGGAGGAAATCACAGGTCATGTGGGGAATTCCTTACAGACAGCGGGGGAATTGAAACAGGGTTGCTAGTGATGCAATAGCATCCCGCTATTCTTCCGGCCTCTATATTGTTTGGAAATACTTGGTAGGGGTCCTTTACATGGTATTTCAGGAAGGCATTTTAATACAAAAAAAACAAAAAATTTACTCACTGGAGTTTAGAAGAAGGTGGGGGGTGGGGGGGGGATCTCATCGAAACCTATCAAATATTGAAAGGGCCAAATAGAGTGGGTGTGGAGTGGATGTTTCCTATTGTGGGGGAGTCTAAGGACCAGAGAGCACAGCCTTAGAATAGAAGGAAGTCTATTAAGAACAGAGATGAGGAGGAATTTCTTTAGCCAGTCATTGGGTATATTTAAAGTGGAGGTTGATAGCTGCTTGATTTTGATGGCAATAAAGATTACGGGGAGAAGGCAGGAGAATGGGGTTGAGAGTGTTAATGTATAAATCAGCCATGATGGAATAGTGGAGCAAACTTGATGAACTTAACTCTGCTCCCATGTCTTAAGATGTAAAATTAGTCTCTAACTACCCACCAGCCTGCACACAGTCCATATACCCTTATTACCTGCCTTGTATCTGGCTTCTACTGCCTCTCCTGGCAGCTCGTTCCAGGTGCCTATCCCTCTCTGGGTCAGAAACCTAAACTTGTCCCTCTCTATTCAGTTTGTGATGCTGTTAGATCCTTCAGTTACCAGGTCAAGACAAAAGCACTTACACAAGAGATTCTGTAGATGCTGGATCTCCAGATTAACACACACAAAATATTGGAGGAGCTCTGCAGGTCAGGCAGTAATGACAGGTCTTGGCCTGAAACTTTGACTGTTGAATTCTGCTGCGTAGGTGCTGCCTGATCTGCTAAGAGCAGTAACAGCACTTGTTCTGTCTCCTGTAAGCATCATCTAAGATACCGACACACAGATTCTGGAGGTAAGGAATCTGCATAGTCAAGCTCATGGGGTGCATGTAGAAAGGAATTAATATGCAGAGAGATGGCAGAAATAGGAGCAGACAGAGGCCACTCAGCCCTCCAGTAGCTGCACATTCACCTAAGGTGATAAGGGGCAGAGATCAAGCGGACAACCACAGACTTTTTTCCCAGGGCATTCATGACTAATACAAGAGGGCATAATTTTAAGGAGTCAGGAGGAAAGTATAGGGAGATGTCAGAGACAGGTTTCTTACACAGAGATTGGTGAGTGCATGGAACACCCTGTTTGGAGTGGTGGGCTGGTGGTAGAAGCAGATATAAAATAACATAAGATATTGGAGCAGAACAAGGCCATTTGGCCCATTGAATCTGCTCCACCATTTCATCATGGCTAATCCATTTTTCCTCTCAGCCTCAGTCTTCTGCCTTCGCTCCGTTTCCCTTCATGCCCTGAACAATCAAGAATCTATCAACCTCTGCCTTAAATATACATAAAGACTTTGCCTCCATAGCTGCCACACCTGTGGCAATAAATTCCATAGATTCACCACTCTCAGGCTAAAGAAATTCCTCCTCTTCTCCATTCTAAAAGAATGCTCCTCAATTCTGAGGCTGTGTCCTCTGGTCTTAGACTCTTCCACCATAGGAAACATTTTCTCCACCTACACTCTTTTAAGGCCTTTCACCATTCAGTAGTTTTCAATGAGGCCACCCTCATTCTTCTGAATTCTAATGAGTACAGGCACTGAGCCATCAAACTCTCTTCATATGACAAGCCATTCAACCGTGGAATCATTTTCATGAATCTGTTTCGAATCCTCTCCAGTTTTAGCACATCTGAAGACAAGGTCCCAAAACAGCTCACAATACCCCAAGTGAGGCCTCACCAGTGCTTTATAAAGTCTCAACAATACATCCTTGCTTTTATATTCTAATCCTCTTGAATTGAATACTAACATCGCATTTGCCTTCCTCACCACAGACTCAATTTGCAAATTAACCTTTTCCTGCTCTCGGACTCCCAAATGCAAATAAAGTCTTCTCAGGCTTCCAGCAGAATATCAAGTATACCCAACGTTTTGATGACAAACTCCGCCATCTGATGGCAGAGTTTGTCATTGAAACATCGGTTACAATCGATACCTGCCCGAGTTTACTTGTCATATATGCTGGGACAGCACCAGATAATTTTTGACTCCAAAATCCCTTCATGCCTCAGTTTTTTGTGTTTTCTCTCCATTTAGAAAGTAAGTCAACCCCTTCACTTCTTCTACCAAAGTGCACAAACTTACATTTCCAAACACTGTATTCCATCTGTCACTTCTTTTCCCATTCTCCTAATCTGTCTAAGCCTTTCTGTAGGTTCCCTATTTCCTTAAAGCGACCTGCCTCTCCACCCATCCTTGTATTGTCTGCAGACTTTGGCAACAATGCCATCAATTCTATCCTCCAAATCATTGGCATATAACATAAAAAGAATCAGTCTAAACCCCCTGTGGAACACCATTAGTCACCAGCAGTCAACCAGAAAAGGCTTCCTTTATTCCCAATTCCTGCCTCCTGCCAATCAGCCTCTGCTACTCACCATACTAGAATCTTTCCTGTAATACCATGGGCTCATAGCTTGTTAAGCAGCTTCATGTGTGGTACCTTGTCAAAGGCCTCTGAAAATCCAAGTGCACAACATAAACCAATTCTCCTTTGTCTATCCTGCTTGTTATTTCTTCAAAGAATTCCAAAAGGTTTTCAGGCAAGATTTCCCTTGACTGCAGCCTATCTTATCATGTGCCTTTAGGTATCCCAAAACCATATCTTTATCAACTACAACATCTTCCCAGCCACTGAGGTCAGACTAACTGGTCTATGGTTTCCATTCTTCTGCCCCCTCCCTTCTTAAAGAGCGGAGTGACATTTGCAATTTTCCAGTCTTCTGGAACTATTCCAGAATCCAGTGATTCCTGAAAGATGATTACCAATGCTTCCACAATCTTTTTAGCCATCTCTTTCAGAACCCTGGGGTGTACCCCATCTGGTCCAGGTGACTTATCAACCTTCTCTCTAGTAATGATAACTTCACACACTTCATGACCTCTGACTCCCGAAACTTCCACCATACTGCTAGTGATTTCCATAGTGAAGACTGAAGCAAAATACTATTCAGTCCGTCCACCTTTTCATTGTCCCCCATTACTACCTCTCCAGCAACATTTTCCAGTGGTTCAATACCCACCCTCATCTCTCTTTTACTATTTATGTATCTAAAGAAACATTTGGTAATCTCCTTAATATTATTGGCTAGCTTCCTTTCATATTCCATTTTACCTTCTTAATGACATTGTTATTTGCCTTCTGTTGATATTTAGAGCGATCTATCCCCTAACTTCCCACTAATTTTTGCTCTATTATATGCCCTCTCTTTGGTTTTCATGTTGGCTTTCTCTTCTCTCATCAGGCACGGTTGTGTCATCTTGCCTTTGGAATACTTCTTCCTCTTTGGAATGTACATATCCTGTGCCTTCCGAATAGCTTCCAGAAATTCCAGCCATTGCATTCTGATTATATTGAGAATTTTTAAGAAACTCTTAGATAGGTTCATGGGTAATAGAAAAATGGAGGGCTTTGTAAGAGGGAAGAGTTAGATTGATCTTAGAGCAGTTTAAAAGGTCGGCACAACATCATGGGCCGAAGGACCTGTACTGTGCAGTAATGTTCTATGTTCAATGTTTTACAACTCTCCTTCTCCATCCTAGTATCACTCAGTTCCCTTAGCGTCCAGACATCCATTGACTTCTGCTTTGAACTCAAAGTCTGAGCCCACACAGAACTCCAGGGTGGAGATTTCGAAGATCAGTAACCACTCAATGAAGACATTTCTTCCATTCTCAATATAAAGGTGACTGATTTTGGGGCTTTGCCTGTACTTTCATACTCTTAGGCAAGGTGAAAATCCCAGCCACTATCTGTAAGGAGTTTGTACGTCCCTCTGGGACTGCATGGGTTTCATCTGGGTGCCCCAGTTTTCTCCCACATTCCAGGGGTGTATGAGTTATGGTTAGTCAGTTGTTGAGGCCAGAAGTGTGGCAATATTTGTGGGCTGTCCCCTGTGTTGGTTGTTGACCCAAACCAACATATTTCACTGTATGCTTTGTTATTTCGACGTATATTCTGCCAGGATTAGAGGGCATGTACAATGATGAGAGGATGGACAAATTTGGGTTGTTTCCTCTGGAGCGGCAGAGACTGAGGGGAGATCTGATAGAGGGTTATAAGATAATGAGAGGCACAGACAGAGTAGACAGGGAGTATCTATTCCCCAGGGTTGAAATGTCAAATACCAGAGGGGATGCATTGAGGGTGAGAGGGGGTAATTTCAAAGGAGATGTGGGGGTTAAGTTTTTTACACAGAGAGTGGTGGATGCCTGGAATGTGCTGTCCGGGGTGATGGTAGAGGCAGAAACATTAGGGACTTTTAAGAGATGTTTATATAAACACATGAATGTGAAGAAAATGGAAGGATATGGGCATTGTGTGGGCAGAAGAGATTAGTTTAGTTGGCCATTTGATTATTAATTTGGCACAACATTGTGGACTGAAGGGCCTGTTCGTGTGCTGTACTGTTCTATGTTCTATGTGACAAATAAAGATAAATCAGGCCATATGGCCTATTGAATCTGTTCCACCGTTCCATTATGATTGATTTATTATCCCTCTCAACCCCACTCTCCTGTTGAACCCTCTAAGAGCTCTATATATTTTAATGAGGTCACCTCCTATCCTTCTAAACTGCAGAGAACAGGACCTCAGTAACTCATTCTCCCCTCATGCAGAAGGTCTTTCACTTGTGGAACAAGTTTGTTCAATCTTAGTTGGACTCTCTCCTTTTCCTTTTTTTGGATCCGGAGAATGAGACCGTTTATAAACTTCCAGTTACAGACTCACCAAGGCTCTGGATCAGGGGTTAGAAACATAGAAAACCTACAGCACAATACAGGCCCTTCGGCCCACAAAGTTGTGCCGAACATGTCCCTACCTTAGAAATTACTAGGCTTACCCATAGCCCTCTATTTTTCTAAGCTTCATGTACTTACCCAAAAGTCTCTTAAAAGACCCTGTCGTGTCCACCTCCACCACCGTTGCCGGCAGCCCATTCCACGCACTCACCACTCTCTGAGTAAAAAACTTACCCCTGACATCTCCTCTGTACCTACTCCCAAGCACCTTAAACCTGTGTCCTCTTGTGGCAACCATTTCAGCCCTGTGAAAAAGCCTCTGACTATCCACACGATCAATGCCTCTCAACATCTTACACATCATCTGTGGGTTCCCAACTTTTCTGATGCCATGAACCTTACCATTAACCAAGGAATATGTGGACCCCAGGTTGGAAACTCCTGCTCTAGACAATTCTAGGAAGATACTTTGTCGTCAAATCCCTTTTCCTTCCTAACTGCTGCTGTACCTACGTGTTTAGCAGCACCCCATTTTATTCTGGATTTGTACTGAAGTAAGGATGCTGAGAATTTGGAGAGGGTTTAGAAGAGGTTTACCAGGATGTTGCCTGGGTTAGAGGGAATGTACTATAACAAGAGGTTAGATAAACTTGGCCTGTTTTTTCTGGTGTGGTGGAAGCTGAGGGGTTTGTCACTACATTGTGGCCCAAAAGGCCTGTTCCTGCGCTGTACTGTTCTATGTTCTACTGTGTTCTAACTGAAGCCAAGAGCTGCTGATAAGATGCTGGCTGTTTACCTGGTATTGGGGCAATTGGTGAGGTGGCTGTTTTTCTTGCAGCAAGTTCCATTCCGGGACTTACAAAGCCTGGAGCTGATCAAACATGAGAAAAATAATCTTCATTAATCATTTATTATAAACTAGGAATGCCAACCTAAACTTTAACTTTCCAGTTTAGACAGAACTGAAGCCACATAAAGACAGAAAACTAATCATACAGGAATTATGTCCATCTTAATTCCTGAAGGTGATGGAAACTGGCGACTCATTTCACGCAGCTCCAAAAGGAATCATCAGATATTCTCCTTAGAACTACTACAGGTGAAATCCATGGTTGCAGCCACCACCTATTAAATGCTCCCAATGGCGTGCATTTCAAACAGCCTGACCACCAAGTCAGCTCCTGGCCTTTACGTGTGGCTTCGCTACACACCCCAATGGCAGGACTGTTTCTACTGACAGGAGAAGGGGCAAAGGTGGGTTACTGGTGCCTTAAAACCCGTCTGTCTGGGCAGATGGGGACTCAGCGGCCATGGTTGGCAGCTCATCTGGGAGAAGGAAAACTCTGATCTCAAACCTCCACTGCCATGTGGCTATACCTACTCATAGAGAAGTTTTCAGGAGTAAACCCTGAGTGAAAAATTCAGAACTAGATCCCCTAAGGCAATTCTATGTTGAGGTTAATGCTGACTGGCAATTCCTGCAATGCTGCTGGTGCCAAACTGTTTGCTTATATATATAGAGAGAGATATAGTTATTTATATTCACACACACACAATGCATATTGGATATATTGGACTCTGGTTAATTGGGACATATCGGGACAAGTACATTTTGCCCCAATGAGCCAATGTTTCATGGAAATAGTTAAAAAGGTATAAAATATACAAACAACCATTTATGTATTCAAATGAAATAGAGAACAAATGAGAACACTACCAATACTACTACAGTACTATAAAACTGTGTATTAGTTCCTAATAGTTATCAATGAAGGAATTCATCCAGGTATGATACTGTGTTCTTTTGATTGACTGTAAATGAATAAATCAGTGCAGATACGTCCTGCAGATAATGGACTGCTGTCATATAATGCCACCAATTTGATCCACCAAATCTCTATTTTCATTTTAACATTCAACATGATTGTCGATACATGTAAAATTCTTTGTACTGTAATTCTAAATTGTTGAAGAAGTGAAATTGTTTCATTTTCACTCCCAGCCATTTCTGGTATCTCCAAGCCTGACACTATTTAAAAACGGTTTGTTTCAGGCACGGTGTTGGGTCTAATGGCCACACAAGTGAATGTGACTGACACTAGTTAGAAAATGTTCGATAACAGTCTCCTGCCCAAATTAAGTGGCACAGTGTCCCGAATAAACAGAGGGAATCCCAGCTAGTTTCTCGATTAGTTTTTGTTCTTTAAGAGTTGTCCCAAGTAAGAGGCTACCCTGACTAAATGATTGCCCAATTAACCGGAATTGACTGCAAATACACACACATATATTTTAATTATAATTTTGTTTTTTTTTTGAGCATTTCACTGTACTGCTGCCACATAACAACAAATTTTGTGACACATGCCACTGATATTAAATCTGATTCTGATTCTAGTGAAGGGTTTCGGCCCAAAGCATTGACTGTTCATTACACTTCATAGCTGTTTCCTGGCCTACTAAGTGCCATTACAAAGAAGGTACAATAATGCCTCTATTTTCTTAGATGCTTGTGGAGATTTGGCATATCATCTAAAACTTTAACAGACTTCTACAAATGCACAATGCACAATTTCCTAACTGGTTACATTATGGCCTGGTATGGAAATGCCAATGCCCAATATTGGAAAACTCTACAAAAAGTAGTGGCTATAGTAAAGTTTATCCCAGGAAAAGCCCTCCTCACTGTTTACACAGAGTGCTATCACAGGAAAGGACTCCCACCACCCATGACATGCTCTTTTCTCACTGCTGCCTTCTGGAAGGAGGTACAGGAGTCTCAGGACCCACACCATCAGGTTAAGGAACAGCTATTACCCCTCACCCATCAAACTCCTGAACAAGTGTGCATAACTTCACTCACCTCCACTCTGAACTGATTCCACAACCTACAGCTCTCTTTCAAGGACTCTACAACTCATGTTCTCAGTATTATTTATTTATTTATATTACTTGTTTCTTTTTTGTATTTGTACAGTTTGTTTCCTTTTGCACATTGTTTATTTGTCTGTCTTTGAGTTTGGATGTTCATTGATTCTGTTGTATTTCATTTTTCTGCTGTGAACGTCCACAAGAAAATGAATCTCAGGGTTGTGCGAGGTGACGTATACATACTTTATTAATAAATTTACTTTGAACTTTTGTAATTGATTTACTTATTTAGCGATGCAGCATGAAGTAGGCCCCTCCAGCCCTTCGAGCCACACCACCCGGCAACCCCACAACCCCAAATGACCATAACTAATTACGGGACTATTTACAATGACCAATTAACCTCTTTGGTACGTCTTTGGACTATGGGAGGAAACTGGAGCCCCTGGGGAAAACCACGCTGGAGAAACCCAGCAGCTCAGGCAATATCTCTGGAAGTGAACTAACAATCAACGTTTCAGGCTGAGACCCTTCATCAGGATTGGAAAGCTAGTGTGTAGAGGCCATATTTACCTCTAATACCTGTTGTACATATCAGTGGCACAACACTTGAAAATGACAGGACTTAGTGCACCATAACACAGAAAGAAGCCCTTGGGTTCATTTAGTCCATGGCAGCCCATTACACGGTCATGTTGTGCTGGCAACATAATGTGTGGCGACACTTGTGGGCTACCCCCAACACATCTTTGAATTTTTGGTTGTTTACGCAAACGATGCCTGTCACTGTATGCTTCAATGTACATGTGGTAAATAATTAAATCTGAATCTAAATCTGGTCTTCTGCCTAGTTCCGTAGCCCTCCATACTTCTCTAATCCAAACATCTCTTCAATGTTACAAGATCTATTTCCACTTCATCCCCTATCAGCGTGCTCCAGGCACCTTCCACTCTCTGTTCTCATCTTCTGGAGTGGCCAATTATTTCTGCAGTTGTTTGTACTCACTTGCCCGCTGGCACAGCATAGAATCTCTTACCATCAGCTCAAACAGTCTCATCGAGGGGTCAGCAGTGGAAAGGGTGAGTGGTTTCAAGTTCCTGGGTGTCAACATCTCTGAAAATTTATCCTCGGTCCAACATATTGATGTTATTACAAAGAAGGTGCACCAGTGGCTATATTTCATGAGGAGTTTGAGGAGATTTGGTATGTCATCAAAGATTCTAACAAATTTCCACAGTGGAAAGCATCCTAACTGGTTAAATCACCGACTGGTATGGAGAGACCACTGCACAGGATTGGAAAAATCTGCAGAAAGTTGCAAACTCAGCCGGCTCCATCATGGGCACCAGCCTCTTCAACATCAAGGGCATCCATCATCTCGGACGGGAACAGCTTCTTCCCCACTCGATGTCCGATTGGATAATGAACCCATGAACACCATAATATATTTTCCTTATTCAAAAAAGGTAGTAGGGATAGGCCGAGTAATTATGAACCAGTGAGCCTTACGTCTGTGGTGGGAAAGCCGTTGGAAAAGATTCTTAGAGATAGGATCTATGGGCACTTAGAGAATCATGGTCTGATCAGGGACAGTCAGCATGGCTTTGTGAAGGGCAGATTGTGTCTGACAAGCCTGATAGAGTTCTTTGAGGAGGTGACCAGGCATATAGATGAGGGTAGTGCAGTGGATGTGATCTGTGTGGATTTTAGTAAGGCATTTGACAAGGTTCCACACGGTAGGCTTATTCAGAAAGTCAGAAGGCATGGGATCCAGGGAGGTTTGGCCAGGTGGATTCAGAATTGGCTTGCCTGCAGAAGGCAGAGGGTCGTGGCAGAGGGAGTACATTCAGATTGGACGATTGTGACTAGTGGTGTCCCACAAGGATCTGTTCTGGGACCTCTACTTTTCGTGATTTTTATTAACGACCTGGATGTGGGGGTAGAAGGGTGGGTTGGCAAGTTTGCAGACGACACAAAGGTTGGTGGTGTTGTAGATAGTGTAGAGGATTGTCAAAGATTGCAGAGAGACATTGATAGGTTGCAGAAGTGGGCTGAGCAGTGGCAGATGGAGTTCAACCCAGAGGAGTATGAGGTGGTACACTTTGGAAGGACAAACTCCAAGGCAGAGTACAAAGTAAATGGCAGGATACTTGGTAGTGTGGAGGAGCAGAGGGATCTGGGGGTACATGTCCACTGATCTCTGAAAGTTGCCTCACAGGTAGATAGGGTAGGTAAGAAAGCTTATGGGGTGTTAGCTTTCATAAGTCGAGGGATAGAGTTTAAGAGTCGCGAGGTAACAATGCAGCTCTATAAAACTCTGGTTAGGCCACACAAGGAGTACTGTGTCCAGTTCTGGTGCCTCACTATAGGAAGGATGTGGAAGCATTGGAAAGGGTACAGAGGAGATTTACCAGGATGCTGCCTGGTTTAGAGAGTATGCATTATGATCAGAGATTAAGGGAGCTAGGGCTTTACTCTTCGGACAGAAGGAGGATGGGAGACATGATAGAGGTGTACAAGATAATAAGAGGAATAGATAGAGTGGATAGCCAGTGCCTCTTCCCCAGAGCACTACTGCTCAATACAAGAGGACATGGCTTTAAGGTAAGGGACGGGAAGTTCAAGGGGGATATTAGAGGAAGGTTTTTTACTCAGAGAGTGGTTGGTGCGTGGAATGCACTGCCTGAGTCAGTGGTGGAGGCAGATACACTAGTGAAGTTTAAGAGACTACTAGACAGGTATATGGAGGAATTTAAGGTGGGGGGTTATATGGGAGGCAAGGTTTGAGGGTTGGCACAATAATGTGGGCCAAGGGGCCTGTACTGTGCTGTACTATTCTATGTTCTATGTTATTGTAAATCAGAGTATACTTCATATATTATACTGCACCGATGTTGCAAAACAACAAATTCAACACCATATGTAAGTGATAAATTTGAACGTGATCTGATTCCTCTGACATACTTTAACCACACAAGAAGGCTGAACAGCCTGTTGAAGCTGTCAGAGCTCGGAGACGGTCTACCTTTTGCAAACATTTGTAGCCTGTTATATAAACAACGTCAAAAGTTGAACAGATGGAAAATCATTACGTCTGAGGTAACTGAATTAAAGTCATAAATGGAAAGTGCCCAAAGTTTAGAGTAAAGATTTAAAGATTTTAAAGCTTAGCTTTATTTGTCATGTGTATTTTGAAACATTGAAATGTACAGTGAAATGTGTCATTTTGTGTCAAATCAAATCAGTGAGGATTGTGCTGAGCTATGCTTCCAGCACCAACATAACATGCCCACAGCTCACTAACCCCAACCCGTACATCTGTACCTCCTTGGAACGTGGTAGCAAACACATGCGATCATAGGGAGAATGGACAAACTTCTTACTGACAGTGGCAGGAATTAAACCACGATTATCGATCACTGCCTGGCACTGAAAATTGAGGTGCTAACTGTTATGCTACCATGCTGAGCTCTCTCCACATAGACATTCCTTCCATTGGCATGGAGTTGTGAGAGCTAACTGGGCACAGGGCAGACTTCCCAGTGACGTTTGTGACCTGGAGGCAGCAGAGCTCTGCCTTTTTATAGGGGCAAATATTGATTACATTCTCTAATATAACCACTAGGCTCAAGAACAGCTTTTATCCCACTGTCATCAGACTTCTGATTAGACCTTTCGTATGATAAGATGGACTCTTGGCCTTACAATCTACCTCGTTATGACTTTTCACTTTATTGTTTACCTGCACTGTACCCTTTCGTCACTTTTACACTTTTTTTTAAGACCAATAAGACCATAAGACATAGGTGTAGAGTTAGGCCATTTGGTCCATCGAGTCTGTTCCACAATTCCATTTATTATCCCTCTTAATCCCATTCTCCTGCCTTCTCCCTATAACCTTTGACACCTGACTAATCAAGAACCATTAACCTACGAAGGCAGATTGATTTGTGCTGTTCTGTTGTGTGTTCATCGGTGGCTGCCGAGGCCAAATTGTGAACGATGGAGACGTCCACGATAAGGACAAGAAAACAGTGCTGGGCCTGGAAGTGGAGCAGCTGTTATTGCTTTTCTTCTTTGTCGGGCAGCGATTAGCACAGTTCGGCATCCCTCCTCCAGCTTATTCTGAATGATTCTAACCAAGGCTTGCCAGCCACTCTGGTCTTGGCACTCCATTCTAGCCATTTTGGTGTGTGAAATGTTAGCCTTCATGCAGACTTTGAATCCCTTATGGGCCGTGCCTCGATTCCTCTTGCCCAGCAAAAGCTCACCATGTAGCAGCTGCCTGGGGATTCGGGAATCCTTCATGAGTATGGTACGTCCTGTCCACTGAAGTTGTGCTTTTACAATCATGGCCTCAACAATTGTGGTCCCTGCCTTTTTGAGGACCTCTAGGTATGTGACTTGTCCTGTCAACGATGCCAACGATTGATCTCAGACTATGCATATGGAATCCCTCTAACATTTTGTGGTGCCTTCTGTATATGGTCCGGGTTTCACAGCCTGCTGAGGACACCAGCTTCGTACACCTTTACTCTTGTGGACAGGCAGATGTTGTGCTGGTTCAATCCATGCAACTGCAATTGACCAAGGCTCTGGCTAGCCTTGCAAACCCTGGCACAGATTTCTCTGTCTAGTGAGTCATCAGTACAAATGACACGGCCAAGATACTTGAATTCTTCCACTCTCAGTCTTGTTCCCTCAGTAGTGTTTGAGAGTGTGGTAGCAGCTGATCTAGGAGCAGGTTGATTCAGGACTTCTGTCTTACTTAGGCTGATGCAAAGACCAAAGAGAAGTAAGGCTTGCCACTTTGGTTGACAATTAGGTGAAGGCCAGACTCAGTGAGCCATCAGAGCACAGTTGTCAGTATAAAGGGCTTCAAAGATGAGTTTCTTGATTTCTCTGTTCTGGTACTCACATGACACAGGTCAAAGAGGGTTCCATCATGTTGGTACTTCACATTCAAGGTCTTTGATTGTGTGCTTCAGCATAGATGTGAAAAACAGGTTGAGCAGCACAGGGGCCAGCACATACTATTTTAAGTATTGAATCATCCTGAGGTGTCATCATTTGAGAGGAACCTATCAACCTCCACTTTCAATCCACAGCCATCTGTGGCAATAAAACTCCACAGATTCAACATCCTCTGGCTAAAGAAATTCCTCTTCATCTCTGTTCCAAACTCATGTCTCTCTTTTCTGAGGTTCTGTCCTCTGACCCTTGACTCAGCCATCTAGAATAAGGTTTTACCTTGTTCTACCTCAACACACTATGTAATGATCTGAATTGTATGAACAGTATGCAAGACAAACTTTTCACTGTACGTGACAATAATAAACTAATAATAATAACAATTAAAATTTGCAGTGTGGAAGTTTGTGATTTGTGCTTATTGGTTACAACAAGCATTGTTGGTCATTCTCCTTGGTGAAGCCTGGTTACGCAACCCCAAATCTCATGGAAATGGACTCTGTGTTGAGTTTGGGTTGGGTACCAGGAAAATCCAGCTTGGAATGGATCAGTCTGGCCAACTCTATAGATAAATGTACTCCAGTGTAGTGTAGGAAATGACCAAGATGACAGGAGTGAACAGGTTGCATAGGAAATGATCCCTGTTTCCCAGTGCTGAATACGACTGTTTAATTGTCATTCTCTTTACAGTTCAACATTTAATTAGCTATTTGTATTTTATGTAATTACTTATGTACAAGTAACTGCTTACTATGATTCCTGATGGCTATCATATGCATAACAGTTTAATATGACTCCAGTGCAAGGGTTCCCAATCTGAGGTCCACGGACCCCTTGGTTATTGGGAGGGGTCCACGACAAAAAAAAAAGGTAGGGAACCCCTGCTCTTGTGGTTATACAATGTATAATTCTAGAAAGTTCTGCATTAAGTGAATAAGTGCTTTTCTCATTGGTTAATTTTACTACAGCATTAAATACGTACGGTATCTTCTAATTGGATTATTGTTATTTATGGAATTTTCTTATCTTTTGGGTATATAAGTAACTGCTTTATGCTAGGTGTCACCCTTAGATCATCTCTTCTTCAGGTAGTAAGACCCCCTGTCACTGTTCTGTTCCTGTTATCTTTGATCTAACAAAATGATCATGAAGCAACAGGTTTTATGCCTTGCTCCTGACTTCTAACAGAACCTTGCATTTAAACACCAGAATCCAACACCAGTGCAGACCTTTATTGTAGATCCTAGCAGGACCAGACCACACTTGCTGGCTTTGTCAGGTCAGGTATTGAAAAGGTTATGTTAAGTTCATATTGGCTGTGGTTAAGTCAGTTTAATTTCAAGTTCAAGTTTATTGTCATTCAAATGTACACATGTATACTACCAAACTAAAAAATGTTCCTCTGGACAATGCAATGCATATACTGTAAATTGCACATGACACTTAAAGTAATATTGGCACAAATAAATGAATAAATAATAGGATGTATTTATGGCACATTAAAAAGTAAATGGTATAACGTTACTGGCACTTCATACTGGATAAGACCTGGGAGGTGGTAGAGAATTCAGTAATCTCACAGCCTGGGGGAAGAAGCTGTTTTTCATTCTAACAGGGCTTCATCTAATGCTATGCTACCTCCTGCCTGATGGTAGGGAGTCAAAGACGTTGTTGGATGGATGGGGAGGATCTTTGACAATGCTAAGAGCCCTGCATACGCAGCATTCCTGATAAATATCTCTGAAGGGTGGAAGTGATTTTATCACTGACTCAACATCTACTACAGGAAACAGCATGATTTTTTTTGTAGATTGAGACTATTTGGCTTTGCAAAGTCCATCACTGATATAGTGTTTTCACAGCAGGTTTTGGCTTTAAACTTCAATGCACACAGTGACTTTGAGATAATGATACTCTTTTTCAGTCAGCTCTTGTTGGTATCTCCATTAACAGCTGAAGAACAAATCAACTTTTTGCCATTTCTGAAACAAGAACTCAGGTTCAAATTAATATTCTGAAGAAGTTTTAAAGCTACGTTTCCTAGCCTCACAGAATTTACATCTATTTCACTCGGTAAATCTCACTGCTGTAGCTGGCAAGGCCAGTGGGAGGAGTGTCTGGAGGAAGCTTGTCAGTGACTGTAGAGGCAGAGATGGAAGACAAAGTGCATGCCCATTGAAGTGGGCTGCCAGGCCTTCGCTGGACAGTCTCTTCACAGAGCCCTCGACACATTGGGCATCGCTGGTAGAAGGAGGCAGAGAACCAACGGCAACATCATCAAGGCAGCAGAGAAAACCTCAAGATAGCTCTGGATGAAGAGAACAAACCCACGAGGATCTGCAGCACCCACTACCTGAACACAAGTCATGGCTTGATCAGACATGGCTGGGTCGCCTGGGTGAGGGTGTCTGCTTTTGGAAGAGCTGAAATGCCCAACGACCTCAGGTTATATCACTGTTGTGTTCAGAGCATCAGGAGATATATTCCCTAAACAAAAACCTACCAAATTCCCCAATGCACTGAGGCCACAATCTCTGAGCAGGGACACAGTCAGGAAATTAGAGCCAGGAGTGAAGTTGTCCGGATACCAAGGATGGTGGACTTTTGGAACTTTCTTCTATAATTAACGTTCAGTCAATAGTTAATTTTACATATATTGTTGTTAGGAAAAGACTTTGTGGGAAATAGGGAAATCTGCTGCAAGGAATGAGATCACGAATTAGCCATGATCTTACTTACTGGTGGATGGGGCTTGAAGCTAGATTGCCTGTTCTATTGCATCTCTTCCCACCCCACCCACCCCCCATTCAGGATATATAGCAAAAGCACTGCATACGCAGTGCCTCCAGCATTGTCAAAGACCCCTCCCATCCCTCCTACAACTCTCTTTCACCTTCTACTGCCAGGCAGAAGATACCACAGCATAAGGACCAAGACGGTCAGGCTGGGTAAGAGCTTCTCCCCCAGGCTGTTTGGCTTCATAACCCCCTGCTGCCACCCAGCACACATGTACACCTTGTCTGCTGTTGTCCCCCCTCCACTCCCGATCTCATGGACACACTCTCATCCTGCACTAGTCACTTTTCCTCTTTCAATGTGGCTATTTCACATATTTATATGTCTGTTTGTTTCATATAACAGTGACAGTAACATTATACTGTCTTACATAAACATGCACCTCGCACTGAAGAAGTGTCTTGGCCAGAAATGTCGACTGTTCATTCCTCTCCATAGATGTTGGCTGACCTGCTGAGTTCCTCCACCATTTTGTGTGTGTTCCTCGTACTTTATGTCAACCTGTCAGAGCATGCCATTCAGGGACTTGTGCTACTATTATTTTGTGACTGTCTGTGCAGGATCATAAAGATATGTATTGGATGTGACTATATATATTGTGGTTTGCACCTTGTCTGCAGAGGAAGGATGTTTCATTTAGCTGTATACAGGTGTATGGTATACAGAAACCACTTTATTATGTACACCTGCTCGTTAATGCAAATACCTATTCAGCCAATCATGTGGCAGCAACTCAATGCATAAGAGCCTGCAGACATGGTCAAGAGGTTCAGAGTAAATATCAGAATGGGGAAGAATTGTGATCGAAGTGATTTTGACCATGGCATGATTGTTGGTGCCAGAGGGGTTTCAGTATTTCAGAAACTATTGATCTCCGGGGATTTTCATTTACAGCACACTCCAGAACAGAGGTTCTCAATCTGGTATCCACAGATTTTTCAGGTAATGGTAATCATCCATGGCTTAAAAAAAGGCTGGGAACCCCTGGTCTGGAGTTTACAGAGAATGGTAAGAAAATCAAATATACATTTAGTGAACGGCAGCCTTGTTAATGAGAGAGGTCAGGGGAGAATGGCTAGCCTGGTTCAAGGGGACAGGAAGGTGGCAGTAACTCAAATAACCACATGTTATAACAGTTGGTCTGAACCAACATTTTGAACCTTGAAATGGATAGGCTATAGCAGCAGAAGACCATGAACATGCACTCATTGAGTGTATAGTTACATCTTTTAGGAATCTGTTGGTCAGGCCGCTTCATGCAACGAGAAACAACTGCATTCAACTGTTATAAAGAATAAAGATATATAAAAAAATAAAGTTAGAGGTTATGTATGTCCAGTTATTCCTTTTGTCTTCTCACCCTGCTTCCCCTCAAACTTATACTTAACCAGCAACACCGAGGAGGCTGTTTACCTGGTACTGGATGTGACTGCTGCTTCGCAACTGATAATTCAGGGACTGCAAAGAATTACAAAAATACTCAATTAAGAAAATCATCAAGGATCAAGATCAATCTTTTACACCATATGTATTTATACGTACTAGGAATTTGCTGTGGTGTATTTGTTGCTAAGGGCATGGAATACAACAAAAATGTTAATCATGTTAAACCTAGAATAAAAACAATATTCAACAATTATAAAGAATAAGATTTACATAAAAATAAAGTTAGAGGATAAAGTTTGGATAGGGAATAAATGTGCATAACTACATAAATACCAGTATGTATTTACATGATAAACAGCTTTATAAACAGTGGTTTAAAGTGTTTACATTGCTGTGATTGGAGGATTCACTCCATCATAAATTTTAAAAATTACTTATCTTGCAATTTTTCATCCCAAAATGTTCTTAATAAGGTTCTGTTAATGCAAAGACATTTGGGAATCTCTGGAATTACCAGAAGAATCTGGAGGTGGAATGGTGGTGCAGAATTTTTTAGGATTCAATACCTGATGCATGATATTAACTGCAAATTCATCAGTGGTAGTTCCTTAAGGTTGGCATAGCTGGGGAGGGGGCTGGGTAGGGGTATTGGGGATAAGCTCCCACTACCTATTAAATGCTTCCAATGGCATGCACCCTAAATAGCCTCTGACAACCAAGTCCAGGTCCTGGCCTCATGTGTGGCTAAGCTAGTAAACCCAATGGAACCGTTTTTACTGACAGGAGAGGGGCAAAGGCAGGTTTCTGATGCATTAAAACCAGTTGCTTCAGGCAGATGGAGGCTCATCAGCTGTGGTTGGCATGTCATCTAGGAGAAAGAAAACTCTAATCTCACACCTCTGCTACCTTGCAGCTATACCCACTCATGATGAAAGGTCCAGGAGTAAACCCAAAGGAAAAACTCCAGCACTTGAGGCCTTCAGGCAGTCCTGTGTTGAGTTCAATGCTGACTGGCTATTCCTGTCATGCCGCTGGTGCCAAACTGTATCAATCTCTTCTGTTCTTTGGGTTAATCAGCTGCATTGGTGGGGGGGGGGGTGCAGGGAGCCTGCTGCATGGGCAATAGCTTCCTCTCCATATTGTACTGCCCTGGTGTGTGTATCGACTTCAAACTCGACGGCATACTCGACCACTGCTACTCTCCCTTCCGCAACACAGCGTTCCTCCACCCTCCATTTGGAAAATCAGATCACTCCTTCATTTTCTGGTGCCAAATTAAAGGCAGAAGCTGAAACAAGAGGCGGCCATAGTTAAAACCATCTACTGTTGGTCTGACCAATTGGCCTCCATGCTACAGGACTGCTTTGATGATGTCGACTGGAATGTCTTTCATGATGAGGTTGTCTCTGAGTTCAAAGAAGGGGTCAAGAGTTTCATCTGGAAGTGCATCCAGGATGTTGTCCCTCAGAAATCGGTCAAGGTCTACCCAAACCAGAATCTCTGGATCAACAGATCCATGCAAGCAGGACTTACTGCACGACACAGAGCTTACACTGCCGGTGATCAGCAAGAGCTCAAGAAATGCAGCTAACATTTGTGCAAAGTCATCAAGGCAGTGAAATAATAATACAGATACATGATTCAATCTCAGCTTTCCACCAACAACACATTCAGCTTATGGCAAGGTCTGCACACCATCACAGACTTCAAACTAAATGCAGTGGAGTTTCCAACATCCATGCCTCTCTCCCAGATGAGCTAAATCTTTTTTTACACTCAATTCGATGACACCAATACTGAGCCCCCGAGGGGACCTGCAGATGATGCGACCAGCAGCTTGGCCATCTCTGAGGCTGAAGTACGCAGATGTTTCCAATGAGTGGACAGTCGCAAGGCTGCGGGACCAGATGGCATCCCAGGGCGAGAGCTCAGGATGTGCGCGGCACAACTGGCAGGTGTGCTTAAGGACATTTTTAATCTCTCCCTCTCCCAGTGTAGAGGGCCCCCCACTTCAAAATATCCACCATTGTCCCTGTACCTAAAAAGACTAAGGTACCATGCCTAAACGACTGGCGTCCTGTCGCACTCACCTCAATAATAAGCAAATGCTTTGAGAGACTGGTCAAGGATTACATCTGCAGCTTGCTACCACCCAAACTGGACCCCCTACAATTTGCCTACCGACACAACCGATCGACAGACGATGCAATAGCCACAGCTCTACACACCGTCCTTACACATCTGGAGAAGAGGGATGCTGATGTGAGAATGCTGTTCTTGGACTACAGTTCAGCATTCAACACCATAATTCCCTTCAGGCTTGACAAGAAGCTCAGAGACCTTGGCCTTCACCCTGCCTTGTGTAGTTGGATCCTGGACTTCCTGGCAGATTGCTGGCAGGTGGTAAGAGTGGGCTCCCTCACCTCTGCCCCTTTGACCTTCAACACAGGTGCCCCTCAGGGCTGTGTACTAAGCCCTCTCCTTTACTCTCTGTGTACCCATGATTTTGTTGCCACCCACACCCAATTTGCTGACATCACTACACTGATTGGCCAAATCTCAAATAATAACAAGGCAGCCTACTTAGAGGAAGTCATCACCCTGACACAGTGCTGTCAAGAAAACAACCTCTCCTTCAATGTCACCAAAACAAAGGAGCTGGTTGTGGACTGCAGGAGGAATGGAGACAGGCTAACCCCTATTGACATCAATGGATCTGTGGTTGAGAGGATAAACAGCTTTAAGTTCTTTGGCATAAACATCACTGAGGATCTCATGTGGTTTGTACATACCGGCTGTGTGGTGAAAAAAGCACAACAGCGCCTCGTTCACTTCAGACGGTTGAAGAAGTTTGGTATGGCCCCCAAATTCTAAGACTTTCTACAGGGGCACAATTGAGAGCATCCTGACTGGCTGCATCACTGCCTGGTATGGGAACTGTACTTCCCCAATCGTAGGACTCTGCAGAGAGTGGTGCGGACAGCCCAGCGCATTTGTAGATGTGAAATTCCCATGATTCAGGACATTTACAAAGACAGGTGTGTAAAAAGGGCTGAAAGGATCATTGGAGACCGAGCCACCCCAACCACAAATTGTTCCGGCTGCTACCATCTGGGAAATGGTATTGCGACATAAAAGCCAGGACCAAACCAACAGGCTCCGGGACAGCTTCTTCCACCAGGCCATCAGACTGATTAATTCACGCTGACACAACTGTATTTCTATGTTATAATGACTATCCTGTTGTACATAATATTTATTATAAATTACTATAATTGCACATTGCAGATTTGAATGGAAATGTAAAGATTTTTACTCTTCATGTCAGTAATAAAGTCAATTTAATTCAATACAATACAACAGCTAGGATGCAACGTCCATGGTCAACCCCAACCAACAGGAGGACAATAACATCGATGATAGAGGTGGCACGGTAGCGTTGCAGGTAACATAACATTATTACAGCACCAGCGAAGCTGGTTCAATTTCCATTGCTGTCGGTAAGGAGTCAGGTCTTCCCTTCCATGTCAGTTTCGTCCAGGTGCTCCAGTTTCCTCCCACGTTCCAAAAATACAGTATACATGTTAGGGTTAATAAGTCCTGGGTGTGCTATATTGGTGCTGGAAGCATAGTGATACTTGGGGGCTGCCCTAGCAGAATTCTCAATGCAGATGATGCATTTCACTGCATGTTTCAATATATATGTGACAAGTAAAGCTAATCTTTAATCTTTGTGATCTTTATCAAGTAAATCACAATGGGATGTTATGTTGAAGTTGGATAAGCTGTTGGTGAGGCCTAATTTGGAGTATTGTGTGCATTTCTGGTCACCTACCTACAGGAAAGATGTCAATAAGATTGAAAGAGTGCAGAGAAAATTTACAAGGATGAGACCGGGACTTGAGCTGAGTTATTGGGAAAGGTTGAACAGGTGAAGACTTTGTTCCCTCTGATGTAGGAGAAAGAGGGGAAATTTGATAGAGGGATACAAAGTTATGAGGGGTAGAGATAGGGTAAATGCTGCAGGCTTTTTCCATAGGTTGGATGAGACTAGAACTAGAGATCATGGGTTAAGGGAGAAAGGTGAAATATTTATGGGGAAATTCTTTACCCAGAGGCTGGTGTGAGAGTGGAACAAGCTGCCAGTGGAAGAGGGGGATGTGGGTTTGATTTCAGCATTTACGAGGAATTTGCATCGATGAGAGAGCTATGAAGGGCTGTGGTACAGGTGCAAGTTGATTGGATTAGGCATATTAACATTTTGGCACAGACTAGATGGATCAAAGTGACTATTTCTGTGCTGTAGTACTCGATGATTCTGTGATTCAGCTAATTTGTATTCTGGCTCTGTACCAAATATCCAACAATTTAAAGTTCAAAGTTTAAAGTAAATCTATCATCAAAAAGAATAAATATCACCATGTACTACCCTGAGATTTATCATTAATTTAGTTCTGGATCTTATCTGCTATCAAGGTGACCTTTGAATTTTCTGACTGCAACTTTGGGCTTTCTCTCCAGGGCTAGCAGTGCCTATAACTGCACAAACAATGACAGGAACAGATTAGCCAATAAACTACAAGTCCAACAGGGTTTGTAGCTTTTCACGTTGATTTACAACCATGCAAGTCAGGTTCCATGCTGTTGTGTCCCCATTTATCTGCTGTCTCTGTTGATGGCTCCCTTTGCAGGGGTAAAAGTTGGTTACATAGACCCAGAGACATAGAACATTACAGTACAGAAACAGTCCCTTTAGCCCATCTTGTCTATGCTGAACTATTATTCTACGTAGTCCCATCAACCAGCACTCAGACCATAGCCATCCATGTAAATATCCAAACTTCTCTTAAATTTGAAATCAAACCTGCATTCACCACTTCCACTGGCAGCTCATTCCACACTTCCACCATTCTCCGAGTGAAAAATTTCCTCTTAAACATTTCACGATTCACCTTTAACTCAGTGGAAACAGCCTGCTTGCATTTACCCTATCTGTACCTCATATTTTGTACACCTCTGTCAAATCTTCTCCCATTCTCCTACACTTTGGGGAATTAAGTACTAACCTCTTCAACCTTTCCCTATATCTCAGGTTCTCAATTCCTGACAACGTCTTTGTCAAATTTTCTCTGCACTCTTTCAATCTTATCAATACCTTTCCTGTAGGTGGGTGACCGGAACTCCAAGTTAGGTCTCACCAACTTCAACATAAAGCCCTAACTCCTGCACTCAATACTTTGATTTCAGAAGGCTTGGTTGATAAACCCATTGATGGGTTGGTGAGGTGGTGTTATGTAACCAGGGTGGGCAATAAACAGTGGCTTTGTCAGTGGCTCCCACATCATTGTGGCACCATGAAGGATCCTAACCACCCTGCTCATGGGCTGTATGTCCCTCTCCCATCAGGGAGGGGTCTACATAGCCTCCATGACAAAACCACCTGATTCAAAAACAGTAACTTTCCCCAAGCAGTAAGGTTGATCAATACCTCCACCCACGAACCCACCCCTCCACATCCCCATCCACCACTACTTTATTATTTCCTGTTCGTCAACTTGCGTACACACACTCCTGTGTCTAGCATCACTTTATGAACATACAATCAATCTATGTATGTAACCTATCATATATATTCATATTTATTGCATTTTTAATTTATTATTTTGTTCTTTATCTTTATTTGCTGCATTAGATCTGGATTAACAAATATTATGTCTCCTTTACACTTGTTTACTGGAAATGACATTAAACAAACTTGAATCCCATGAATGAGCAAATAAAAATCTCCTGTGCAAAGTCACTGGGGCAGTTCATTCTTGACTTAAGCCAAACCTATACCACCCATGTGTTTCTCCCTTGTAACCCTGATCTGTGATTACTGGTGCTGTACAGCATTGGCCTAAACTGCTACGCTACTCTGCCATGGCATGTTAGGATTTAAATGCATTTTCACAACACAATATTATAAACTGAATATATTTGTACAATTAAGTTCTTGTGATGGAATAACGTGTTTCTGTCATACCAATTCTGCAGCAACATCAGAGCCAAAAGAAAGGAAGGAAAATGTCAAAAAGACATGAACTTTCTGATGATTTTGTGGAAGATAACTGGTCACAAGTAGAAAAAGGTTAGACTGCCACCCCATATGACTTTGCTTAGCGTTTAACAAGGTACAGAGCGCTGGTGAATTGCACTGGGCTGTTTGTTTATTTTGAGATGCAGTGTGAAACAGGCTCTTCTGCCCTTCGAGCCGCACCACACAGCGATTCACCAACTTAACCCCAGCCTAATCACGGGATAATTTACAATGACCAATTAACCTACTAATCGGTGTGTCTTTGGACTGTGGAGGGAGGTGGCGGACGCCTGAGCACCCAGAGGAAACTGGCGTGGTCACAGGGGGTATGTACACACTCCTTACAGAGATGCCGGAATTGAACTCCGAACCCCAGTCACCCGAGCCGTAACAGTGTCGAGCTAACAGCTACACTACCGTGGTGCCCACCTTGCCTTCTAACCTCCTTCACTGACGAGTCCATCAGAAACTTACACTCAGATAGAGAATATTAGAAAGTGGAGCTTGTACTTACCTGTTGTGTTTTCCTCACAAATCTCCAATTCAGGACCTGCAGGACATTATACAGCACCTGATTAACAAGGGTGCATTGTAAACTGAAACAGTTGCAAAAGGGTTGGAGATTTAGGACAAGTTGTGTTGAATCCATAACTATAGTTGACTGAAGCAGAACCTGTATAATATTTTGGTCAGGGTATAGTCAGAATACTCCTCTGAGGAGACTGAGACATGCAAGGCTTCCTGCCCCTTTCCAACAACTTTCTACAGGAGCATCATTGAGAGTGTCCCGTCTGGCTGCTTCACTGTGTGGTACAGAAGCTGCAAAGCATCAGACTGCAAGACCCTACAGAGGATAGTGGAAACCGCTGAGAGGATCAGCGGGGTCTCCCACCCCCACGTTGTGAAGAATCCCAATCACCCATCCCACAATCTCTTTGACCCAATACTGTCAGGAAGGAGGTACAGGAGCATCAGGACTAGGCCTGCCTGACTGGGTAACAGTTCCTTCCCTCAGGCTGTGAGACTAATGAATCCCCTGCCAGCACCGAGGTCTCATCATTCGGACAACAAGCTATTTACTGTACTGTTGACTGTTTACCTGTGCTGTGCAAAATATGCACCCTGAATTATATTTTATTAATTTATTTATGGTAATATTTTGCTTTGTGTGACATATGTTTTGTGAATGCACGGTGATCCAGAGGACCGTTGTTTCATTTGGTTGTATAGATAGATGTACAGTCAGATGGCAGTAAACCTGAATTTGAGTACAGTGTGCAATTCTGGTCACTGTATTACAGGAAGGTTATGGGTGGGCTTGGCAAGGATGTAGATGAGGTTCATCAGTATACTGCCTCAAATAGAGAATATTAGCTAGTAGGAGACTGGGGAGCATGTTTTATGAGGGTAGGTTGAGCATTATGCATTTATGCATTTCACCCCATGCATTTCTGACAGTTGACAAGTGTTATTGAAGATGCCACCACAATCCTTGCCCCAGGTAACGACCCTTGAGGAAAAGGAGTGAAGAACAGCCACTGAAATATCCAGGAGAAATAATATCAAATCTTCATTGTCAGGCAGCCAGCAGCCACCCAGAAGGAAGGGCATGTTGGATTTGACTGTTTAATTGTTATTGTCTTTGCAACCTAACAGCTAATTGTCTGCTTGTATTTTATGTAACTACTTAAATACAAGTAACTTCCTGGTGGTCACAGTATGTATATACAATTGTTCAGCATGTCCCCCAGTGATTACACCTGCATTATTCTGGAAAGATCTGAAAGCTTCTCTCGGTATTGCATTCTTTGAATAGGGGCCTTTTGATTGACTGACTCTTACCTGTAAATCTAAATGAAATGTTTCTTATCTATGTATATAAAAAGAGCTTGTCACGAGTCAGTGCCACCTTCTTCTTTAGTCTTTCTTTTGCCTCTTCACTTATTAAACCTCCATCAGAGTCCATTTTCAACTTTCATTGTTCTGTTAACTCTTTGTAAAGCAATTATGAAGCCACAAGTTTTGTGCCTCTTTCCTGACTTCCAAAAGAACCTTGGATGAAAACATCTGTAGAAACGTAGCTCCAGAACGACCCCCATGCATCATCAATCTACAGGATATGACTCTCAGGAACTTGGGCTAGATTATTATTTTTGTGTGCCTGTATGTTTACTGCTATTGTAAATATATTTGCTATGTGTGCCTTGTGCTGTGTGTGACTGTTTTGCATCTTGACCCTGGATGAATGCTGTTTTGTTTGGCTGTATTCATGTGTAAGGTGGAATGATAATTAAAGTTGAACTGAAACTTAAAATTCCTGCAGCTTAGGAAATCTCATGGCTTGGAACACTTCTGATACTCTACTCTCTAGGGGCAAAGACCTGCACCCTTGTTTGAGTAACGCCTCTCCCACTGCAGGCCTATTCCTCATGGAGACACATAGAACTGGAAATCTGAGAAATGAGAATTTGAGAAAATCCAGGCTTTAAGGAGGAAAATGAACACAACACACAATGTCCAAGAGAATGCTTGTCCTCTTCAAACCCTTCACCACCTACACCAATGCATGTTCCTTCTGTTCTCTCCACCCCTCTCCAATCTCTCAACTTGGACCATAAGGTATAGGAGAAGAATTAGGCCACTTGAGTCTGCTCTGCATCCCATCATGGCTGATTTATTAACCCTCTCAACACTATTCCCTTACCTTCTTCCCTGTAACCTATCAACATCCAATGCTTTAAATCGAATGACTTGGCAACTGCAGCCGTCTGTGGCAACGAATCCCACAGATCCACCACCCTCTAGCTAAAGAAATTCCTCCTCGTCTCTATTCGAAAGGGACATCCTATTCTGAGGCTGTGCCCTCTGGTCCTAGACTCTCCCACCACAAGATAGTCCTCTCCATATCCACTCTACCTAAGCCTTTCAATATTTGATAGGCTTCAATGAGATCCTCTCTCATAGTAGTCATAATAGTAGTCATACTTTATTGATCCCAGGGGAAGTTGGTTTTTATTACAGTTGCACCATAAATAATTAAATAGTAATAAAACCATAAATAATTAAATAGTAATATGTAAATAATTCCAGGACCAGCCTATTGGCTCAGGGTGTCTGACCCTCCAAGGGAGGAGTTGTAAAGTTTGATGGCCACAGGCAGGAATGACTTCCTATGACGCTCTGTGTTGCATCTCGGTGGAATGAGTCTCTGGCTGAATGTACTCCTGTGTCCAACCAGTACGTTATGTAGTGGATGGGAGACATTGTCCAAGATGGCATGAAACTTAGACAGCATCCTCTTTTCAGACACCACCGTGAGAGAGTCCAGTTCCATCCCCACAACATCACTGGCCTTACGAATGAGTTTGTTGATCCTGTTGGTGTCTGCTACCCTCAGCCTGCTGCCCCAGCACACAACAGCAAACATGATAGCACTGGCCACCACAGACTCATTCTTCTAAACTGCGGTGAGTACAGGCCCAGAGCCATCAAACACACCTCATACATTAACTTTTTTATTACTGGGATGATTCTTGTCATCCTTCTCTGGACCCTCTCCAATGCCAGCACATACTTTTTAGATTAGGGGCCCAAATCTGCTGTCAAAACTCCAAGTGTGGTCTGACCAATGCCCTATAAAGCCTCAGCATTACATCCTTACTCTTTTATTCTCATCCACTTGAAATAAATGCTAACACTGCATTTGCCTCCCTTACCACAGACTCAACCTGCAAATTAACCTTTAAGGAATCCTACACAAGAACTCCCAAGTCCCTTTGCACCTCTGATTTTTGACATTTCTCCATGTTTAGAAAATAGTTGCTGATTTGGTATTTCCTTGACCAACGTACATGACCATACACTTCCCAACACTGTGTTCCATCTGCCACCTCTTTGCATTTGTCTTCCTTACTACTGACTCCAGAACTCATTCTCACAGCCATTCACCAAGGATCCTCCTCACTTGTCTCCCTGCCTCCCTCCATTCCCACCTCTCCACCTTCCCTTTCTACATTAGCATTCCATTATCCACTTTGCCCTCTCTGTCTTCTTCACCTGAGTTATGATCAGTGGTTGCAAATATGACGTAGGACGTACACAGAACACAGACCAGTACAGCACAGGTACAGGCCCTTCGACCCACAATGTAGTGCTGGACCAATCAAATGGCTAACTAAAATAATCTCTTCTTCCTACACAATGTCCATATCCTTCCGTTTTCTTCACAATCATGTGCCTAGCTACATGACTCTTAAAGGTCTCTAATATACCTGTTACTACCACCACCCCCCGGCAGTGTATTCCAGGCACCCGCCACTCTCTGTGTAAAAAAAACTTACCCCTCACAACTCCTTTGAAATGATCCCCTTACCTTAAATGCATTCGACATTTCAACCCTTGGGAAAAGACTTCGTCTATCTACTCTATCTATGCCTGTCATAACCTTACAAATCTCTATCAGCCTCCGCTGCTCCATAGAAAACAGTCCAAGTTTGTCCAGTCTCTTCTCATAGCACGTCTTCTATCCAGGCAGCATCCTGGCAAACCTCTCCTTCGCCCTCTCCAAAACCTCGACATCCTTTCTATGATGCGGGACTGAAAATGCATTCAGTATTCCAGATTGCGATGAGGCTTCTGGTTCATGAGACCACGTGGAGATGTCTGCTTACCATTCACTGTTTCTGTTGACTGCTCTGCCTCTGGGGACGGCAACTCAATAAGTTCTACTTCCGGGACTGCAAGCACTATATTGATGTGGAATTTGTAAAAATATTCTCATTAATAAACACTTCTATTCCAATATAAACTAATTTGACACTAGAACTAGAGGTTATAGGTTAAGGGGGAAAAGAGAAATATTTAAGGGAGCTGCTAGTGAAGTGGTCAACATGAGTTCAGTTTCAACATTTAATTTTATTTACCTGTCTTGCTTTATTTAGAGATACAGTGCCTTTCCGGCCTTTCGAGTCTCACTGTCACAAACCCACCAACTTAACCCTAGCCTGATCACAGGACAACATACCATGATCAATTAATCTACTAACCAGACCATCTTTAGTCTGTGGGAGGAAACCAGAGCACCCAGAGGAAAGAGAGGCTTGGGAAGTACATTGATGGGAGGGGAATGGAGGTCTATGGTCCAGGTATGAGCCAATGGGACTAAGCCAATAATAGTTCAGCACGGGTTAGATAGGTCAAAGGGCCTTTTTCTGTGCTGTAGTGCCCTATGACACTAAGAATCCAATATAAATTACCAATGTAGTGTGAGACACAACTTTCCCGAATAGGTGAGGACTTTATTCCCTGGAGCGTAGGAGATTAAGGGGAGATTTGATAGAGGCATACACAATCATGAGGGGTATAAATAGGGTGAACGCAAGGCAGCTTCTTCCATTGAGGAGAGACGAGACCGAGAGGTCATGGGTTAAATGCTTCAGGAGAACATGAGGGGAAGCATCTTCCATTGAGGAGAGATGAGAACTAGAGGTCATGGGTTAAGGGTGCAAGGTGAAACACTTCAGGAGAACATGAGGGGAAGCTTCTTCACTCAGAGGGTAGTGAGGGTGTGGAACGAGCTCCCAGTGGAAGTGGTGGATGTGGGATCCATTTAAGACCATAAGACAAAGGAGCAGAAGTAGGCCATTCAGCCCATCGAGTCTGCTCCGCCATTTTATCATGAGCTGATCCATTCTCCTATTTAGTCCCATTCCCCCGCCTTCTCACCATAACCTTTGATGCCCTGGCTACTCAGATACCTATCAATCTCTGCCTTAAATACACCCAATGACTTGGCCTCCACTGCTGCCCATGGCAACAAATTCCATAGATTCACCACCCTCTGACTAAAAAAATTTCTTTGCATTTCTGTTCTGAATGGGCGCCCTTCAATCCTGAAGTCATGCCCTCTCATACTATACTCCCCCATCATGGGAAACAACTTTGCCACATCCATTCTGTCCATGCCTTTTAACATTCAAAATGTTTCTATGAGGTCTTCCCTCATTCTTCTAAACTCCAAGGAATACAGTCCAAGAGCGGACAAACGTTCCTCATATGTTAACCCTCTCATTCCCGGAATCATTCTAGTGAATCTTCTCTGTACCCTCTCCAACGTCAGCACATCCTTTCTTAAATAAGGAGACCAAAACTGCCCACAGTACTCCAAGTGAGGTCTCACCAGCGCCTTATAGCGCCTCAACATCACATCCCTGCTCCTATACTCTATTCCTCTAGAAATGAATGCCAACATTGCATTCGCCTTCTTCACTACTGACTCAACCTGGAGGTTAACTTTAAGGGTATCCTGTACAAGGACTCCCAAGTCCCATTGCATCTTAGAACTTTGAATTCTTTCCCCATTTAAATAATAGTCTGCACGTTTATTTTTTCTGCCAAAGTGCATAACCATACACTTTCCAACATTGTACTTCATTTCCCACTTCTTTGCACATTCTTCCAATCTATCCAAGTCTCTCTGCAGACTCTCTGTTTCCTCAGCACTACCGGCCCCTCCACCTATCTTCGTATCGTCAGCAAACTTAGCCACAAAGCCATCTATTCCATAATCCAAATCGTTGATGTACAATGTAAAAAGAAGCGGCCCCAACACTGATCACTGTGGAACACCACTGGTAACCTGCAGCCAACCAGAATAGGATCCCTTTATTCCCACTCTCCGTTTTCTGCCAATCAGCCAACACTCTATCCACGTATGTAACTTTCCCGTAATTCCATGGGCTCTTATCTTGTTAAGTAGCCTCATGTGTGGCACCTTGTCAAAGGCCTTCTGAAAATCCAAATATACAACATCCACTGCATCTCCCTTGTCTAGCCTACTGGTAATTTCCTCAAGAAATTGTAATAGGTTTGTCAGGCAGGATTTTCCTTTAAGGAATCCATGCTGAGTTCTGCCTATCTTGTCATATGCCTCCAGGTACTCCGTAACCTCATCCTTGACAATCGACCCCAACAACTTCCCAACCACCGATGTCAAGCTAACAGGTCTATAATTTCCTTTTTGCTTCCTTGCCCCCTTCTTAAATAGTGGAGTGACATGTGCAATCTTCCAGTCCTCCGGAACCATGCCAGAATCTATCGACTTTTGAAAGATCATCGCTAATGCCTCCGCAATCTCCACAGCTACTTCCTTCAGAACACGAGGGTGCATTCCATCTGGTCCAGGAGATTTATCGACCTTTAGCCTATTCAGCTTCCTGAGTACTTTCTCTGTTGTAATTGTGACTGTGCACACTTCTCTTCCCTGCCACTCTTGAGTGTCCGGTGTACGGCTGATGTCTTCCTCAGTGAAGACTGATGCAAAATACTCATTCAGTTCCTCTGCCATCTCCTTATCTCCCATTACAATTTCTCCAGCATCATTTTCTATCGGTCCTATATCTACTCTCACCTGTCTTTTACTCTTTATATACTTGAAAAAGCTTTTAGTATCCTCTTTGATATTATTTGCTAGCTTCCTTTCATAGTTAATCTTTTCTCTCTTAATGACCTTCTTGGTTTCCTTTTGTAAGGTTTTAAAAGCTTCCCAATCCTCTGTCTTCCCACTAATTTTTGCTTCCTTGTATGCCCTCTCCTTTGCTTTAACTTTGGCTTTGACTTCTCTTGTCAACCACGGTTGCATCCTTTTTCCACTTGAAAATTTCTTCTTTTTTGGAATATGCCTGTCTTACACATTCCTCATTTCTCGCATAAACTCCAGCCACTGCTGCTCTGCTGTCTTTCCCGCCAGTGTCCCTTTCCAGTTAACTTTGGCCAGTTCCTCTCTCATGCCACTGTAGTTTCCTTTACTCCACTGAAATACCAACACATCAGATTTCGGCTTCTCTTTTTCTAATTTCACAGTGAACTCAATCATGTTATGATTACTGCCTCTTAAGGGTTCCTTCACCTCAATCTCTCTAATCACCTCCAGTTCATTACACAATACCCAATCCAGAACAGCCGATCCCCTAGTGGGCTCAACAACAAGCTGTTCTAAAAAGCCATCTCGCAGACATTCTACAAATTCTCTCTCTTGAGACCCAGTGCTGACCTGATTTTCCCAATCTACTCGCATGTTAAAATCCCCCACAATTATCATAACACTGCCCTTCTGACAAGCTTTTTCTATTTCCAGTTGTAATTTGTAGTCCTCATTCTTGTGAACCTATGTGCCCTCTCAGTGTTAACATACACTGCACTTGGCATTTGCAGGGTTAAAAGAACAGTTTAATGGAACTAACTGCAAATCCTTTCACTAGTGCACAGTATTACGATGCAGAGTAAAAACTATAACTCTGAAATCTCTGCTCAACACTGGAAAAACAGAGTTAAACACAAGAGATTCTACAGATGCTGGAAATCCAGAATAACACACACAAAATTCTGGAGTAACTCAGCATGTCAGGCAGCAACTCTGGAAAAGTGTGAACAGTTCAAGTTTCAGGATGAGATCCTTCATCAGGACTGGAAAGGAAGGGGGCTGAAACCGGAATAGGAAGGTGGGGGAGAGGGGTACAAGCTGGCAGGTGAGTGGGAAGGCGGGTGGGTGAGGTTGTATGAAGTGATCAGCTGAGAGGTGATGGGTGGATGAAGTAAAGGGCTGAAGAAGAAGCAATCTGATCATGTCTGAGTCGCCTCCAAATTGATGGCATGAACATCGATTTCTGTAATTTCCAGTAATTTCTCCCCCGCCCCCTCCTCTCTTTTTCCATTCCTCATTCTGGCTCCCCTCTTACCCTTTCTCTTCTCCTCACCTGCCTATCACCTCCTGCTGGTTCCCTTCAACCTTTCATTTCTCCCATCGTCCACTCTCCTCTCCTATTAGATTCCTTTTTCAGTCCTTTACCTTTCCTACCTATCGCCTGCGAGATTCTCAGCATCACTCTCTCTCCCCCATGCATTCACCTTCACCCTCACCTGGTCTCATGTGAGAGCATCTCAAACCCAACTAATAATGCAGATAACTTAAAGATCATTGGAGGTTGAAATACAAAAATGGAATAAAATGTGCACAAATACATGTTGCCATTTACGTATTTATGTATATCTTATTCCATGTCCGTAGTTTAGCATCTAACTTTATTTTTACCCTTTATCATTTTGTTGCATGTTACACCCTGACCAACACATCAAATTGCTAATACATGTAAATGTTTTTGTTGAATGAAGGTGATCCTTGATTCTCATCAGTAACACAAAAAACTTTTGTCACATTTTAAGTGATTTTTAAATAGTATCAGTGGGGTCGTGTGATAACATTTCAAAACTCAATAACTGATGCAGACCAGTAACATGGAGACACAAACAACAGGAATTCTGCAGATACTGGAAATTCAAGCAACACACATCAAAGTTGCTGGTGAACGCAGCAGGCCAAGCAGCATCTATAGGAAGAGGCGCAGTCGACGTTTCAGGCCGAGACCCTTCGTCAGGACTAACTGAAGGAAGAGTGAGTAAGGGATTTGAAAGCTGGAGGGGGAGGGGGAGATGCAAAATGATAGGAGAAGACAGGAGGGGGAGGGATAGAGCCGAGAGCTGGACAGGTGATAGGCAAAAGGGGATACGAGAGGATCATGGGACAGGAGGTCCGGGAAGAAAGACGGGGGGGGGGGGTGACCCAGAGGATGGGCAAGAGGTATATTCAGAGGGACAGAGGGAGAAAAAGGAGAGTGAGAGAAAGAATGTGTGCATAAAAATGAGTTACGAGGGGGAAGTGGGGCCTAGCGGAAGTTAGAGAAGTCAATGTTCATGCCATCAGGTTGGAGGCTACCCAGACGGAATATAAGGTGTTGTTCCTCCAACCTGAGTGTGGCTTCATCTTTACAGTAGAGGAGGCCGTGGATAGACATGTCAGAATGGGAATGGGATGTGGAATTAAAATGTGTGGCCACTGGGAGATCCTGCTTTCTCTGGCGGACAGAGCGTAGATGTTCAGCAAAGCGGTCTCCCAGTCTGCGTCGGGTCTCACCAATATATAAAAGGCCACATCGGGAGCACCGGACGCAGTATATCACCCCAGTCGACTCACAGGTGAAGTGATGCCTCACCTGGAAGGACTGTTTGGGGCCCTGAATGGTGGTAAGGGAGGAAGTGTAAGGGCATGTGTAGCACTTGTTCCACTTACACGGATGATCTCCCTCCTGGCACTTATCCGTGTAAGCGGAACAAGTGCTACACATGCCCTTACACTTCCTCCCTTACCACCATTCAGGGCCCCAAACAGTCCTTCCAGGTGAGGCAACACTTCACCTGTGAGTCGACTGGGGTGATATACTGCGTCCGGTGCTCCCGATGTGGCCTTTTATATATTGGTGAGACCCGACGCAGACTGGGAGACCGCTTTGCTGAACATCTACGCTCTGTCTGCCAGAGAAAGCAGGATCTCCCAGTGGCCACACATTTTAATTCCACATCCCATTCCCATTCTGACATGTCTATCCACGGCCTCCTCTACTGTAAAGATGAAGCCACACTCAGGTTGGAGGAACAACACCTTATATTCCGTCTGGGTAGCCTCCAACCTGATGGCATGAACATTGACTTCTCTAACTTCCGCTAGGCCCCACCTCCCCCTCGTAACTCATTTTTATGCACACATTCTTTCTCTCACTCTCCTTTTTCTCCCTCTGTCCCTCTGAATATACCTCTTGCCCATCCTCTGTGTCACCCCCCCCCCCCGTCTTTCTTCCCGGACCTCCTGTCCCATGATCCTCTCGTATCCCCTTTTGCCTATCACCTGTCCAGCTCTCGGCTCTATCCCTCCCCCTCCTGTCTTCTCCTATCATTTTGCATCTCCCCCTCCCCCTCCAGCTTTCAAATCCCTTACTCACTCTTCCTTCAGTTAGTCCTGACAAAGGGTCTCGGCCTGAAACGTCGACTGCACCTCTTCCTATAGATGCTGCCCGGCCTGCTGCGTTCACCAGCAACTTGGAGACACAATTGTATTTGTTATCTGTCTTAATACCAATACTGGAAAAGGAAGATCTAGTTTTTTAACTTCCACAAAGAGGAACTCACATTTTTAACTTACTAAATACCAATTGCAATATTTGTAAAATTGTATTACCACAGCACAGACAAAAATTTCATTTCTCTCCAATGCCATAAACCTTAAGACCATAAGACAAAGGAGCAGAATTAAGCCATTCAGCCCAATGAATCAGCTCCAACATTTCGTCGTGGCTCAGCCCAGATACACCTGCCTTCCCACCATATCCCTTGATGCCCCAACCAATCAAAACTTCCGCTTTGAATATAGCCATTGACTCGGCCTCCACTGCAATCTGTGGCAGAGCGTTCCACAGATTCGCCACTCTTTGGCGAAAAATAATCCTCCTTATTTCTGTTCTAAAAAATTGCCCCTCAATTTTGAGGTTGTGCCCTCTAGTTCTGGATACCCCCACCAGAGGAAACATCCTCTTCACAGCCACGTTATCTAGTCCTTTCAACATTCGGTAGATTTCAATGAGATCCCCCCACATTCTTCTAAATTTCAGTGAGTTTAGGTCCAAAGCTGCCAAACACTCCTGATATGTTAACCCCTTCATTCCTGGAATCATCCTTGTGAACCTCCTCTAGACTCTGTCCAATGATGTCACATCCTTTCTGCGATATGGGGACCAAAACTGTTGACAGTACACCAAGTGCAGCCTGACTAGTGTCTTCTAAAGTTTCAGCATTATCCCCTTGTTTTTATATTCTATTCCCTTAAAATAAATGCTAACATTGCATTTGCTTTCTTTACCACAGATCCAACCTGTGAATTAACACTCTGGGAGTCTTGCACGAGGACTCCCAAGTCCCTTTGCACCTCTGATGCTTGAATTTTCTCCCCATTTAGATAATAGTCTGCACTATTGTTCCTTTTACCAAAATGCATTATCATTCATTTCCCAACACTTATCTGCCACTTTTTGCCCATTCTTCCAATTTGTTAAGTTCTGATGCAATCGCATCACTTCCTCAGCACTACCTACCCCTCCACCTATATTCGTACCATCTGCAAGCTTTGCCACAAAGCCATCAATTCCATCATCTATATCATTGACAAACAATGTGAAAACTAGTGGTCCCAGTACTGACCCTGAAGAACACAACTAGTCACTGGCAGCCAACTAGAAAAAGCACCCTTTATTCTCATTCCCTGTCTCCTGCCTGTCAACCATTCCCCTATCCATGCCAGTATATTTCCTGTAACACCATAGGATTTTATCCTGTTAAGCAGCCTCATGTGTGGCACCTTATCAAATGCCTTCTGAAAATCTAAGTAAATGACATCCACTGCCTCTCCTTTGTCCACTCTGCTTGTGACTTCCTCGAAGAATTCTAACAGGTTTGTCAGACAACATTTCCCTTGACAGAAACCATGTTGACTTTGACTTATTTTATCATTAGTCTCCAAGTACCTCAAAACCTCATCCTTAATAATGCACTCCAACACTTTCCCAACCACTGAGTTTAGGCTAACTGATCTATAATACAAACACTTATGTCAGGATGCTGTTCATTGACTATAGCTCAGCATTTAATACCATTATTCCCACAATCCTGATTGATAAGTTACAGAATCTGAGCCTCTGTACCTCCCTCTGCAATTGGATCCTCAATTTCCTAACCGGAAGTCCACAATCTGTGCAGATTGGTGATAATTTCTTCTCCTTGCTGACGATCAACACTGGTGCACCTCAGGGGTGTGTGCTTAGCCCACTGCTCTACTCTCTATATACCCATGACTGTATGGCTAGGCATAGCTCAAATACCATCTATAAGTTTGCTGACGATACAACCATTGTTGGTAGAGTCTCAGGTGGTGACGAGAGGGTGTACACAAGTGAGATATGCCAACTAGTGGAGTGGTGTCGCAACAACAACCTGGCACTCAGCGTCAGTAAGATGAAAGAGCTGATTGTGGACTTCAGGAAGGGTAAGATGAAGAAACGGATACCAATCCTCAAAGGAGGATCATAAGTGGAGAGAGTGAGCAGTTTCAAGTTCCTGGGGGTCTCCGAGGACCCAACATATCGATGCTGCTATAAAGAATGCAAGACAGTGACCATACTTCATTAGGAATTGGAAGACTTGGCTGCAGGAGGTGTAGGACTATTCAATACACATGTAGTCATTTATTTATTATTAATTTATTTTTTCTTCTTCTATATTATGTATTGCATTGAATTGCTGCTGCTAAGTTAACAAATTTCACCACGCATGCCAGCGATAATAAAACCTGATTCTGATTCTATAATTTCCTTAAAGAGTGGAGTGACATTTGCAATTTTTCCATCCTCCGGGACATGCCAGAATCAAGTGATTCTTGAAAGATCATGACCAACGCATTCATTATCTCTTCAGCAATCTCTCTCAGGACTCTGGGATGTCGTCCATCTGGTCCAGGTGACTTATCCAACTGAAAACCTTTCAGATTGTCTAACACTTTTTCAAGTGTAATAGCAATGGCACTCACTCCTGCTCCTTGACACTCACAGATCTCTGGCACACTGCTAGTGACTGTCACAGTGAAGACTGAAGCAAAGTACTTATTAAGTTCATCTGCCATTACTCTGTCCCCCATTACTATCTCACCAGCACCATTTTCCAGTGGTCCAATATCAACTCTCATCTCCCTTTTATTCTTCATATAACTGAAGAAACTTTTAGTATCCTACTGATTAGTGATTAGTTTGGCCTCATATTTCATCTTTTCCCTTCTTATATCATTTTCAGTTGCAATTTGTTGGATTTTAAAAGCTTCCCAATCATCCAACCTCCCACTCATTTTTGCTACCTGATATGCGCTTTCCTTGGTTTTTATGCAGTCATTAACTTCCCATGTCAGCCATGGTTGCCTACCCCTGCCATTTGAGAACAACTTCTCCTGTGGGACATCTTATCCTGAGCCTTGTGAACTATTCCCAGAAACTTCAGTCATCTCCGCTTTGCCATCATCCCCATCAGTATCCCCCTCCAACCCAGCTGGGCAAGCTCCTCTCTCATGCCTCTGTAATTCCCTTTAGATTAGATTAGATTATGAGGACACTCAGTCCTCGTTTATTGTCATTTAGAAATGCATGCATGCATTAAGAAATGATACAATGTTCCTCCAGAGTGATATCACAAAAAATCAGGACAAACCAAAGACTAACACTGACAAGACCACATAATTATAACATATAGTTACAGCAGTGCAAAGCAATACCATAATTTGATAAAGAGCAGACCATGGGCACAGTAAAAAAAAGTCTCAAAGTTCCGATCGATTCCCGATAGCCCCAATAGCAGGCAGCAGAAGGAAGAAACTCTCCCTACCATAAACCTCCAGGCGCCGACAACTGCTGATGCATTGGAAGCACCCGACCACAGCTGACTCTGAGTCCGTCCAAACACTTCGAGCCTCCGACACCGAGCACCGAGCACCATCTCTGCCGAGCGCTTTGACCCCACCGCGGCCGCCGAGCAACAAGCAAAGCCGAAGACTCGGGGCCTTCTTCTCCGGAGATTCTGGATCACACAGTAGCAGCGGCAGCGAAGAAGGCATTTCAGAAGTTTCTCCAGATGTTCCTCCGTGCTCTCACGTCTGCCTCCATCAAATCAGGATTGTGCACGGCACCCTACTTGACAGATTACGGATATCATTCACCAGAGTGGCCACTGCGCGCTGCATCGCGCCGCCATCTTCTCCTCCTCCTCCTGCTTTATTCTATTGCATTACTGATACATGTGACTTTATGCTTCTCTCTCTCAAATTGTAGTAGGAATTCTATCATATTATGATCACTGCCTCCTAAGAGTTCCTTTACGTTAAGCTGACTAATAAAATTTAGGTTATTACACAGCACCCAATCTAAGATAGCCTTTCCCCTAGTAGGCTCAAGCACAAGCTGCTCTAAAAAACCATCTCATAGAGATTTAACAATTCCCTCTCTTGCAATCCAACACCAACCTGATTTTCCCAATCTTCTTGCGTATTGAAGATCCTGATTACAATTGTGACATTACGCTTATTACTTGCACCTTCCAGCTCCCTTTGTGATCTCAACCCCACATCTTAGCTACTATTTGGAGGCCTATGTATGATTCCCTGGGTCTGATGAAGAATTCTGGCCCATCAGGTGGTGGTGAAGCTGGAACCCCTCCACTTCCCCCAGCCCCTTTGACACCTTGACTCCCACTCTGATAGGATGGGGACCAGTCCCTCTCGCAGCTAGAGTACCAGTCCCCACTGGTGCAGGAGCACCCTGTCTGGATGAGACTAGACCCCATACCCTCAACAGCTCTCGGTAAAAACAAGGCAGTTCCGTCAAAGTGGTGCAGCTGATGCAGTCCGCTGAAAGCCACATGCCCTCCTGCAGGCAGTGTCCCTGGCGGAGATAGTGTGTCGCCAGCCCATGCCATCTCAGAGCGTGGTCACTGTACAGGTATCTCTGCAGGGTCCTGAGCCAGAGAGCTACCAGCTGGGTGTGCACACACACCAATGATTGACTGCCCTTTGCAATCAGAAGACCCAGTCCCTCCTGTTGCCACAGAAAAAGTCCACCAGCTTCTTCTGGGTCTGGAGACAAAAGCAGTGGGCGGGACTAAAGTTATCAGCCGGTACCATATCTTTACCAAGAAAGCTGCTTATCAATGGACTGGAGATCCAAGTTGTCCTATTCCATTGTGCCTAGTCTATGGCAAACATCTTACAAATAGAGCTTTGTAGCAATGGCTCCAGCAAAATTGAAAAGATGCGTAACTACAATCACAGCCATATGACAAGTAACAGTACTGATTATTTTAAACGACTGTTGGAATCTCAGAACAAACAGATTAAAGCTTTTGAAAGTAAAGTCACAGTCAGTAAAATGTTTCAGGAAGCAAGTTACTTAGTTACTTTAAGACCAGTTCACTCGAAAATGTTTTAAAAAAATGTGTGAATCCCCTGCTACATAGCAAAGGAAGAGTTCTCAAAAGGGTGTTTGAGCTGCAAGGTAAACTGCAGGAGAACTTTCAAGAAAATAGTAGGCCAGATTTTACTAAGTGCTTTGAAGATGAAGAATGGCTGCAGAAACTAGCCTACTTAACAGACAATTTTCTTCACATAAACCAGTTGAACAAGTCTCTGCAAGGCACTGGAGAAAATGTTTTGACTTCAAGTGACAAGATTCTTGGATTTAAAAGGAAACGGAATCTTTGGAAAAATCATGCTGCAAAAGGAAATGTTGAAATCCTGAGAGTGAGGAAGGATATCAGAAAGTCTCGAGTCTTATTGAAAACCACCTGGAAGCATTGCAGAACAACAGTAATTTTCCTCCCTTTCAACACGGGTGTATGACTGGGTCAGGGACGCTTTCTCTAAATCTGCTCAGCTTGAGAACTTGACTTTGAGAAAAGAGGAAGAACTTTGTGAGCTGCACTCTGATCGTGCACTCAAGATGAGATTTACAGACCCACCCCTGGACATTCTGTGAAAGAAGAGTATTCTGCCATTCATAGGAAAGCAATGAACATTTTGCTGTAGTTTTCAACTTCTTACATGAATGAACAAGCTTATCTTGTTTAACGGGTATCAAGAGCAAGGATAGAAATCATCTCATTTCAGTTGAAGGTGAAATCCGTGTGTACTTATCTCAAGTTCGACCCAGAATTGAGAATTTTAATATGTTTGCCTTATGAGTTTTTCAAATTTATGAAAGAGAAAGAAGGAGTAATTTCAAGAAAAGTCAGCTAAGCTTAACTGTTATTTTTCAAGAAAGGTTGCTAAAAAATTCATTCTCTACTCAAAAGAGTAGAGACAATTATTTTTGGATTATTATATCTGCAACTTACTGATCATGTAACTTACCGTGAGCTCTGGGTATAATAATGCTTATGCAGGGGTTCCCTGAGACCTGAAAATTATTTCAAGGGTTCCTCCAGGGCAAAAAGGTTGAGAAAGGCTGGTCCACTCTATCTATGCCACACATAATCTTATAAACCTCTATCAGATCTCCTCTCAGCCTCTGCCGCTCCAGAGAAAAACAACCCAGCAACCCACTGATTTAACTCCAAGCCTAATCACAGGACAATTTACAATGACCAATTAACCTACAAACTGGTACATCTTTGGACTGTGGGAGGAAACTGGAGCACCAGAAGGAAGGAAGCTCACATAGTTACGGGGAGAACATACAAAGTCCTTACAGACAGCGCTAGAATTGAACTCTGAACTCCGAGGCCCTGATCTGCAGAAGTGTTGTGCTAACCGCTAGGCTATCTATTGTAGCGCCCTAAATATAGTGCATATCCCTTATCTTGTATCTCGTATCCCTTCACATGATTGTGAAAACATAGATATTTGCCAAGCTTGTGTTCATCCTGATCTGTCAGTAGCTCACAGAGAAGGCTAACAAGGACATTGCTGGGACTTGAGGACCCGAGTTAGAGGGAAAGATTGAAATGGTTCAGACTTTATTCCCTGGCGCATAGGAGAATGAGGGAGATTTGACAGAGGTGTACACAATTATGTGGGTATAGATAGGGCAAAAGCAAGCAAGCTTTTCCTATTGACAATGCGTGAAACTGGAAATAGAGATCCTAGTTTAAGGAGGAAAGGTGAAATATTTAAGGGGAACATGAGGGAGAACTTCTTCACACAGAGGGTAGCAAGAGTGTGGAACAGGCTGCCAGCGAAAGGTGGATGCAGGTTCGAGTTCACCATTTAAGAGGAATTTTGCTAAGTACAGTACATTGATGGGAGTGGTCTGGAGGGCTATGGCCTGGGTCCAGGTTGATGGGACGAGGCAGATTAATAGTTCCACATGGACTAGATGGGCCGAAGGGCCTGCTTTTGTGCTGTACTGCTCCACAATTATGACTCACTCACAACTTTGATTTGATAATGATCCCATGATACTGCTTTGAGGTTAAGAGACAAAGACATTATTTTGCATTACGGTGCCAATTTATTAGATGAACAAGTAAGTAAACTATAGGACTGTTACCTTCAAAATATGGGTACTCCATGTGAATCACTTCTCTTTCAGGCCCCGTAATTGCTGTAGGAGGAATAGGAAAATACCTTACCTTTTTGAACAGATCCACAAATAAGACCATAAGACATAGGAGCATAATTAGACCATTTGGCCCATCGAGTCTAGTCCACCATTCCATCATGGATGATCTATTATCCCTCTTAACCCCATTCTCCTGCCTTCTCCCTGTAACCTTTGACACCCTGACGAATCAAAAACCTATCAACCTCCACTTTAAATATACTCAGTGACTTGTTCTGCATAGCCATCCATGGCAATGAATTCCACAGTTCCAACACCCTCTGGTTAAAGAAATTCCTCTTTATATCTGTTCCATATGAGCACTCCTCTATTCTGAGGCTGTGTCCTCTGATGCTAGACTCTCCACATTCACTCTAGCTCAGCCTTTCAATATTCAGCAGTTTTCAATGAAATCCCCCCTTATTCTTCTAAACAGTACACCCAGGGCCATCAAATGCTCCTCCCATGTTAACCCTTTCATTCCTGGGATCATTCCTGTGAACTTCCTCACTCAAGCTCTGACCAGTGACCAAGCTGGACATCAGAAGTTTGAGAGGAGTAGATTTCACTCAGGACCACTGATTGAGTAGAAAAAAGCAGCGGTGGATCGCAGCAGGTTGTTTGAATTGAATTGACTTTATTACTTACATCCTTCATATACATGAGGAGTAAAAATCTTTATGTTGCGTCTCCAGCTAAATATGCAACGTGAAATTAAAGTAATTTATAATAAATATTATGTACAATAGGACAGTCAATATAGCATAGAAATACAGTTGTGTCAGCATGAATTAAATAGTCTGATAGCCTGGTGGAAGAAGCTGTCCCGGAGCCTGTTGGTCCTGGTTTTTATGCTGCGGTACTGTTTCCCAGATGGTAGCAGTTGGAACAGTTTGTGGTTGGGTGACTCTGGTCCCCAATGATCCTTCAGACCCTTTTTACACACTTGTCTTTGTAAATGTCCTGAATCATGGGAAGTTCACATCTACAAATGCGCTGGGCTGTCCGCACCAATCTCTGCAGAGTCCTGCGATTAAGGGAGGTACAGTTCGCATACCAGGCAGTGATGCAGCCCCTCAGGATGCTCTCAATTGTGCCCCTATAAGAAGTTCTTAGGATTTGGGGGGCTCACACCAAACTTCTTCAACCATCTGAGGTGAAGGAGGCGCTGTTGTGCTTTCATCACCACACAGCCGGTATGTACAGACCACATGAGATCCTCGGTGATGTTTATGCAGAGGAACTTAAAGCTGTTCACCCTCTCAACCCCAGATCCATTGATGTCAATAGAGGTTAGCCTGTCTGCATTCCTCCTGTAGTCCACAGCCAGCTCTTTTGTTTTTGCGACATTGAGGGAGAGGTTGTTTTCTTGACACCACTGTGTCAGGATGATGACTTCTTCTCTGTGGGCTACCTCATTATTATTTCAGAGTAGGCCAATGTAGTGCCGTCAGCAAATTTAATTAGCAGAATAGAGCTGTGGGTGGCGACAGAGTCATGGGTGTACAGAGAGTAAAGGAGAGGGCTTAGTACACAGCCCTGAGGGGCTCCTGTATTGAGGATCAGAGGGGCAGAGGTGAGGGAGCCCACTCTTACCACCTGCTGGCGCTCTGACAGGAAGTCCAGGATCCAGCTACACAAGGCAGGGTGAAGGCCGAGGTCTTTGAGCTTCTTGTCAAGCCTGGAGGGAATTATGGTGTTGAATGCTGAACTGTAGTCCAAGAACAGAATTCTCACATAAGCATCCCTCTTCTCCAGATGTGTAGGGATGGTGTGTAGAGCTGTGGTTATTGCATCGCCTGTTGATCAGTTGTGTCGGTAGGTGAATTGTAGGAGGTCCAGTGTGGGTAGTAGCAAGCTGCAGATGTAGTCCTTGACCAGTCTCTCAAAGCATTCGCTTATTATTGAGGTGAGTGTGACAGGACGCCAGTCGTTCAGACGTATTACCTTGGTCCTTTTAGGTACAGGTGGATATTTTGAAGCAGGGGGGCACTCTACACTGTGAGAGGGAGAAATTAAAAATGTCTGTAAACACAACTGTCAGTTGTGCCGCGCACATCCTGAGTTCTCGCCCTGGGATGCCATCCGGTCCTGCAGCCTTGCGACTGTCCATCCCTTGGAAACACCTGCGTACTTGAGCTCTGATGCAGATATCAGGAGTTTCAGTTGAGGGGATTTCACTCAGGTCCACTGAGAAAGCAGAAGAAAGCAGAGGTGTCTGGGATGCCATCCGGTCCCTCAGCCTTACCACTGTGCTTCTGTTAGAAACACCTGTGTACACTGAGCTCTGATCGGTGACCAATTCAGATATCAGGAGGAGATTCCACTGAGGTTCATGGAAAAATCAGAAGGCAGCAGAGGTGCCTGAGGGCAGCTTCTTTGAGCTCTAATCAGTGATCAACCCAGACATCAGAAGGTTGAGAGGAGGGGTTTTCACTCTGGTCTACTGACTGAGAAGGAAAAGGCAGCGGCAGTTTAGTTTGAACTCTGACCAGCAACCGGTCTGCGTTTGTGATTGACTTGCAAGAGGAAATTAAAGGAAGGCAGGGACAAACGCAGCGACCATCAATGGAGTGGGCAGAGTTAGTGGTGAGGCATCAGCTCTTCGAGGTTTCGGTGAAGAGAGACTTCAGTCAGAGTAAGCAGAAAAAAAAAAGAAAAGCTCAAGGTAAATTTTGTTTCCTTCCCTCCTTTACATCTGCTCAGTTAGGACAGTAGAGATGCCAGGCAGGATAGTCGAATGCTCCTTTTGCGGGATGTAGGAAGGCCAGTGTCCCTCACAACTTCAACTGCAAGAACTACATCCAGCTGCAGCTTCTAACCATCTGTATTAAGGAGCTGGAGCTGGAACTGGATGAACTCCAGATCATTCAGGAGGCTGAAGGGGTGATAGACAGGACATACAGAGAGGTGGTGCAGGACACAGGAAACTGGGTGACAGTCAGGAAGGGGAAAGGGGTTAAGGAGCCAGTGCAGAGTACCCCTGTGGCCATCCCCCTTTACAACAGGTATATCACTTTGGATACTGTTGGTGGTGGGGGGGGGGGGGGAGTTGACCAATCCGAGGACGGTCTTAGTGGTTGGGTCTCTGGCACCGAGGCTGCCTCTGTGACTCAGAAGGGTAGGGAGGAGAAGAGGCGTGCTATGGTGATGGGGGATTCATTCGTTAGGAGAACAGACAGGAGGTTCGGTGGGCAAGAACGAGATTCCCAGATGGTACATTGCCTTCTGGGTGCCAGAGTCTGTGATATCTCGGGTTGTGTCCTCAGCCTTCTTAAGTGGGAGGGTGAACAGCCAGAAGTCGTGGTCCCTGTAGGTATCAATGACGTTGGTAGGAAAAGTGATAAGATTCTGCATAGGGAGTTCAGGGAGTTAGGTGCTAAGTTAAAGGGCAAGACCTCCAGGATGGTGATCTCCGGATCGGGACCCATGCCATGTGCTAGTGAAGTCAGAACTGGGAAGATTATGCATTTTAACATGTGGCGAAGGAGTTGGTGTAGGAGGGAGAGCAAAGGATTTTAGGATCATTGGGCTCTCTTCCAGGGAAGGACAGCAGGTACGCTTTGCACGTGAACTGGAGGGGGACTAACGTCCCAGCAGGAAGGTTTGTTGATGCTGCATGGTGGGATTTAAATTAGAGTTGCAGGAGGATGGGAACCAGAGCGCCAGAACAGTTAGTGGGGAGGTTGTAGAGGCAGATGTTGGCAAGACCTCAGACAAATGTCACGGCAGTGCTCCATCAGGACGGGCTGGAGAACTCAACTAGTGAGGCGTTACAGGTGGAACTGAGAAATAGTGAAGATATGACCACGTTAATGGGCTATATTACAGACCGCTCAACAGTCCTAGGGATTTAGAGAAAAAAAAATTTGTAAAGAGATAGCAGACTGTTGCAAAAAACATGAGGTTGTTATAGATTTTTACTTTGAACATACTGAGAAGGACTCCCATAATGTAAAAGGACTAAATAAGATAGAGTTTGTTGAATGATTTCAGGAAAGTTTCCTTCATCAGTACGTGGAAATCCCAGAGAGAAAGCGTGCAATACTGAATCTGCTATTAGGGAATGAGACGGGGCAGGTGGCAGAAGTTTCTGCAGGGGAACACTTTGCATCCGGTGACCACAATGCCATTAGTTTTAAAGTAAATATGCAAAAAGATAGGTCTGGTGCAAGGGTTGAGATTCTAAACTGGAGAAAGGCCGATTTTGAGAGTTTCAGAAATTATTTGGCAAGTGTGGATTTGGACAGGCTGTTTCATGGCAAAGATGTAAGTGGGAGGCCTTCAAAAATGAAATTTTGAGAGTACAAAGCTTGTATGTCCCTGTCAGAATAAAAGGTAAAGATAACAAGTACAGGGAGCCTTGGTTTACAAGGGATATTGAGGTCCTGGTTAAGAGAAAAAGGAAAGTGCTTAGCAAGTATAGACAAACAGGAACAAATGAGCTGCAGACGGAAAGAATTCAAGAGAGCTAAAAGAAGGCATGAAGTTGTTCTAGTAGACAAGGTGAAAGAGAATCCAAATGGATTCTACAGATATGTTAAGAACAAAAGGATTGCAAAGGACAAAATTGGTCTTCTGGGAGTCCATGTGTGGAAGCAAAACAGATGGGGGAAATCTTAAATAAATTCTCTGCTTCTGTATTGACTCAGGGGACAGAGTAGAAGTGAGGCAAAGTGACACCAACTTCATGGACCCTGTACAGATTATAAAGGACAAAGTGTTGGCTACCCTGAGGCAAATCAGGGTGGATAAATCCCCAGAGCACGATAAGGTGTTTCCTTAAACTCTATGGGAGGCAACTGCTGAAATTGCTGGGCCCTAGCAGAGATATGTAAAACATCCTTAACAACAAAGGAGGTACCAAAGGATTGGAGGATAGCCAATGTTGTTCTGCTGTTTAAAAAAGGGTCTAAATATAACCCAAGAAATTGTAAACTGGTGAGTCTTATATTAGTTGTGGGAAAGTTATTGGAAGGTATTCTAAGGGACCGTATATACTGTAAGTATTTGGATAGACATGGACTGATTAAGGATAGTCAGCATGGTTTTGTGCATGGTAGGTCATGTCTAACCAATCTTATAGAGTTTTTAGAGGAAGTTATCAAGTAAGTGGGTGAAGCCAATGCAGTAGATGTTGTCTACATGAACTTTATTAAGGCATTTAACAAGGTCCCACATTGGAGGCTGGTCAAGAAGGTTCAATTGATTGGCATTCAGGATGAGGTAGTAAAGTGGATTAGGCATTGACTTTATGGGGGAAGTCAGAGAGTGGTAGTAGATGGTTGCTTCTCTAACTTGAGGCCTATGATCAGAGGTGAGCCACAGGGATTGGTGCTGGGTTCTTTGTTGTTTGTCATCTAGATCAATGATCTGGTTGATATTGTGGTAAGCAGGATTAGCAACTTTGTGGATGATACCAAGATTGGGTAGGTAGCGGACAGCGAGGAAGGCTATCATGGCTTGCAGTGGGATCTGGACCAACTGGAAAAATAGGCTAAAAAATGGCCGATGGAATTGAATGCAGATAAGTGTGAGGTTTTGCACTTTGGTAGCACCAACCAGGGTAGGTCTTACACAGTGACTGGTAGGACACTGAAGGGATCTGGGAATACAGGTTCATAATTCAGTAAACGTGGCACCACAGGTACATAGGGCCATAAAGAAAGCTTTTGGAACATTGGCCTTCATAATACAATGTATTGAGTACAGGCAATAGGATGTTATGTTGAAGTTGGTGTGGCCTAATTTGGAGTATTATGTGCAGTTTTGGTCACCTACCTGCAGGAAAGACGTAAACAAGGTTGAAAGAGTACAGAGAAGATTTCTATGACTCTATGACTCCCCTGGACCTTTTCCAATGTCTGTTTTTGATAGGCATCAATATTTGATTGGTTTCAATGAGATTCCCCCTCAGCCTTCTAAACTCCAGTGAGTACAGACGCAGAACCAGCAAAGTCTCCTCATTCCTAGAATGATTCTCGTTAACCTCCTCTGGACCCTCCCCAATGCCATCCAATGCCAGCACATCATTCCTCATATAAGGGAAAATGTTCTAAATACTCCAAATGCCACATTAAATCAAGGCTCCTTCTTCCTGTCCTGGATGAATAATGTTCTTTGCTACTACTCAAGGAAAAATTACATTCAATATTTAATGTGAGGAATGTAGGAAATTAAGGTAAAGATTTGATGCAATGAGTGCAGTAAAGAATACTTAGCACAGCTCACCAAATCTACACCATCCATCAATTTTAACAATGATAGGTCCAGCAGTTCACCAAGTCCACACTATCCATCAATCTCAACAGTGATAGGTCCAGCAGTACACCAAATCCACATGATATATCAGTCTCAACAGCAATAGGTCCAACAGTTCACCAGATCCACATCATCCATCAATCTCAACAGTGATAGGTCCAATAACTCACCATATCCACACCATCCATCAATCTTTACAGCAATAGGTCTAACAATTTATCAAATGTGCACCATCCATCAATCTCCACAGTGATAGGTCCAACAGCCCAAGGATAGACCAAGTGATTTTTTTGTGTATCATCTGCACTCTGTCTGTAATTTCCCGGTTACTGGCCATTTAAGGATTAAAGAGATTAGCTTTATTTGTCATGTGTACATTGAAACATCAAAACATACAGTACGTGAAATCCATTGTTTGCATCAATGAGCAACACAGTCTGAGGATGTGTTAAGGGGAAAACTTGCAATTTCGTTACAGATAGCAGTGTGAATTGAACCCAGATCAGTGGCACTGTAAAGTGTAACACTAACTGTAACACCACTGTGCTACCCTGTGTTGTTTCAACCTCCTTCCCATTCCCATTCCCACACCAAACTCTCCTCGGGCTTCTCCACTGCCATGGTGAAGCCAAAATAGAAGAACACCTCACATTCTGCCTGGGTGGTCTACAAGCCAACGGTACAAACATCAAATACTCCAATTTCTGATCCACCCAGCTTCTCTCAAACCCATTTTTCCAAATCTGCTCCACCTGCCTAACACATAGTCTCTCTCTCTCTATCAATGACAGGGTCTCCTATCATCTCCTCCAACTGACTTCATCTCCCCCTCACCTGCTTCAGGAATCAATGTAGATCATGAGTTAAAGATAAATGTCCCCAACAATGATTTCAGCACATTCCATGAAAGAGTACTTTGACTTTATTTATTTCATTATTTATATTTATGTTAGAGATAGAGTGCAGAACAGCTCCTTCCAGCCCAACAAGCTGCACCACCCAGCAACACAGCTATTTAACCCTTGCCTAACCACAGGACAATTTACCATGACCGATTAACCCACCAACCAGTATGTCTTTGGGAGAAACTCATGTGGTCAAACTCCCTATAAACAGCAGCAGAGATGAACACTGAAATGCCCCGAGCTGTAATAGTGTCGTGCTGACCGCTAGGCTACCATAGTGCCCACATAATTAACTCTTCAGCTGACCAATATAGACTGAAAAGCAAATTCCCAGGCAAATATTTCTGCATTAAAACTGTAATTGTCCATTTTGCCTTTAATACTTCCTTACCTTCTGCAGGTATTAGAAGGTAATTCCCTGTCAGGTTGCCAGCTTTTCTGGAAATATTGCAGGCCACTAACTCTACAAATAGAAGGCACAATATTATGCTTACAACCGTAATGTGTTCAGTCTATATCGTGCTCGAGGGTGGTACTTAATTACATTGTGATTTGTTGTTAACAATGAGAGAATTTAAAAGTTTGCTGGTTCTCTTAACTTCAATTGTATGATCAATATATATAACTTATTTATTATTATTATTATTTTGTCTTTTTGTATTTACAAAGTTTGTTGTCTTTTGCACACTGGTTGCTTGTCCATCTCTGTCATGTGTGGATTTTCATTGATTCTATTGTTTCTTTGTATGTACTGTGAATCTCAGGGTTGTATATGGTGACCTACAGTATATATACTTTGACAATAGATGTACTTTGAACTTTGAGCTTAGTAAATGGTTTATTATTGCCACGTGTACCACATTAGAAGCAAAAGGTTTGTCTGTGTGTTATCCAGTCTGTTGAAGTACATCAAGGTAGGACAGGAACAGAATGCAGAAGATAGAGATCAATTGCAGAGAAAGTGCAGTGCAGATAGACAATAAGGTGCAAGAGCCATGATGAGGTAGACTGAGGTCAACAGGCCATCATTTATTGCACAAGAGCTTTATAACACCAGATAGAAGCTGTGCTGGTGGTATATTCTCATGAGTTTGTAACTTCTGCCTGATTGCAAGTGGGAGCTGAACTGAGGCCGTGACCTGCAACTAACAGGATCCTGGATCTGCTGCAGTGATGACTGGCTTCGAGGCTGTGGACACACTTCTGTCAACTTCACTTCTGAATGTTATTTGGTTACTTTTATCGTTTGTGTGATTTGTGTTTTATTCTGCATGTTGGGTGTCGGATGGTCTTTTTTAATAGGTTCGATTGGGTTTCTTTGTTTTGTGGCTGCCTATAAGGAGACAAATCTCAGGATTGTAAATAGTGTACGTACTTTGGTAATAAATACACTTTGAACTTTAAAGAGAGAACAACTCTGAACTGATTCCACAACATACAGACTCACTTTCAAAGTCTCTTTACAAGTCACACTCTTGCTATTTTTTATTTGCATCATCTGTCTTTTTTTTACACATTGGTTGTTTGTCAGTCTTAGTTTATGAATTGTTCCTCATAAATTCTTTTGAATTTCTTTACTTTCCTGTGAATGCCTGCAAGAAAATGGTTCTCAAGGTAGCATATGGTAACATGTATGTACTTGTACTTTGATAATAAATTTACTTCAACTTGGATTCTGACAAATGCTTTTAATTAGTCTGGAGAGTACTCTGTCTAGAGGTTGGTGGCCAGCAGTGCTCCGCAGGGATCTGTTCGGGGACCTCTGCTCCTTGTGATTTTTATAAATGACTTGGACGAGGAAGTGAAGGGTGAGTTAGCAAGTTTGCAGATGACATTGCAACTTCCATTCAATGTCAGCAAGACCGAGGAATTAATTGTCGGCTTCAGGAAAAGGAAGTCAAGGGAACACATACCAGTGTTTATAGAGGGCCAGCACTGGAAAACATGAGCAGTTTAAAGTTCCCGGGTGAAAACATCCTGGGTACAAAATAAGACCATGAGATCCAGGAGCAGAATTAGGCCATTTGGCCCATCGAGTCTGCTCCGTCATTTCGTCATGGATGATCCATTTTCCTTTCAGCCCCAACTTCCTGCTCTCTCCCCATATCTCTTCACATCCTGACCAATCAAGAATCTATCAACCTCTGCCTTAATTATACATAAAGAATTGGTCTCCACAGCCACAAGTGGCAACGAATTTCACAGATTCATTACTCTCTGACAAAACAAATTCATAGAAACATAGAAAACCTACAGCACAATACAGGCCCTTCGGCCCACAAAGTTGTGCCGAACATATCCCTACCTTAGAAATTACTAGGCTTACCTATAGCCCTCCATTTTTCTAAGCTCCATGTACCTATCCAAAAGTCTCTTAAAAGACCCTATTGTATCTGCCTCCACCACCGTTGCCAGCAGCCCATTCCACACACTTGCCACTCTCTGAGTAAAAAACTTACCCCTGACATCTCCTCTGTACCTACTCCCCAGCACCTTAAATCTGTGTCCTCTTGTGGCAACCATTTCAGCCCTGGGAAAAAGCCTCTGACTATCCACACGATCAATGCCTCTCATCATCTTATACACCTCTATCAGGTCACCTCTCATCCTCTGTCGCTCCAAGGAGAAAAGGGCGAGTTCACTCAACCTATTCTCATAAGGCATGCTCCCCAATCCAGGCAATATCCTTGTAAATCTCCTCTGCACCCTTTCTATGGCTTCCACATCCTTCCTGTAGTGAGGCAACCAGAACTGAGCACAGTACTCCAAGTGGGGTCTGACCAGGGTCCTATATACTGTAGCTGCAACATTACCTCTCGGCTCCTAAATTCAATTCCACGATTGATGAAGGCCAATACACCGTGTGCCTTCTCAACCACAGAGTCAACCTGCACAGCAGCTTTGAGTGTCCTATGGACTCAGACCCCAAGATCCCTCTGATTCTCCACACTGCCAAGAGTCTTACCATTAATACTATATTCTGCCATCATATTTGACCTACCAAAATGAACCATTTCACACTTATCTGGGTTGAACTCCATCTGACACTTCTCAGCCCAGTTTTGCATCCTATCATTGTCCCACTGTAACCTCTGACAGCCCTCCACACTATCCACACCTCCAACCTTTGTGTCATCAGCAGACTTACTAACCCATCCCTCCACTTCCTCATCCAGGTCATTTATAAAAATCATGAAGAGTAAGGGTCCCAGAACAGATCCCTGAGGCACACTACTGGTCACCGACCTCCATGCAGAATATGACCCGTCTACAACCACCCTTTGCCTTCTGTGGGCAAGCCAGTTCTGGAACCACAAAGCAATTCCCTTTGGATCCCACGCCTCCTTACTTTCTCAATAAGCCTTGCATGGGGTACCTTATCAAATGCCTTGCTGAAATCCATATACACTACATCCACTGTTCGTCCTTCATCAATGTGTTTAGTCACATCCTCAAAAAATTCAATCAGGCTCGTAAGGCATGACCTGCCCTTGACAAAGCCATGCTGACTATTCCTGATCATATTGTGCCTCTCCAAATGTTCATAAATCCTGCCTCTCAGGATCTTCTCCATCAAATTAACATCCGCTGAGGTGAGACTCACTGGTCTATAATTTCCTGGGCTATCTCTACTCCCTTTCTTGAATAAAGGAACAACATTCGCAACCTTCCAATCCTCCAGAACCTCTCCTGTCCCCATTGATGATGCAAAGATCATTGCCAGAGGCTCAGCAATCTCCTCCCTCGCCTCCCACAGGAGCCTGGTACATCTCATCTGGTCCCGGTGACTTATCCAACTTGATGCTTTCCAAAAGCTCCAGAACATCCTCTTTCTTAATATCTACATGCTCAAACTTTTCAGTCTGCTGAAAGTCATCACTACAATCACCAAGATCCTTTTCCATAGTGAATAGTGAAGTAAAGTATTCATTAAGTACCTCTGCTATTTCCTCCAGTTCCATACACACTTTTCCACTGTCACACTTGACAGGTCCTATTCTTTCACGTCTTATCCTCTTGCTCTTCACATACTTGTAGAATGCCTTGGGGTTTTACTTAATCCAGCCCACCAAGGCCTTCTCATGGCCCCTTCTGGCTCTCCTAATTTCCTTCTTAAGCTCCTTCCTATTAGCCTTATAACCTTCTAGATCTCTAACATTACCTAGCCCTCTGAACCTTTTGTAAGCTTTTCTTTTCTTCTTGATTAGATTTATTACAGCCTTTGTACATCACGGTTCCTGTATCCTACCATAACTTCCCTGTCTCATTGGAACGTACCTATACAGAACTCCAAACAAATATCCCCTGAATATTAACGCAAACAACAGGAATTCTGCAGATGCTGGAAATTCAAGCAACACACACCAAAGTTGCTGGTGAACGCAGCAGGCCAAGCAGCATCTGTAGGAAGAGGTGCAGTCGACGTTTCAGGCCGAGACCCTTCGTCAGGACATTTCTTCAGTACTTTTCCCTGAGAACATCGGTTTCCAATTTAAGCCTCCAATTTCCTGCCTGATAGCCTCATAATTCCCCTTACTCCAATTAAATGCTTTTCTAACTTGTCTGTTCCTATCTCTCTCCAATGCTATTGTAAAGGAGACAGAATTATGATCACTATCTCCAAAATGCTCTCCCACTGAGAGATGGGACACCTGACCAGGTTCATTTCCCAACACCAAATCAAGTACAGCCTCTCCTCTTGTAGGCTTACAAATTGTGTCAAGAAACCTTCCTGAACATACCTAACAAACTCCACCCCATCTAAACCCCTCACTGCAGGGAGATGCCAGTCGATATTTGGGAAATTAAAATCTCCCATCACGACAACGCTGATATTATTACACTTTTCCAGGATCTGTTTCCCTATCTGCTCCTCAATATCCCTGTTACTATTGGGTGGCCTATAAAAAGAACCCAGTACAGTTATTGACCCCTTCCTGTTCCTAACCTCCACCCACAGAGACTCAGTAGACAATCCCTCCATGACGTCCACCTTTTCTGCAGCTGTGACACTATCCCTGATCAACAATGCCACGCCCCCACCTCTTTTGCCTCCCTCCCTGTCCTTTCTGAAACATCTAAAACCCGGCACTTGAAGTAACCATTCCTGCCCCTGAGCCATCCAAGTCTCTGTAATGGTCACCATATCATAGCTCCAAGTACTGATCCATGCTCTAATCTCATCCACTTTGTTTACAATACTCCTTGCATTAAAATAGACACATCTCAATCCTTTGGTCTGAGCGCATCCCTTCTCTATCACCTGCCTACCCTCCCTCTCGCACTGTCTACAAGCTTTCTCTATTTGTGAGCCTACCTCCTCTTCCCCAGTCTCTTCAGTTCGGTTCCCACCCCCCAACAATTCTAGTTTAAACTCTCCCCAGTAGCCTTAGCAAACCTCCCCACCAGGATATTCGTCCCCCTGGGATTCAAGTGCAACCCGTCCTTTTTGTACAGGTCACACCTGCCCCAAAAGAGGTCCCAATGATCCAGAAATCTGAATTCCTGCCCCCTACTTGCTTTTATATTCTAGTCCTCTTGAAATGAATACTAACATTGCATCTGCCTTCTTCACCACACTCTCAACTTGCAAATTACCTTCAGGGAATCCTACACAAGGACCCCCAAGTCCCTTTACACCTCAGTACTTTTTTTGTATTTTCTCTCCATTTAGAAAGCAGACTACCCTTTAATTTCTTCTACCAAAGTGCATGCCCGTACATTTCCAGACATCGCATTCCCTGTGTTCACTTCTTTGCCCATTCTCCTAATCTGCCTAAGTCCTTCGGTAGCCTTTCTACTTCCTCAAAACTACCTGCACCTCCACCTATCTTCATACTTTTT